>NW_024426119.1:27271271-27569636 GCF_017311325.1 Ursus maritimus
AGAGCGGGGCGGGGGGGGGTTGGGAATCAGCACAAATGTGATTTGTCGCTGGTACGCAGCTTCTGTGGGGCTGTGCTCTAGACAGCTAATGCAAGCCTTAGTTTACTCAGCTGTAAAATAGGAGTCAGTGCTTACTGCAGGGTCATGGGGGTAGGCATGAGAACGTATATATAATACAGCACCCATCAATAGTTAACAGGCTCTTTCCTCACTAGGATGCAGGGGGCCTCAGGAAAGTTTAAAGTCCCAGCACCACCCCTGGAAGGTGGGCTGAGGGAGGTCTGAGAAAAACGTCAGGCAGTCTAGCTCTCAGGGCATCCTTGGTGCTCAGACATGCGGGAGACATGATTGCTTCCTTCCTTCTTCCCCCTTCCACCCTCTTCATCTGTCCCTTCTCTGCCCTGGTCACTTTACTACTTGGCAGGGTCACTTTGCCTCTTTCAGGGCCACAGTACAGATTTGTCTTGGCTGAGGTGAACAGGGCATGGTCCCCTAACAGCTTCCACCCTGAGGACGAACCAGGCATGACCTGAAATGCAGGGCCCACCCAAAATTTGACGTCTTTGATGATCAAACCATGAGCAGTGGTGGCTGGGGCTTGTGGTCTAAGGATCTAGCCAGAGCTGGGATGCGGGCTCCCTCTCCCAGGCATGTCCAGCTGCTACCTGGGGCTCTGCCAAGGCTGCCTTCTGAGAACTTCTTGGGGCAGGGCACCCTCTCTTGGAGGGGACAGGGCTGTGCCACTGAAACTCTCTGGAGCCTACAGTGCAGTCTTTCTGGAGCTCAGATCTGCTCCTGTACCTTTCTAGGCCCCTCAGAAGCCACAGGATCCTGTCTTGCCCTGAAGCTGTGAGGGCTCCCTAGTCACTGCCACCTCTGTGCTCTGAGACCTGGTCCTTGGTGGGTATCACATAGCAGAGATGAGAGGTCTTCTTGATCAGTGGGATAGTCGGATCTCCCAAGTCCCATGCTGCCACCCCCATGGCAGCTTTCTTGAGGTCTCTCTGCTGATCTGGTGGGGAGAGAAGGCGGTACAGAGTCACTATCTGGTATTTTGTTTTGCTCTTCGGCAAAAGTTGCCAGTCCTTACCTCTTCTTCCCTCAAACAGTGTTGTTTAGGAATACAATCCTGGTAGCCCACTGAGAAACTCGTATGACTGACGTTATGGTTATGGGTCTCATTACTCTAATAAGACTTAAGGTCCTGTTCATGACCTTCTTATCCTAAAAGACATTGTCTTTGGAGAACAAACTGTGGGTTAAGCCCAGGTCAATTTTGTACTACCTATGTGACCTTGGGCAAGTTACCTAACATCTAGCTTCAGTGCTGACATTAATAAAATGGAAAGTATCTCACCAGCCATACAAGAGACGTGTTAGCTTCCTCTGAACACTTAAGGCTTAAGATCACAAACTCTTTAAAGAAACATGAAGTCTTAATATTTCTACCTTGTTTTGAGATCATGCATTATAAAATGGTTTGCATTTACTTTTGATTTCTATTACCACCTGATGATTATAGGGATGACCCCTGCTCAGATTGGCTTATAGTTGAGGAAGCTAAAATAAACTGATTTATTCATTGAGGTGTGGGCATTAAATCTCTCCATAACTGTGAATCAGTTGATCATCAATAAAATGTTTTTCTTTTTTTTTAAATAAAAGTCATATTATTGTAGACATAGAAATGAAGGGCCAGAGATTAAACAATATTTCAATCAATAAGAAAGAGGCAAACTAGGGATCTAAACCAAGTTATTCTGCTAGGTATTTGGTGGTGTTTTCACTTAATCTAACAGTTTAGAGTAGGTGTTGTCCCCATTTATATGATAAACAGGGTCAGAGATGGTAAATAACTTGCCTAAATTATCATAATTTGGTGGTAGAACACAGATCAACTCTTGGGCCCATGATTATCCAT
The DNA here is from genome assembly GCF_017311325.1 of Ursus maritimus. Lineage (NCBI taxonomy): Eukaryota > Metazoa > Chordata > Mammalia > Carnivora > Ursidae > Ursus > Ursus maritimus. The sequence continues at coordinate 27,273,193 of NW_024426119.1, forward strand.
ACTAGACTGCCAGAGTTTGAGGGCTCCTAACCACGGCAAACATGCAGAATAACAGACGGGCACGCAACTAGATTTCAGGATCCCTGAGTGCCAGTCTCTGTTCTACCAGCAAATCCAAGTAATTATTTGACTTCCCTGCTTCTTGGATAAAAGGGAATAATGTTATTCTGGCCTGTCTTGGGATAGTTGTAAAGAACATTATGATATGGTGGGTTGCAGTGGGGTTGGGAGATAGTGCTGCAAACAGCAATACACTTGGATCTTCCAAGAGTTTCTGAGGAAAACCCTATATTCCTTATTCCTTCTCTTTACATGGCAGCAGAGAAGTAAGTGTTCTAATCTCCTGAATTTGTGGTGACAGCATTTCTAGTATGTTAATTCTTGGGTTTCAGTGTACGAGGAAGACCAGGAAACAGAGCACACAAGGCAGGGCTGGAGAATCTTCTGAAAAAAGTATCCTGTGTTTCCAGACATGGAAAAATAGGAGTTCTCCCATTCCAGGCTTCTGCCCAGGTCTGTGGGGGAAAGAGCAATGGCTTCCTAAGATACTTATTCTATCCTGTTCGAGAAAGAAGTTCACCGCTTATAGAAAAGTTGATCAGGTGTAGAGCTTAGCAGTGGTCTTATCTTGGGTAAAATGTTCCATTTATTGTGTGAAAAGTCCATTGCTGGCTTAGAATCCTGGAGTGGCATTCTCTGGAGATTGGTCTGATGATATGTGAAGGGCAGGAAAAAGCCCTCATCACCTAAGCAAGATAATAAGAAAGCCCCAAAAGGGACACATGGCACAAGAAGCAAGGCACACTGGCCCAGGTCAAATCTGAAATCCTGGGATTTAGAAATCATGTGGGCTCCTTGGTTCCCCCCATAACTGGTGACCTTGAAATAAATATATTTTTGCAAAGTATAGGCCCTAGATTTCCAAAAGAAACACAAATGGCTAAAAAGTTTGGGAATTTTGTGGTAACTTAATTTACTTTAACTACTATAGTATATATATATTTTAATGCATTAAATTAGCAAAGCTTCTCCCACTCCATGGTATCAGAAGTTAGGATAGTGGTTTCCCTGGGGAGGGAGTGGGGAATGGTTGTGTCACTGGAAGGGAGCATGCTGGTAACTTGAGGTGTTAGAAATTTCCAGTCTATTGAGTTGTGTCTGGTTATATAGGTGTGTTCACTTTGTGAAAATGCATCAAGCTGTATACATTAATGATTTATATAATTTTCTATATATGTTACTTTAGTGGAATATTTTCTTAATAAAATTAAGGTTTTGTTTTTGATTCTGTTTAGCAAGAAAAAATACCCGGTGATGGTGAGGGCATAATGAATACTCATACACTGATGGTGGGACCATAAGTTGTCATAAATATTTTTTAAATGCAGTGTGCAATTCAAGTCAAGAGTTTTAGTCGTGTTTGTATTCTTTTTGCTATACTTTTGGAAATCTCTTAAGTGTCTCAGAATACAATTATTTATATGCCAACAAATCCATCACAGCATAAGTGAAAGCTAGAACTATCCTGAGTGTTAAACAATAGAGGAAATACGGTCTATTTATGATAAAGTGCTATATAGTCATTAAACTGTCTGAATGCTTGGTAAGTGCAGCTTCCTAGGCAACCACGTAAAAAGGCAGGATAAAGCATTTATGTCTCTTTAGTTTGGACTGCATTTAACACTTGATCTCATAGTAAGTAAAAGTCTAATTTTTCTAGAAAGGGCATTAAATACATCTTTAAAAGCATAGTAAATTCCAAGTTCTAGAAGTTACTCGCTTCTCAAGCAAACTGAATTCTTTGGCACTAAAAAAATCCCACCCTCACACATGGCTGGTGGGAATGTAAAATGATGCGGTTGCTTTGGAAAACAGTTTGATAGTTCCTTGAAAGATTAAACATAGAGTTACCACATGACTCAGCAATGCAATGCTACTTCTTGGTATATACCCAAGAGAAATGAAATATATGTCTACATGAAAACTTGCACATGAATGTTCATAGCAGTGTTATTTAGAAGAGCCATGAAGTGGAAATGACCCAAATGTCCATCAACTGATGAATGGGTAAATAAAATATAGTATTTCCATACAATGGAATATGATTCAGTAATAAAAATAAATGAAGCAGGATACATGCTTAGACATGGATGAACCTTAAAAACATTAGGTTAAGTGAAAGAACTGTTATAAAGGACCATATATTATATAATTCCATTTATGTAAAATGTCCAGAATAGGTAAAACCATAGGGACTGATAGGGTTGGGGGAAAATAGGGAGGTTCCAGGATTTTGGGGGGAATATCAGAATGTGGTGATGGTTGCTCAACTCTGTGACTATACTTAAGAACATTGAATGGCATACTCTAAATGGGTGAATTGTATGGCATGTAAATTATATATCAATATAGGTGCTATTAACACACACACACACACACACACACACACATGAGTAACCTTCTCGTGCATGACCTCCAACTGTATGACCTGCAATGGTCCAGGGCACATTCAGTGCTTCAGATAATGATCTGTCAAAGCAGATTCTCCTGTAAACCATGGCATGCAGCATGAACCTGTGATTAAATTTCTCCATGCCAGCCCTCATTGGCTTAAAATATCTCTCATACTTGTGTTTTTTTATATTTCAGAATCCTTGGCAAAACACACAGGTAACTGTCTGGCATTGCTGAAGCACGCAGGGGTACACACTTCTTGGGCCAAATCATTCCCTAGATGGCCCCAAAATGAGCATACAAACCTTTCAGCCTTTACCCTGCTTCTGCCTTCAGGTAGGGTGGGGGCTCCTAGCTTTGCTCACACCTCAGCCTGCTCTCCTTCCTGTGCTCTCCTTCCTTGCCCTCCCACAGGGTTCACCCTGACCCCTCCAGTTCCTGAAGTCTCACGATGGGAAAGGGGAAGAGAAGCGCAGAAAGCAGCATAATGGAAAATAGTTTCCTCACACCTGCCTGCAACCTTGATCAAAGCAGCTGGAGGAGATAGTAGTGGACCAATGCAAAGGGGCTTTTAAGAAGTACTGCCAGGGAACCGTAATTCCCTTCACGGTAGCTGAAGAAGTCCAAATAAAAGAACTTTATCTGAAATTATTTTTGTTACATGAGCTGTGTTGTTTTAACTCTGATACCACTCAGATTAAAACACATAGCTGTTTTGTAAGTGTATGTATTACGAGTTTGTAGCTTAACCACACCTCTTGTTGACATGATTCCCATAATCTGATATAGTCTGTGCGAGAGACAAGCATAATTGCTATGGGTTTTAGCTTAACAAGATTAAGTGGGCAAAGCCACAGTTGGCAAAGCCATGATTGTTTTTTTGTTTGTTTTTTTAAAGATTTTATTTATTTATTTGACAGAGAGAGACAGCCAGCGAGAGAGGGAACACAAGCAGGGGGAGTGGGAGAGGAAGAAGCAGGCTCCCAGCAGAGGAGCCTGATGTGGGATCACGCCCTGAGCCGAAGGCAGACGCTTAAGGACTGCGCCACCCAGGCGCCCCAAAGCCATGATTGTTAAGGGATTCTACATGACGAAGTGTTAAGTTTCTCTGAGTGGTAGGATTATGGGATTCTTATTTCTTTGTACTTATCTGTACTTTTTGAGTCTTGTCTGTACAATGAGGATCTATTAGGTAAACCATTAATGAAACTACCCCAGTGCTTGAGTTCCGAGAACTACTGAATAAGCAGATCCTAGGGGAAAGTACAATAGAACCAGAGAACAGAATATCTTACCTCAGAGCATATTGAGATTTCCAGTAACCTAAGCTTGAATTGGAGTCCTAGCCTCAACGGGAGTTGGTCCCAAAGACGGTGTTCAGTGCTTCCACGACTTCAGTTCCAGCTATATGCTTGGGAGAGTACTTGATTCTCATGGGCTGAGCCTCTGTTTTGGAGAACTTCTCCTTCATGCTAATAACAGAAGTACAAAGATTCCTGTTCTAGAAGGTTAGATGGGGGTCCTAATCCTATTCAGTTACTGAAGAGGTAAAAAAAATTTCATCCCCTGTAAAGTAAGGGGTAAATTAGGAAAATTTGAAGAAGGCTTAAAAGTGGCAACTATCTTCAAAGCAGTGTAGGGTTATCACATGGAAGAGAAGAGCCCTGGGGGGCAGGCCAAATTAAAAAAAAAAAAAAAAGTGAAGTTATAGAGCATTTTACCTTGACTTGGGAACACCCCAACCATCAGAGAGGTTAATTCCTGAAGTAGGCTGCCTCCTGAGACAGTTCCATGTTCACCAGAACCAGATTTCCATGCTTCCGATGTGTAAAAGGGCCTTCGTTTATCGGGAGAGTTGGACCTCTGAAATTCTCCTAACCCAGAACTTCTGAGTTAGAGCCCTGGTGGGCTCTTGGCACGATTTTGGTTTATTTTTATTACAGCATGGTCCCTCATAGCCCCCAGGCTAACGTATAGCCCAAAAAAGCCAGCATATGATTCAACGAATCATTGACTGTGCTGCCGCTGCAGCTGAAAAGTACCCTCCCCTTTCTGGAGCTGTGTTGAGCCGGCGCAGGGCTGGTAAGAGCTGCTGCCCTCTTGCGGAAATGAAGACTACAGCTGCTTACAAGTAATCCACCGTCAGCACAGACAGCGCTGTATTACCTCACCTCCAAAAAGCTTAACTTTTTGGTGTAAGCACTGAAATTCTGGAAGCCTAGCACCTCAGGGCCTTTTGTTCACATTCACCACACCATTATGTCCCACAGAATACTGGAACTCTGGGCACAATATAAAATTCTCGTTTCCAGAGTCATCAGAAACTGCGGATGCCATTTCGGTTTATGAAGTGAACTTGGTTAACGCCACATTATGGAAAGAGCACCGGATTAACTTTAAAGGTCCAGGTGCTAGCTCATGTTCTGCCATTCCTTATCACAACTCTGTTAGACTGATAGAACGCTCTGGAGTTTGGAGATGCAATCCTCTGGGAGAGTGGTCTATCGCATACGTGCGCGACTTCCAGCTGCTCACCACAGCAAATGGCTGTCTATTCTGTTCTAGACGAGGGGACCCCCAGGCTTCTAACAAAGGGAACCAGACAGCTGGAGGTGTCATTTATTTGTGTCTCCAGCCTCAGATACAGCCACGGGCAGAGAGTCTTCTCTTCCTTCCCCAGGAACTGTGGCAGACCGATCAGAGACAGATTGCCCCGGTATCTGAAAACACTTAAGTTTTCCAGGCAGGTTTTGCCACTCTTGCTGAGAACACAAAGCTCTGGGACTGATGAGTCACTGAGAGAGATTTCTCACTGTGTCTCAACATCATCTGCTCACTGTTGCCACTGCAGGACTTTATAGAGGAGGGGGCAGCTAAGGACACCACACGGTTCACTTAAGCACTAGGCAGGTGTTCACCCCAACTTGATAAAAGGGTTTAGAATAAAACTACAGTTGGTAGCTGAGTAAGGCACGTAACTTTCATTTTAAAAACCCGTTTCCTTGTACTTAACTTTTTCCCAAAAAATCATTTTTCCCTTCAGAATTGCTTTGCCAAATTTTTCTTGTAGTCTACAAATGGCATAGTTTAGTCTGGAGAACTATTTTCTGTTGTTTATAGATTAAGCTAACTTTCCCTCAGTAGGGTTAACAATTAGAAAATCTTAAAAGCACACAATGCTTTGTTGACCTCAGAAATCTGAAAATAAAACCGCTCAGTGAGATATTTATTACATTGGTCTGAAAACATTTTTTCACTTACATGAAATCTCACAAACTGAAGTGACAGTCAATTGTAAGCAATAAATGTTTACTGAGTCATTTAGTTAGCCTGACCTTTGAAGATAATTTTTCTCTTCCCAGGTATTTTTAAGCTGACTGAAATATTTCCTTTTTTAAATGATGCAATCACAGAAAGAGTCCATGTTAAAACCTCACTTTAACTGGTCCTTTAGTTAGGTCTTATCGCTGGTACAAAAAGGCATATAATAAAAGTTTATTAATAAAAGCAGCCTGCTATGAGTGCCTACCACGGATCGGGCGCTGTCTAGTTAGAAAAAGAGTACTAGTACTAGACACTGTCTAGTACACAAAATCTCTGGTACTTCTAACCTTAAAAGGAACCTAGGCAAACAGACTCAAATTTGTTAAAAGACTAAACAGGGTCCTACAGTTACTGGCAGAACCAGAACTAGAACACAGGTCTACCTAGTTCTTCCCTGATTGAGCCTCTTCCTCTTCATCTCCTAAAAGTTGCCTTGAATTGAGAGAAATGGAAGGTCTCCACGATGCCACACCCTGGTCCTTAACCAGCATGTTTTCTTTATATTCTGGACATTTAAGATTTTATTTAAAGCAAGTTTTGGCTTGTTTCAATATGTATTTCATTTTCTATTTATCATCCTCTATCATTCATTGCGGATTGGTTTGAAACAACGCCATACAACACTTGTAGTAACTCTCAAGCTTGGATCAAAATACAGTATGTTGGAGATCTATTACTGTGGAAAGTGCTTGAAAGGGTAGAAAGGGTAGTCTGAAGACAGAGGATATAAAAATTGAGCCATGTCCCTATAACACGGGGCGGCTGGTTCACAACAGTGGTTATGATGTTCAAAACTTGTAAATCAAAGACATGCATTATTATATATTATAGAGCCACTTGATACTGCTTTTCTGATTAGAAGATACACAGTCACTTTAGGTAACTTCCATTTAATTTAACATTTATTTTCATTTTATATCCAGATGTCACATTTTCTACATTAAAATATAATCATGCTGACTCCCCCCACCCGCTATACCCTCAGAGAAAAAAGTGAAGAACTTTACACAACTGGAAAGATGGAATGCACAGAGAAGTTGCCATTGCACCAAGTAACAAAGAACACGAAGAGACCGAACAGTAGACATGGCAGAAGTGCATAGAAGACAGCTCAGGACTCACAGCAAGAAGAAGCGGCAATTAAAAGGAGAGAGCTTTTAAATGCTATCACTTGTGCCACAAGATTACCCCAAAAAGGCAGAGATGGGTCAGAAAACAGGATCAAATAGGGGATCTTCCAAAGGCTGCTCTCTAACAGAGTTTAAAATATCCATACACAGAAGAGCTTTCTCCTCCCCACCTTGCCCTCAGCATCTGGCAAACACTTGAGAAACTTAAACCACTGTTAGCATGTCAGAATGTAGAATGGACGTGGGTTTTTCTTTCTTCTTTTATTGTACTCCAACTCTTTCCAAGCAACAGTTCTATTAGTTATTTTAATTATGATTCCTCTGCAGGGAAACCCAGTAAGGATCATTAAGACAAGGCATCTCACTAGTATCAGATCAATGCCAGCTGTGCAAAAGCTGCAGGATTCTGTGTTACTCAGAGGGACGGAGAACAGTAAGACACAGGAGTCCCGGAGTCGTAAGGACTAAAGAGAAAAAGGAAACTCCTTTTCTAGTCATTAAATAGGAAAGAGCAGGTGGACAGTAAAAACCATCTGCTTAGAGCAGCTGCACAGACCTACGGGCACAGCAACAATCCAAAAACAAATGCTCAGGGAAGAGGCCCTCGGCTCTTCAGAAAGGAGGCTTCTTTTAGACCTGATCCTGGCTCTAAATTGGAGATCAAAGCATTATTACTTCAGACAGTGATACTCTTGAGGGGACTGAGAGGTAAGGTCAAGGAGATCCATATAATGAAGACATTATTAGGCAACTAACTACACCACTATGTACAAATACACACATCTGTAGGAAAACTTCACCTCCATCCCTGCAGCTACTTTAAAAAGAGCACTGATGATCCAGGTTTTCAGAACAGGGGATATTTTAAAGTCTGTCAGAAGTTTAAAACATTGCAACACTGGCACAATATGTTACCTATTTTTTGTTTTTAATTACAGGGAAACAAGGTAAACTCCAACACAAAGATGGGGGAACAGGGGAGTGCAAAAGGAATAAAGAAAACAGAACCAGTATTTCAAAAGTGTATCGAGCCAGCGATGAAAGAGCAGCTAATGCTTCGCAGAGTCTCGAGGGTAAAATTCACTCAGGGTGCTCTGAGGGATCCTCTTCAACATTTCTTTGGGGAAGATTCGGAGCAGTTGCCAGCCAATGTCCAAAGTCTCATAAACAGTGCGGTTTTCATAAGGACCTTAGACAAAATTGAAATTGAATGAATAAAGGCAAACTACTTCCAACTTATCAGTGTTATTATTTATTCCACTATATGACAACTGTGAGCGTCAAGTATTACCAAAAAAAAAAAAAAAAAAAAAAAAAAGTGACAAAGCAGTTAGGTCTCCTAACACTGGATGCAACCAAATGTGTAAGTGAGGGTACAAGAGAGTAAGTACCATTAGGAATCAGAGAAAAGGGAGAGGCCTGCAGACTAGAGGCAGTGGGCAATCTAGCGCGTGTGGGACAACTCTGTGGACAACTGGGTAGGATCTAAATACCTGGAGCAATGCAAACTAGAACCAGTGTTTTGTCTATGGATTATTGAGAAAGGCAGTTTTTCCAGGAACAGAGGATGAATGTGAGGGAGGGTAGTACAGACACTTAGAAAACCTTAAATGTCAACTGAACACCTTGAATAGGTCGGCTGTTTTCGAAGTTGTTATTAATTATTTTTAGTAGTAGAGTCATTCTTATCCTGCAAATAAATTCCATTTCTTAACTAAGGAATCAGAGTGGCTGGAGTTCTTGGTTCTTTTCTCCACCAGAGAATTTCATTTTTTATTTCTTTAAGGTATTATGGTTCTGCAGTAAAAAAAAAATTATACATATTTTGGGGGGGTTTAATGTTAATAAGAAATGCATCAAATAAATAGGAGAGTGTAGTGTGCATGATGCATTATTCCAAAGTTAACACATCCGTGTTGAGTACCCCTGAGGTCAGAAGTAGTGGCAAGGAAGAGACCAATCAAAACAGTTTGAAAATTGTACATGTGCCTATGGAATGAAAACCATTACAGCCTTTTTACTAGAGGGACAATCAAAATTAGTAATAAATTTATTCTGGCAACTATCAGAGGGATATAGGGAGTCAGGAAAAGTAATGAAAAAGCTGGCACTAATGACCAGGATGATGGGACAAGGGTTTGGATTAGGCCTTAAGACTCAAAGATGGTCAGAAATCAGTAGCTTTCCACATCATCCAAGAACTTGTGCAGATATACAATCTCTGGCCCCATCCAGTCCTACAGAATCTGCAATTTACCAAGATCTCCAGTTGATTCAAAAGCATATTAAAATTTGAGAAACACTGAACTAAGATACTATAATAGAAATGAAACCAGAATAGGATATTTTAAATAAGAACAACAGAAATTATTACATATTTGTTTACTGGAGAATAAATTTATAAAGTTACGAATAATACCCAATTACTGAGCTTGGCAATACTCATGCAAGAGGTAGACAAACTGAAAAGGGAACTTCTAGGCAGGTAGTCAGCTTAAAAAAAAAAACTTTGGGTTCTGACCATGCTGAGCCTGAGATGGCAGCATAAACAAAGGTATCCTCCTAGTTAGCAGTGTGGGATTAGAGCTTCAGAAAGAGGATACGGATCACACATAGCAATTTAGTTAACAGCAAAGGAAAAAAGTCAAAGCTGGGGAGGAAGGGGGAAGCACAAAAAGAACAGGGAGCTAGGCCTTTGATAACATAAACAATGAAGGAGCACAAAGATACAAAATCAGAAAAGGAGATGAAAATCGGTGAATTACAAAAGCCCCAAACTCCCAAAACATGAGGAGATCACTGCAGAGAGGTGAGGAGGAAGGAGAACCAGCAATGGAGGCGGCAGAGCAGAAAACCAAGCATAAGGAAGGAAAAAATTCAGATGGGAGCTAAATGGATAATGCACTTGAAGGCAGAGAGGAAGATGCCAGACGGCTAAGTGCAAAAGACATGACAGGAACTTGAAAGAACCTCTTCTCTAATCAGAAGGAAAATCATGTAGAGATCAATGCAAATTCTCTCAAAATGGGAAAGATGTCTTCAAAACTATGTATGAGCTTGTTTATGTTTGTAAGAAAATACTCATCTTACCCTGAGCAATGAAGTTCCTCTCAAACTTCTGCAGAAATTCCAAGTAAAGAAGATCATCTGAGGTTAGGGCTTCTTCTCCAACAACAGCTTTCATGGCTTGTACATCCTTACCAATGGCATAACATGCATACTGAAGAGAAAAAAAATATTTATATGAATACAGATTTTATAAATGTTAAAAGTAATCTGGGCTATAAATTGAGTATTTCTGTAGCTATCTTCATAAGAGACCACAGAAGAAATTTCATACTATTTACAAATACAATTCACATGAAGTTAATATGTAAGTATCAGAAAGATTTTATTATAAAGCAGTCTTATTGAGAAAGAGTCTTCAGGCATGCAGTCCGCAGACACTAACACTCCAGAAAATACACTTCCTTAATACATCAATGAGCTTACATTTTATAGAGCAAGTCAAAGTCAGAACTCATACCACAGAGAAATCCATCTCGAAGTTCAAGTAAATATTTGTGGTATGAGTAGGTTTACCATTTCTACTTTAAGGTCAAAGGTATTCTTATTTGTGCTTGGTGTACAATCTCATACAACTACAGAAACCAAGGATTATGGGGCGCCTGGGTGGCTCAGTCGGTTAAGTGTCTGCCTTCGGCTCAGGTCATGATCCCAAGGTCCTGGGATCGAGCCCCGCATCGGGCTCCCTGCTCAGCGGGGAACCTGCTTTCCCCCTCCCTCTGGCCCTTCCTGCTGCTTGTACTCTCTCGCTCTCCCTGTCAAATAAATAAAACCTAAAAACAAAACAAAACAAAAAAACAGCTACAGAAACCCAGGATTTCATAGAGTATATAAAGCTGTACCCCTTAGTGTTCTGATGACTGCTTAATTTCTTAAGTAAGAAATTAGAGTATCTTTTTAGGAATATTCTGTAATTATTACGGTTACTAATAAAAACCTAAAATGGCCTTATAGCTGGCTTATTTGTTTGTTTTTAATTTAGAAACTATCTTGTATAGCATTAGATGTGGGTTTCAAGCATATGATTTTTAATCTTGGTTATCAGCATCTATCCTTATAAAAAGAGAAGACTGTCTGCTTCCAATGCATGATTGTATCTTCCATATGTAACCTATACTAAAATTCTACTTGGATGGGGGATAAGTACAGTGATATGGGAGAAAGACAAGAGGTGTAACAGCAGAAAGAATGGACCAAGAAAGGTGTTCATTTCTTTAAACACCATCCTTAAGAGGATATACATACCAGCTGGTTCGATACATCGGCGTGATCCTTTCTGGTCATACCTTCTCCAATAGCAGACTTCATTAACCGTGATAATGAGGGCAGCACATTAATAGGTGGGTAAATCTTGCATAGAACATGAGGGAAAAAATATTATTTAAGTACAAAATTCAAGATTTACCAGTAGTAAAGAAGCATTTTGAAACTCACTCTCCCTTAAATTACATTAAACTTCTATTTATTTCTTAAAGGAGTTATAATATCTTCTCCTAGTTAGAAAATGAAGTGAGACTTTATGGCACAATATTTCTCTTGAGAATCAAACTCAGAAAGTGAACTCTACAAAAAACAGTACAAGGTGATACTGAAAAACTAGATTTTCAACATTTGCCTATAGTATCAAATCTAAATAGCCTCTAAGCTCTGACTGATATAATCACATACCAAATAAAAAATTTAACAGTAAGTAATTTCACCTAAAAGTTGATATTAGAAGCCAGCATCTGTTACGGAACCATCAATCTTTTTTTGATTATTCCAGTCATTTAAAAAAAATGGTATCTTGTCATTTAAGGACATGGATGGGCCTTGAGGGGATTATGCTACGTGACATAAGTCAGACAGAAAAAGATAAATACTATTATAATCTCACTTCTATGTGGAACCTAAAAAACCAAAAACCTATGAGCTTATGGATAGAGAGAGTAGACTGGTGCCTGCCTGAGACAGGGATGGGCAAAATGGGTGAAGGGGGTCAAAATGTACAAACTTCCAGTTACAAAATGAATTAAGTCATAAAGATGTAATCCAGAGCATGGTCACTATAATATAATACTGTACTGCATATTTGAAAGTGGCTAGGTGAGTGGACTTAGAAGTTCTCATCACAAGGGAAAAGTATTTATTTTTTAATTATATGTATTGATGGATGTTAACTGGACTTACGGTGATCATTTTGCAATATATATCAGTATAAATCATTACTTTGTATACATAAAGCTAATATAATGTAATGTCAATTATACATTAGGAAAAGAATAGAAAAAATATATTTTTGTATTAATAATAAGATTAGTAGAGATTATGGAATAGAATACCCCCCAAAATTCTTTGAGACCAATGACTCCATTTTAAGGCACAATAAAGAAATGTGGAAACTTAAATCTTAATCCTGGCACTCTTATGCACAACAGGATCTTGGTACACAGAGATGACAATCATATAACCAAATGAAAAACAAGTTGATATTTTCTAACAAAATAATTCCTAAGAGCAAAGTCAAAGTCACTAATCACTGAAGAGTAACTGAAGAGTAGACTTGTAAGCTTTAGAGCATTGCTTAAATGTCAAATACCTGTCTATTGTGCAGCTGTCTGTCCACGTAGATCTGCCCCTCTGTAATATATCCAGTCAAGTCAGGGATGGGGTGAGTGATATCTACCAGAGCAAGAGGTCTGACATTAGTTAAAGTGTCCACATCATATAAACAAATCACAGGAAGTCAGTGTACCTTACCTATAGCATTATATAAAACAGTGCTCTTTAAAGTGATTTTCTGTGATGACAGAAAAGTTCTGTATCTGTGCTGTCCAATACGGTAGCCAACAGCCAAATGTGGCTTGAAATCGAGTACTTGAAATGTGGCTACTGTAAGTGAAAAACTTTATTTCAAGTTTTATCTAATTTTAATGAACTTTAGAATTTAAATAGCCAAATGCGATTATCATACTGGATGGTTTTATTTACTGAGTTGCAGCACAGTTAGACATGCATTGGCACATGAGGTAAATAAGCTGCATTCAGAAAAAGTACTGTTTTTCCTAGTTTTTTCTCCCCAAAATAAATAAAACTCCATTTTAAACACGAAGTTCCCTGGAAGAGGTTTGCCAATTTAACATATACTGAGAGAACATTCTTAGTTCATAAGGTATTCAGATGGATACACACCATTTCAACATGGAAAATATAGTAATGATAAGCAAAACACCACTACGCAGCCAGCACCAAGACAGTTCGACAAAGCAAGACATTTCTAAGTTGGTTAAATTACATAAAGTTTATAGGTACTTTCTTTGAACAAATAAATCGTTTTCATGTCAGAGACAGTACAGTGTGAATTATGAATTCAGACTGCCCGGGTTCTAAAACTATCACTTCTTAACCTCAATAGATTACTTTACCTCCCTGTGCCTCAGAATACAGCATTTACCTCAAAGCTGCTGTGAGGATCAGATATTTATAAAGCACTGAAAGCTACTGCTCAATTATAGTGCGTTATTACTGTTTCTGAAAATACCCTGTAAAAGTACTTTTTAAACACAGATTAGGACCAAAAAGCAGTAATAGAAGAGGACTACTGACTTGTTTCACCCCCGAGCATACACTCAAACAGGTACTGCACTATGTACTGTCATATGCAAAGTCAAACAGTCACCTTTAAGCAGCCTCTGGTGATCACTCTGCCCTCAAAGTCTTATGGCATTTAAACTATTTGCGTTCTTCATTTGGCACTTAAGCTACCTCAACTTATTGGTGGATGTACATAAAAAATACCCAACTCAATCCAAAAGATAGAGTAACTTACATTAGAGAGTGAATTTAAAAAAAAAGAATTTCTTTATATCTAGATCAGTGTCCCACAAATAGCAGACACTCAGTAGTAACCTAATAAATGAAAACTGAAAATTCTAATTACAAAGAAAATTGTTTTTCTTCTTCTACAAAAGGATGATTATTATGGGCAGTTTACAAATGAAAAATTTCATTTAGATACAAATCACCTAGTTAAGGTAAACTCTTAAAGGATAAACCCTCAAAAGAATTTCAATTCCAAAAGAAATGACATAGGGGGAGAAAGGCAAACCAAGAAACAGACTCTTAACTACAGAGAAGAAACTGAGGGCTGCTGGAAGGGAGGTGGGTGGGTGGATGGGTGAAATAGGGGATAAGGATTGGAATGCACTTGTGATGAGCACCAGGTATTGTGTGTAAGTGATGAATCACTAAATTCTACACCTGAAAATAATATTACACTGTATGTTAATTAGCTGGAATTTAAGTAAAAACTTGGAGGAAAAAAAAAAGAATTTCAACTCAAAAAGGGAAATGTTCTCAGAATCAAGTCCTTATATGATTACATCTGCTATAATCCAAAGACCAAAAACTTACCATCATTAGGCATGGTGAGAATAGGGATTTGAGTAATGGAGCCATTTCTACCTTCCACTCGACCAGCACGTTCATATATTGTGGCTAAATCTGTATACATGTAACCTGGGAAACCTCGTCGACCAGGAACCTCTTCCCTGGCTGCTGAAACCTGACAGCAAGTCAAGGAGTAGGATGTCACATACCAGAATATGAAAAGCAAAGCTTAGAATACGTTTGTTTGAACATACCCAATTACAAAGTTGGAAGTATCATCTTTTACTTTTAAATACTATCTCTGGAAGATGATTTAAAAATCTAGCAACACAAGGTCAGATTATTCTGCAAAAAAATGTTGACAATTGGGGACCAAAAGTTTTTGCTACAATTATATCACCATAATGCAAATCTTCAATTAGCTCACTAGAAAAAAAAATGTGCTTGCAATTTTATAAATCAAAGGAAGTTATTTTTAAAACCAAGAGAACATTCTTAGTTCACAAGATCTATTTCATGCCATGGATCTTGCCATCTTTATGTAAGTGAATGCTAAAAAGGTCAAAAGGGAAGGAAATACATCCCAGGAATCATTTGATGAAGTTTACATATTTAATTTAATCCTCACAACAATCCTATGAGGAAGGTAATGTTGTCAACCCCAATTTACGGTTGGGATCAAAGGTCAGTTAAATAATTTCCCAAGATCACAGTGCCAGGAGTCCATTCACTGTACAAAATAAGAATAGTTATAGTCTTTCTCTTGGAGATATGCACATTAAAATATAGCTGTAATATTAATCTATGACCACCAAGAACCCTAGAGCATTAAGCCCAACTTTTAGGTGCTACTTTGGCACCTCCAAAAGAGTATGCTGTAGCAGTGTTATTCAAAGTGTGGTCTGCAGACCAGCTTTTGTTAATGTGCAATGAGATAACACAGAAAGTACGATAAGCATTTAAAAACTCTAACGGCAATCTGACAGATTAATTTTATGTCTGTTGACTCTAGTGAAAAAAGAAAAATCCCAGGCTTGTAAGTTGTGTATCTTCTTTAAAATATGCACTTTTCTAATAACTCAGTTTAATTGTACTTCAGAAAATTACTGGTCTGTGATGGACGGGAAAAAAAGTTCTTCACTGAAAAAGCACTGCAGCAGAGTGAGGTATGGTGATGGATCTTAGGGACTTTTAAGAAGCTAGATATTTATATAGTATGTCTCTTCAGAAGTCATTTTTCCCCTTTTTACATGTTTAAAAGAGTAACTTACTCAAAATTTCAGTAACTTGTATTAGAATGAACACTCCAAACTTCTGGGTGGTAACTGCTAGGACCTTAACACTGTTCCTAAATAAACACCAAGTTTTCTGAAGGAAAAGTTTCTAAAAAGGGTGCTGTCAGAGTATGCTCTTCATATATTTAAATACTAACATTACTAAAAACGAAATTCTAAAGGTTAAAAATTGACAATCTGGACAAAGACAGAACATCCTGGGAGAGTAACTGAATAAAGAGCTCGCATCATTTGCTGCCTTTTAGAATCAAGTCTCAAATGCATACAGATGTGACGGTATGATAACTAGGCTAATAATTTAAATCTCATCCTATAATCATTTCAACGAGGTTGACAGAAAAAGAAGTTGCGTTTTTCTTTTTGATTAATTAAGGTACTCTACTAATATATGAGTGATGAAGCTTAAAAAACATGATTAAAGAAAAACAAAAAACTTGTACAGAGACACAATAACTCTGAAAAGTAACCCATTTTGAGAAAAAAGTTACCTCTCGAAGTGCTTCAGCATAAGAACTCATATCTGTTAGGATAACCAATACATGTTTCTCACATTGATAGGCCAGAAATTCAGCTGTAGTTAGAGCCAAGCGAGGAGTGATAATTCGCTCAATACTGAAATGGAACATTAAGTCCTTTGTTACTCCAATGAAAAGGCCAAAGACAAAATAACAATAATTCTGGAAATTACAGACTCCCTTCAAAAGTTTTAAATAAATTGAGGAAAGTTATTTGTTTTAAGTAAATAAATAAGTTTATTTTAATAAACAAAAAAGCAATTATTACTTTAGAAGTTAAGTAAGCATTATGTATCTTCATAATAAGAACTACTTAATGCTGTAAAGTTAGATTATTTTAGAAATGGGCCCACAACTTCTCAGAACTATATTTCTCTCAAAATTGAGTGAGAAACAGAGAAGGAGGGAGGGAAGAAACAGGGGAGCGGCTAGACTTCTCAGGTAAGAGGAAAAGATCATTTGCTGAGTATGGTCTGGGTACTAGGTCATTTATACGTATTACTTCATTTAAAATGCACAACAACAGCATGAGACAAGTATTATTTGTTATATTTTCTCAAAGAGAAAACTGAACTTCAGACCCTATGTGATTTGCCCAAAGCCAAATAACCAGCAAGAAGTACAGCTGAATTTAATTAAACACAGCTCTCCCATTCCTAGCCTCATGTTGCTTTCACTGTAACATTTTACTTCCCTTGTCTTAGGTAACATTTTTTATCTGAAGCCTGAGTGGACAGAAAGAAATAGCTCTATTTACTTACGTTGGGTCATTAGCCAAGTTCAAAAAGAGGCAGACATTGTCCATTGAGCCATTTTCCTCAAAGTCAGATTTGAAGAACCGGGCAGTTTCCATGTTTACCTAAATAGCAATGACTTCATCAGTGCTGGGAGAAGAAAAATTCTCAGTATTTCTGATGGAGGCTAATCTATGGATCTACACTGTTCCTTCTTTTGAAGTCAAGTACCCACAAAATTTCACAAAAGCCAACAGAGTAAACAGCTTGCTTTGGGCATAAAGAAAATTATTCTTAAATTTTGCAGTCAAATGTTAAATTTTAATCCTGAGTTTACCTAAAAATGCCAAGTTGCAACTTCTCTGCCTAGAGATAAATCCAATGACGTATGTGTTGTTTTCTACATTGTTCTAATAAAATAAACAATCTTTTATGTCATACCAAAACAGAAAAAAATTATACTTACACCCATAGCAGCAAATACAATTGCAAAATTTTCCTCACTGTAGTCCACTACATCTTTGGATTTCTTTACCAGACCAGCTTGGCGACAGATTTGAGCTGCAATCTGATGAGAAGTACAAAAGAACTAAGTTGAAATTTAAAATAACACTTCTACAACAAGTTTTATCCTAAACTTTTTGGAATTGCAATTATATAAATGAAATGATGTTCTAAAGGACTTTACCCAAAAAGCTACTTTGTACTTTTTGTAAAGATTTGTAAGAATAAGCAGGAAGATGAATATCCAGTATGGAAAAAGATTCAGTGTAGTCAGATTATATTAACAATAACAATGAGTATTGTTGAAATGGGTATTGGGTACAAGTAAGTATTGTTGAAAACCTTCTATTTGGCTTCTTATTAACACTGAAGCATTTAGAAATTCTCCCTTGTTAAATTTCACACCAAACAGATCCTAGCTCTCACCTCATTGTGTGGTAAGCCAGCAGCAGAGAAGATTGGAATTTTCTGCCCCCGAGCAATACTGTTCATGCCATCTATGGCCGAAATGCCAGTTTGAATCATCTCCTCTGGATAGATTCGACACTGAGGATTGATTGGCTGGCCTAATGCATTTCCAAAAGAGAAAATTTTAAGACATTAAGACTATAACATATAAGCCATTCTTTCTTCTCTTAGAAAATCAGTTATTTTTTAAAATCTGAAACTGTTTAAGAAACTTTCCCATTAGTCTTTTGTAGGCTCACAAAATATATGGTAGGAGAACAAGTTCCTAAAATGAAATAAAACTATAGAAAATAAGAGAAAAATCCTAATTTAGAAGCCATTTATATTTCAAAGCTATTTACATTTCAGATATACCACAGTGATATTTTATAATATCTTAAAATCTTTTACATAAAATTTTAAGAGGATTTCTAGAAAACATAAATTTATTAAATAATAAAGCAATAAATATGGACCGCATTGGTTATCTACTTAAAGTATCACAAAAATCACTCTCTATTTGACAAAGATACAAAACAGAGGCTATTTTCTTCAAAACACAGAAACCCATTTATCATCCTACCCATAATGTCAAGGAAATCTTCAGCCAGTACAACAGGACCTCTGTCGATGGGTTTTCCTGATCCATTGAAGACCCGACCTGTGAAACAGTAACAAGATAGTACAGAGTGGACTAGGACTCAAACTGTCGTAATTTTAAAGGAAGACTCCATGGAAGTATGTTTAAAAGAAAACAGATCTCTGCTCAGAATGCATAACATCCATTTACCAAGCATATCCTCGGACACTGGTGTTCGGAGAATATCCCCAGTAAACTCACAGGACGTTTTCTTGGCATCTATACCTGATGTCCCTTCAAATACCTAGTGAGAAAGAGAAGGATTCAGAAGGGCAAAAGGAATTTAGATCATAAGTACTTAAGTATTATTTCTGTCTGTTCAACAGCCCATATAAAGTAGAATACATAAATGCATACTATTTTCAATATAACTAACAAAGAATTGTCCATGGTGATGACCCAAACTGCCAACCTCTAGACCAAGGATCGTGACTCTAGTCCAACTCCATCAAGCTAAGAATGTTTTTTACATTTTTAAAGGGCTTAAAAATAAATAAATAAATAATAAAGGGTTAAAAAAAAAAGAAAGGAAGAAGAAGAATATGCACCAGAGACCTTAGATGGCCCACAAGACCTAAAAAATTTACTATCTAGCCCTTTAGAGAAATCTTGCTGACACTTGCTCTAGATTACTTTTCAGGGGAACACGTTATTTGAGAAAACTGGCCATTTCCCATAATTGGTAACATTAAAAACCAGGTATTACAGGAGACAATTTAAAGAAACAGACTCGTATCTTGTTTTGGTTTCATCCTATAAGTTATAAATTCTGCCTTTCATCTCTCTTCTTCCATGTGATCATCTGCTTTGTTTAAAAAAAAAAAGCCATTTACCAGTGTCAGTGGAGCTAACTGGGCTAGAATGGATATAGCAGGCTAACATTTGGCAAGACACAAGAAAAAATTTTTTCTCCCCGCAACCAGTAATCAATCTCTAAAGACAGACTTACTCAATGATCTCTGGAAAAGAAGAGGTGTTCCTTATGTTTTTGTTCAACTGGCTAGGTTTTGAAAGTGATGCTTACCTGCACCACTGCTTTGGAACCACTAACTTCTAGAACTTGCCCACTTCTCTTCGTGCCATCTGGTAATGTCAAGTGGACAATCTCAGCATATCTGGGAAACTATACCAGAAAAAATACAGGATCAATAACCAATATTTAAAAGCTCCCCAAATTACTCTATATGCTCTATCTCTATCATAGCATGTATGCATGTAAATCTCCCCACCTCCCCAAACCATACAGGTATATACTGAGAGTTTGTAACATCCTCAGGTAGTTTACATCCTTTAAACACTTACACTGGCGCATATAATTTGGTAAACACAGTATAAGGTACAGAGAAAGGTCTTAAATCCATAAAACGGCAGCAATTAATTTTTTCTCCTGTGTATAGGTTTTAAACTGAGACTAAAGAAAGGCACAAAACTTACAATAACCACATTCCCACTACTCAGAACTGATGTATGCTTCTGGGCTGTGTGTGTACTCACCTGTATGCTTTGTGGGGAAGGGGATAAAATGCCAATTAAAAATACAGTAATCACTATTATAATAAGATAAATGCACCCCCCAAGTTCTCTTAACCAAGTATATATTCCTCTTTCACTTTTAGTATTTTAAAATGCAGGTTTCCAAAAATAGATTTTAGTGTTTTATTTACATAAATACTAAATATATTATCCTGCAACTTTTCATTTTCTTCACTTGACCTTATGTTTTAGACCTGTTATGGTAATATTTACCTCATTTTATCAAAATAATCTATTGAAAAGAACATCACTACTCTGAGTAATGTGAAGGAAAATATCACTCAGTTAAAATATGGTGCACCACTGATTGTAAAACTCTTGATTATGAAGATGGTAACATGGTGAATAAATGGACATCTTAGAATTAATGTTAAAATAAAACAAATGTAGTTAAAATGAAATGACACATTTTACTCCATAGTTCTCTAACAATGGGAGTTCAAAGCTGTTCCAAATGTATACTATGAGAAACATGCTACAAGAGCACTCTTGCACGCAGCTCCTCAGGCCAAGTGTGTTTTCCCTAAGGTAGCTGGTTACCAAGTGGTGGGCTACATACAGGCTGTGCCCATTCTGTAAATTTCCAAATTACTCTGCAAAGGAATTGTATTAATTTACAATCGCCCTAGCCATCTTTTCCCTACAGCTATGCCAATCTTACAGTACTGAATTTTTGCCATTTTGATAAAAATTAGCATCTTTCAAACTTACATTTTCCTAATACTAAACAACTTTTCATGTTCACTGACAATTCAGACTTTATTATCTACGACTGGCTTATATCTCTTCTTCACTTTTAAAATGGATCTGCTTTTTCTTTAACATGTAGGAGCTTAAAAATTCTGGATATTAACCCTTTTGTAAATATGCACTTCCACTCTGTATCTTGCCTTTTAATTTTGTTTATGGTATCTTTTCATACAGATGTTTCAAAACTTAAGTAATAAAATAACTTGCCCTCCTTTATGATTTGTGCCTTTTTTATCTTGTTTAGGAAAACCTTCTAATTTAAATTCATACAAATGGTTTTCGATTTTGTCCTCTAATAGGTTCTTCAGGTTTAGACCTTTAATCCAATTGGCTTTGTTCGTGGTATGCAATTTTATTTTTCTCATTTTCATTCTTTTTCATATAGAATGCCAACTACCCCAGTAATATTTACTAACCAGCACAACATGCCCTCTATTGAGTTGTAATGCTGCTTTTATCATTTACCAACTCAAATATCCAGCATGACAAGAATTGGTTTCAGGATGCTTAATTTTGCTCCACTGATATAATTGCTTACACCTGCACCAAATCTTTAATCTTAATTACTCCATCTCTAACGGATTCTGTTGCCTGGGTGGAATATATTCACCACTCAGAGTCTTTTTATTCACAAACATGGAATCTCCATTTATTTTAAGTCTTCCTTTATGTCTTTCAACAAAGTTTTATTTCTGATTTCTGTAGACTGATTCTTGTATCCAGCAACTCTGTGTTACATCATTGTTTCTAATAGTTTGCCCACTGAATGACTTGGTTTTAGTTACTTGTATCACCAAGAAATGATGACAGCTGTGCCTTCTCACTTTATACCCTTATTTCTTTTTTCCCACAGCACTGGTTAGGTTCTAAGTACAAAGATGGGTGGTGGTGGTAACAACCAGGCATCCTCATCTTGTTTCTGATTTAAATGAGAATGTTACCAGAGTCGCTTCTTAACTATGCTATTTGCTATAGGTTATGGTGGATATCTTTTAAGAGGTTAAAAGTTTGTTCTACTCTCTATTGCCAAGAGACCTTTCTTTTCTTTTCTTTTTAAGAAATGAGTAACTTTGGGGAGCCTGGGTAGCTCAGTCGTTAAGCGTCTGCCTTCGGCTCAGGGTGTGATCCTGGCATTCTGGGATCAAGCCCCACATCAGGCTCGTCCACTGGGAGCCTGCTTCTTCCTCTCCCACTCCCCCTGCTTGTGTTCCCTCTCTTGCTGGCTCTCTGTGTCAAATAAATAAACAAAATCTTAAAAAAAAAAAAAAAGAAAGAAATGAGTAACTTTATCAATTACTATTTCTTTATTTATCAAGAAGGCCATAAGCTCTTTCTAGTTTAATCCATAAATGAGCTGAATTAAGCTAAGTTACTGACATATTTCCTAACATCAAATCATCTTTGTAATACTGGGATAAATTCTACTTTGTCATAATTCTATTGATTTTTTTACATAATTATTTTTGCTAATCTCCAATACATGAGTGTACTTTTATTAAGAATTTTGGAATCTGTACTTATAAGTGAGGATAACTGTCTTTCTTCTTTTCTAGTACTACTGGTTTAGAAATTAAAAATATGCCAATTCCAGGAATGCCTGGGTGCCTCAGTTAAGCGCCTGCCTTCGGCTCAGGTCATGATCCCGGGGTCCTGGGATCAGAGTCCCGCGTCAGACTTCTTGCTCAGCGGGGAGTCTGCTTCTCCCTCTGCCTGCCACTTTCCCTTCTTGTGCTCACTCTCGTTCTCTGACAAATAAATAAAATCTTAAAAAAAAAAAACCCTGCCAATTTCATAACATGAATTGAGTAACAGTCTCCACTTTCTACTCTGACAGTTTATCTGTTCCTTGACCGTTTAAGTTAAAAAGCCACACTAAATCTGGTGTTATAAAACCATTCCTACAACTACATATAATTTATTTACCAGTTTTTTCCTCAGCTGGAGCTCTACTCCAGGCAAACATTCAATGAAACTTTTTGAACATGCTTAAAGTTACTTCCTCAAAGATGTTTTCTCAAGTCCCTCTCCTTACTGGCCCTCATAGCACCCCACACTTAGCCTTCATAACACTTACTAATTACGTATGTGTTTATCTGCATCATATTTGCTTCTCTACTACCTGGTGCTGCACTGGGGAGGACCCATTGTTCACCATCGTATCCTCCGTTCTGAGCTCAGTGCTTACCATAATTGAAACGTGAATATTTTGGGGGCACCTGGGTGGCTCAGTCGGTTAAATGTTGACTTCAGCTCAGATCATGATCTCAGGGTCCTGGAATTGAGCCCTGTGTTGGGCTCTGTTTGTCCCTCACCCTCTGCCCTTCCCCCTGCTCATGCTCTCTCTCCCTCTTCTCTCTCAAATAAATAAATAAAATCTTTATTAAAAAAAAAATGCAAATATTTTTGTTTTCAATAACATATTTACTAACAAAAAAGTTTCATGTTTTTAAAATATGAGCCAAAAATATTATCTAATAAAGATTATAGAAAAAAAAGTATTAAAAAAAAAGTGTCCTTGGGGCGCCTGGGTGGCGCAGTCGTTAAGTGTCTGCCTTCGGCTCAGGGCGTGATCCTGGAGTCCTGGGATCGAGCCCCACATCAGGCTCCTCTGCTGGGAGCCTGCTTCTTCCTCTCCCACTCCCCCTGCCTGTGTTCCCTCTCTCGCTGGCTGTCTCTCTGTCAAATAAATAAAATCTTTAAAAAAAAAAATAAAATAAAAAAAAATTAAAAAAAAAGTGTCCTATCTTTTCCTCAAAAATAGAAGTGTAGATTCCACTCTTTCACAAAACATTAATGGGCACCTGCCTAAACCTTGTACAAACTGAGTGCACTATATTGAGACTGTGAATCAAATTGTAGATTAGTATGAGACTGTGGCCCGGAGGTAAATGTTTAATCCTGAGGTTAATTTGTATAGGTACCTTGTCATGCATAAAAATATAATCTAAGTGATAAAACTGAAGAGACAATCCATTTTGCTCTTTCTTTTATGAAATGTTTTTTATTTTCTGCTTCCAGAGGAGTCGCATGCCAAACATATTTCATATTTCCATCACTTTTCTCAACAAATAATTGTGTACCTTTCCCCCTAAACCCCCCCAACACCAACCACTATATAATTACTGTTCTAGAGAGCATACTATATAAATTATTTTCTCTGAAGATATTTTGATCAGAGAGCTCAGGTAGGAGGCTTTCCCTAGGGTATTCAATTACGGTCTATATTCTATGTCACTTTTTGTATGATAACAGGTATGTGTTTATAATTCTTATGTATAGGTGTGGCTAAAAAACCAATATATAACTAAAGATCCTTACAACAAACTGAGTAAAAATTGTTCTTTGCTTTAGGGTTTTAATCACTGTTGAGATAATCTGTTCTTGTTTGTTAGCTGAATACCAGGGTCAGGGCCTCAAAGATAAAAGTAACTTTGTTTATTCACTCAAAGACCTAAGGTATTTGAGTGAAAAAGACAAAAAAGAAAAAAAAAGACAAATACTATTAACAAATAATTATAACACATGGCAATCTATGATAAGAGCCATAAGACACCATAAGATCGTATAGCTTATACGATAACCTATAGGTTATAAAATACACTCATATCTTATTGTTTTCCCTCAGTAAGCCTATGAGGTAGGATTCACCAAAAAAAAAAAAAAAAAAATTTTTTTTTTTCTTTTTTAATTTTGCAGATGAGGTATTCTAACAGAATCCATAGTAGATCCACTACTGGAATCCAGTGTTCTGACTTTTGATTTAAAACTCGTCTCCTATATAGCACTGACATTCAGACCAAAGAGTGGGTGAAAAATCATAACATAAAATGTAAAGTGTACTGAACAGGACTCAATGCCACGTTTTTACATAAATGGTTAAATGATGATCCCAGTGGTATTACCTTAACATGATCTAAGATCACTAGTGGACCATTGACTCCTGATACTGTCTTGTACGCTAGAAAGAAACATAGAAGAATCAGCTTTAGTCGAACAGGACAACAACCTATAATTATCTCTGTAGTATTACCAAAAAGGTCCTCTCTCTATGGCACCTATTATACTATGAAGCACTCAAACAGTCGCAAAATTTTTTTAACTGAATTTATAAAATAAACCTGTGCCTGTACAACTTTTCATAATCCACCTTCATCCAACCAAAAACATTTTGCATCATTATTTATTTTTTTTTAACATTTTGCATTCTTACTGTAAGTCACTTTAAGGACCCAGGATACAAAAACAAGGCACAGAGGAGCAGAGTTCTTTCAAGAGTTCCCAGTTTTATATGGAGAAAGGGGAAGAGTTAAGGACTGTAACAGATGTGTACAGAGGGTTTGTGGGAGCAGAGGAAAAACCTAGCAGTAGTTCTTACCTAGAAGAGAAAAGGAAATGCTTTAAAGAGGTGGCACTTAGCAAAGTAGATAAGGGAAAGGAAAGCCTCATCTTTAAACACAAGTGACAAAACTCGCAAAGGAAATCTGAGAAAATGTCATCTGTGAGGTAAAAAGCCATGATTAAATGATGTCATAAAAACTATAGGGAAAAGAGCTTTAGGAAGAGGGGAGTGGGCAATGGAACGAAAGGCCAGAGGTCAAATAAGAGCCTTAAAAAAAAAGTCAAATATTACCATCAGTTTAGAGGCTTCTATTTTCTACTGGAAATTATTCTCTAGGAATAAACTACCAGTCCATAAGGCAGTACTCAAATCCTTCATTTTACAAAGGAGGTAGCTATCCTACAAGCCTACCACACCTACAAACATGTCAAATGTATTGGTAATTAGGTATAAAACAGAATGCTCAGGAGACAGTAATTCTAACAATGTCAGAATTAACTAAATTTCATAATCACAACAACTGAAAAAAAATAAATGAAGAAAACTTACTACAAGGCATTGAATACGTTGTGAGAAACTGTCAACTAATTGAGAATTTTTCACTTGCTTGATTTCTTGTCTTGGGACAGATATTTCTGGCACAAATGTAGACTCCCAAGAATGAGGAAACCATTTAATATATCTAGTCTGTCCACTCAAGGGGCTTAAGAACTTAAAAACAATTTTTTCAGCCAAGAAGCAAGTGTCCTGGTACAAATGCTGCGAGCAGAAAAGCACTATCAGGGGCACTTACTTGTCATTCATACTCATAGGACATTTAAACCTGATACCAAATATTTGCCTGAATATCTGTAATCATAATTACCTCAACAGAGGCTCCCAAATGACTTTGTTAACTTTAGATAATAAAAGGCAAGCCACAAATTAAAAAAGTTAAGTTACTTGAATGGTTGATAATATAAAAAAATTAATAATTGTTCCCTTTACAGAAAAATCTCAGCTGCCACACTCACTTTTATGAAAATCTTCCCATTGTATGAAAATAAACTAATACTCTTAAAAATAATTACCCCAAAAAATTTGTCCTCATTTTTAGTGTGTTCGAACATTCAACTTTTCAATGACTTTCTAAAATTGCTACGTGGAAATGCAGGGGGAGCTACATTTAAAACATGTTTTCTTCGAACCCAGTTTTTAAAAATATAGAAACAACATCTCAAAACCTTCACTTAAAACAGGGACAGGAGTAGGGTGTGGGCTGTTGAGGTTGGGGAGAGGCTCTAGTTTTAAGATTTAGAAGCAACTGTTCTGAATAAAATGCAATCAACAAAATCCTTCAGGTTCTGAAAATTCTCTCTACTTTTTCCAGCATGATTTTCACCTCCTTTATTTTAACCTCTACAATAAAGTTGCTTCAGAATCTCATGTTTAAATTCAAGCTCATCTAAAATTATGAAGTGTTGCCAGTCACAAGCAAAAGCATGACCAAGAAAAAGAAACACTAGTCATTGTTTTTGCTGGAAACAGTGAATCAAGCTGACTTCTATTAAGATTCTACTTCATCAAAAGCAGTCTCTAAATTTGCAACAATGTACATAGGCTTTAACAAGCCTATAAATAACCATTCAAATTAACTGATTAATAACACCACCACCAACATACATTTAATAAGTACTTGTCAGGAATTCTCACTTAATCTCCATAACAAATCTATGAGTTAACTAATATTCCAAGTTTTAGAAGAGAAAAATGACACTCAGAAATCAAGTAACTTGCCCAAGGATCTGAATTTATATAGTCTGGCTCCAAAGTCACTTGTTCTTTTAACTCTGTACTGTAGCTCAAATTCCAAAACTGAACTCGTTGTTTTTTGTGGTCTGGTACACTCTTGTAATTATCTGCAAGGCTTACGTAGCTATACTACTCAAAATAATTTCACGCGTCTGCAACTTTAGTTATGAAAAAGTAAGCTATTTTTACTATTTAATGCACCGACAGTATTTCCCTTGTGTCTACATTTTGTCACTACTGCTAAACAATCTTTCTCTAATGGGAGTATAGCCACTGGAAGAGTTTTTAAGCAGAAAAGGGAGAATCTAATGGAGATGCTTACTTCAGCAGTTTCCCCTCACTGAAAAACACCAAAAAATGCAAGGAGACTACTTCAGATACAAATCAGAACTTAAGCAACATGCTTGATTTAAATTAAACTGACATATAAAAACTGAACTAATAAATGTTATAACCCAAACCCAAATAAAAATATCACCAAACTCTACATTTGGAAAGTTTTTCACACTTAACACAGAACGTCTTCAGACAGGTTACCTCATTTCAGGTTCACAAAATGCTGGGAGGTAGGCAAGGCTGATATACTCACTCTACACTTAAAGAAACTAAGGCTCTGAGAAATCTGTTACTAAAGGGGAGAACCAGACTTAGAACTGGTTTTTTGTTTGTTTGGCTCCCCCCCTAATTCTAAGGTTGGTATTCTATGACCATATAATATTTCTGAACTTAGTCTCCAACATAACTAAAAAATATAGATGACACAGTTTCTCACATCTGGATTATAAACAGGTACTAGAAGACAGTTTATATAGCAACTACAGCTCTTTTCTATGGTAATAAAATTATTTTAAAAAATACAAGCAGAGAAAATGATATCAAACACTATTTAACTCTAAACAGTATTTATCCAGCCTTCCTCACCATTATCATTAACAGCCCAAAGCAGAGAGAACAGTTTCGAGTAAGGCGGCCAAAGACATTAAGCTGCTCTTCTAAAAAGTCAAAACCTATTCACAAGTTATACAAACATTTCTATTTACCAAAATAATGAACACTCTTCTTATGAAAATTTCCAAATAAATAAGAAGTTAGGTCCACAGAGGATATCCAGAACTTCCTAGAACACTGACAAATGTTTACGTTACATGGTGAACACATTTTACAACCAAAATGTTACATCTTTGATTCTGAACTGTCAATCAGGCAATAAATATTTATGGAGTAATATTTCAAAACCAAAATCTACAAAGGTTTTAAGAAGCACATGTTTTGTCAGATGACATCCTCTTCCTCCTGCAGGATATGAGATTGTTCAACACTAGTAACACCACTTAATGATTGTGAAATTTTCAAAGAGAAAATTAAGACAGTAATTGCACAATAAGAGATCCAGTGCTCTAGCCTCCACCTTATTAGCAAAACAAAAACCCCAGCAATCATCTTCTATTGTGCAAGAATAGTAGAGACCCACACCCTAACAGGTGGGCAATGAGGGAGAGGTTCTAGAAAAAGTAGGCCTATGATTCCTTCACCTAACTTTTCATTGAGGCTACCTCTGCTTTATGAAATAAGAAACTTAAGGTTAGTTCTGATCTAAGGTCTCAAGAACAATGGAGATTATCTAATTCAGAATGTTCAGTGTCTAAAAGTTCAATATGTATTACTGACCTTTGCTTCAACTTTTAACAACAATTAAGTT
Source organism: Ursus maritimus (assembly GCF_017311325.1). Classification (NCBI taxonomy): domain Eukaryota; kingdom Metazoa; phylum Chordata; class Mammalia; order Carnivora; family Ursidae; genus Ursus; species Ursus maritimus. The sequence continues at coordinate 27,301,782 of NW_024426119.1, forward strand.
TTCTTTCCTTGTGAATTTAGAAATTCAACTAAAGTGCTCAAGATTACTTTAAGGCTCCATATCTCATTTTCCATTTCTTGTTAACAGACCCAACATCGTGAAGTTGTTTTAAAACAGGATCCAATTTGTAGAGTGGTACTGCCATTATCAGTCCCATTCCTTCATTCAAAAGCACATATTAAATAACTATAGTACATGCCACCTAAGACTGTATAATCAATCTTTAGAAAAATTAAGAGGTTAATCAGTATTTATTCAGAAGCAATTAAAACTGTGGGGCTAGAATCAAGAATGTGGCAATATAAGCAAAGGAGGACATTCAAATTTAGTTAGCTGTAAGTCTAAGTACAGTATCATTTATGCTTTTTAGAATAACCCAGATACAGAAAAGCAACTCAACCAAGTGCCCCAACTCCCTACTCTGATTCCAGCCACATTAAAAATCTATTAAACTATTAGAACAAGGGGTTTAAATGCAACTTATAAAACAATTACAAGACACCTTCTATGTGTCAAGCACTGTGCTAGGCACTGAGGATACAAAAAGGATTCCTGAGGTTCAGTTTTAAGCATTATATTGCAACAACTTTGTCAGGAGGAATCTCATCTGGAATTCTTTAGCCATTGGCTAAGCACACAAAGAATACTGAAAAAGCATACTCATCTCCCTTAAGGGTTAACAATCATGGAATACTCTTGAAACCATTTTATTATTTCAGTTGATATTCTTCAAATTGACATAGAATGAATAATTATATGGAAACTGATTATCACACCCTTATAATCTTTTCCTAGAAGCACCACTAACGTCTACCTATCTACCCAAAGAAAAGCAAAGCATGCAAATGCAATTCATAAAAAAGAATGTGAATTGTTAGGTATAAATTTATTGTCAAAATCTATGTAAGAATGCAACATCTGTTAATTTCCTGGGAACATCCACTTCAGCTTATATAAACCTCCAATAGGCATTCTCAGATAATTCATATAATTCCCACTGTAAAGAGCACATCTCAGCAAACCATGGAATCAACTGTGTTTTCCTTCTTCCTCATACTGCAGTGCTGTCATATGACCTAGTGACAGATCAGGATAGGATTAGTCAGACTGGAGGGCGGCTAGACTGAAACCCTTCATCTGAAATTCTTTTTAACCAATGAGCCACCCACAAACAGGCATTCTGGCAACTAACCAGGGCAAACATAGACTCACCACCTGAGGAAACATCAGCTTTCCCAAGTTTTAAAAAGAGTCTATTTCCAGGGCTCATCCCCAATTCCAAAGGAAGCTGTGAAGAGATCTGGTTCTACACAATTGTATTGTTTAGTAATAAAAACATTTATTTTTGGAACTACTGGGTAGTCCACTTAAAGCCTCACTTATTAAGGCAGGTTTGTTGTTGTTGTTGTTGTTGTTTTTTAATAATCACAACACTTAAACATGCATATGATATATTTTGCACATAATACTATATAACATGGGCAAAGCTGCTTGGCTTCCCCAAGATAGCTTTGCACTTAATTGTGTTACATTTAACTCGTCAGTAAATGAAGACAATGGTAAAAAAGGACCAGCGAGAATTAAACGGAATTTTAGAGGCGCCTGCTGGCTCAGTCTGTTGAGCAGGCGACTCTTGATCTCAGGGTCTGAGTTCAAGCCTCGTGTTGGGCTCCACTCTGGGCGTGGAGCCTACTTAAAAAATAAAAATAAAAATAAAAAAAGAAAGAGAATTTTAGTTTCTGCTCTGCCAATAATTGTTTAAAGTCTGGCAAGTCCTGTCCCTCCCAGAACCTTCAGTTTCCCACTGTAAAATGATAGGGTTAGACTTGATGACCTGCAGGGTACTTTGCAGCTTTAGCTTCTCTGATATCACGGTGTCCTCCTGTGGAGCAGCCCCTCCACAGAACATCCCCCTCTGGCTGCGGGCCTGACCTCCATCAACGAAAGGACAGACCACGTCAGCGATGGCACTACATAGTCTCCCACGGCAGGAACTCCTGACCAGCCCTGAATATCTACACTGGTGGGAGGAGATGGGAAGGGGCGTCCCTTCGACCCGTACATACCCAATTGAAGTCAGGGAATGATTAAGACTGAAGAGAAAAGAAGCAAGAACCCCAGTAGGCTCCAGTCTAGGGAAGTTGAAGAGGGCGGGGCAACAGCCAGGAGCCCACCAACCCCAGGAGAAAGTTCTCGTCAATGTTCTCGCCCTCCGCCCACCTGTGTTACGAAAACATCACGTACACTCAAATCTCCTTCTAGGGACAGACTAATGAGTAAGAGTAGGTGGGATGAAAGAGGGAAAAATACCACCACCGCCCCCCCTCCCCCCTCCCCCCGTTTAAGCAGGTGAATGGAGGCAAAAGACTGAGGAGCAAGACAGAATTCGTCTTGTTCTCTGATACTCACTGAGGCGAGGCTGGGAAAGGTAGTTCCGGCTAACTGCCAGCGCTTGCTCCCGAGATCCTACCACAGGCCCACTGGTGGGCACTGGTAGCTCGGGTGCGGCCCCATTCACGATACCCCGCATCGCCCGCAGCGCCATCTTGTCTCCTCTGTCCCGACTGGCCCCGCAGTCGCGCCGCGCAGGCGCAGATATAGCAGGGGTGGTCTGTGCTCCCGGCTCCGCCCACGCGCGCTGCGGAGCCCGGGCCTCGCCCCTCCCCCTTCGCAGCTCCCCTCCGGCAGCCTCGTGACTCGGGTTCCGCGTGGGCGGGGTTGAGCCCGCGCACTGCCGAGAGGAGCTGACCAGCGTGCTGCGAGGGAGGGTGCTGGGCCAGGGACTAAAAGGAAGCGTTAAGAGGGTCCAAGAGAGAAAGGCAAGACTTAAGAGAGAAAAAGAAGAAACGAGGAAAAAAGGATGCGCATGAAGGGAGGGAGGGGGAAGAAAGGAGAGCACTTACAAGAAAAGGTCGATTGCTGTCCATTTTCATGACACTGAATGAAGAAAACTCTGACAGTGCTGAAAAAGCACTTTGAAAAACAAAACAAAAACATTAAACTTATTCTAGTGATTAATATAGGGAACTATGTGCCATCACTTCTTGCACTTTACTATCTTCCTATCCAATTTATTCACTTATGTATCCATCCAAAAAACATATAGTGGACTATTTAGGGCGGTGTGAAGCACAAAGTGTAACATATTTCAGTATTATTTTAGAGATAGAACTCATGCGAGAATGACTAGGTGTTTGTGGGAGGTGACAGTCCAGGCTTAGGGCCTGAGCGATTGAATTGATTGTGGTGCTGTTTATAGGTAGAGAATAGAGAAGAAAGTGAAAAACCTTGCGGGTCGTAGTGGAGGAAAAGAGAAAAGCTAATTGGGGATGTGTTAAGTTTCCAGTGGAATATTCTGAATGAGATTTCTATTGGATTATATAGGTCAGTGCCTCACAAGAAGATAGCTAGGCTAAACTGAGATCAAAATTTCTGACTTATCACCAGGTAGGTAATATGGAAATGAAAGAGGTAAGTCAGAGAATGTGTGTACTGTGGGGAGATGCTAAAGACCACCTCTAAGGGATACTAAGATCAGGGGATGAGCAAATGAAGAGTATCCTGCAATCAAATTTGGAATGATATTAGAGTTAGGAAACCGTGGAACACATGTCCTAGAAGCAAAAGGAAGAGAAAATCTTTTGGACAGATTATTGTATAATGCCAAAAAAAAAAAAAAAAACTGAAGAGAAGGCAAGTGATAGATGTATTACAAATATTCATTGTATTTGGCCATTAGAAAACCATTGTGCTGTGATAGGGAGATGGATGCTTAATAGAGAACAATAAACTTTTGCACATATGTGAAAATTTTAGGGTTTGAACTGCATGTCTGGATGGTATATTACAAATTAAGTGAACATTACTTGGTTATTTAAAGTCTATTCTAAGTGAATCTCATTTCCATGCCCTTTGGTATAAATGCCCTCAGCTTTTTGAACCATATCACTGAAGCAAGAAGTATTCCTTAATTCTGAGTGATATTGAGTATCATTTAGTATGTCTTAATAATTATAGAAAAGAAAGGAAAAACAATATGAGACACCATTTTGTTTTGTGAGAATGACAATTAAGTTGGCAAGAGCATAAGGAAACAAGAATTTTCATATTTCATTGCTAAAAGTATAACTGGTATGTTATCTAGAAAAACAATTTGGTGGTGTCAGACTCAGCTCTCTATCATCCGTCCATCTATATCAGTATATATAATAAATATTTTCAATTACATATTAAGTACATACATACACATCACATATATTATTATATGATATGTGGTCTATATTGATCTATATACATATACAAGGATATGTACAGTCATATTCATTGAAACATTTTGAAATACCAAAAATCTAGAAATAGTCTAGATACCCTTTCATAGGTTACGGCCTAACCAGTCAAAGGTATTCCTTAACCTTTGAAGAATTCAGCATACGCTTACGTGTTGAAATTAAAAACAAAAAATCCTTCAAAATAAATTATTACGTTTTTTAAAAAGTAATTGCAAAGTAGATTAACTTACATACATTTTAAGTAGGAGCACCTGGGTGGCTCAGTAGGTTGAATATCTTCCTTCGGATCGGGTTGTGAGCCAAGGGTCATGGCATCAGGTCCCGCGTCGGGCTCTTTGTTTGGTGTGGAGCCTGCTTCTCCCTCTGCCCCTCTCCCCTCTCGTGCTTTCTCTCTCTCTCTCTGACAAATAAAAAATAATAATTTTTAAAAAGTAGTATATATAGTATTGTAAGTATATATGTAAAAGTTTATATAAGTATAAAAGTAGTTATATATATAAAAAAGTATATACATAGGTATATGCATATATGTACATATGTGAGCAAATTCTACTTTTTTAAAAAAGATTTTACTTATTTGAGAGAGAGAGAATACAAGTGGGGGGGAGGAGCAGAGAGAGAGGAAGAAGTAGACTCCCTGTTGAACAGGGAGCCCGACATGGAGCTCAATCCCGACCCCAAGATCATGACCTGAGCCAAAGGCAGACGCTTAACCAACTGAGCCACCAGGCACCCCAAGAGAATTCTACTTTCAATTTAATAATCTGTCTGTGTAGTTTCAATCCTTTAATATATTTTTGCATTGAGTTTTTTCCATATATATGACAACTTCTTTTTTTATGTATAAAAATTACAATCTGATATTCTTATGTTAATTTTTCACAATAGTAGATATGTTTCAAATATGAATATCAAACTATTAGCTATTGTTACACCTGTTTTTCTTGTTTTCTAAAATTTATATTAAAACAAGTAATACAGTAATTTATTCTTATTTTTTTAAAAAAATATGCACAATACAAATAAGTCAAAAGTTTCTCTTGATTCCCACCCAGTTCCATCCAGAGGGAACCACTCTTATCAATTTGATAGGTATCTGTATAGATTTGAGGTGTGTGTAGGTATTTAATATAAATAGGATGATGTTGTACATACCATTCTGTGTTCTATGACTTGCCCTTTTCATTTAATAATAAATCCTGGGCATCATTCCATATCAGTACATAAAAATTTACTTCATTGATTTGAAACTTCACACAGTATTCCATAGTATAATTTACTGTAGTTGATTTAACATCTCCTTTTTATGGACACTTAGGTTGACTCTACATTTTGAATAACAAAAAAAAAATCCATGTGAATTAATATAATTACACCTTTTATCTTTTTATCTTAGGAGCAGTTCAAAATTCTTAATTTTTGAAAAGTTTTGTGTAATTGTTATTCTGCAAGCAGGAATCAGTTGTGGTCTACAGTGCAAAAGCAAAGTATTAACCTCAAAACTTATTTTTTTAATTTTTAATTTAAATTCAATTTCATTAACATATAGTGTATTATTAGTTTTAGTGATTCATCAGTTGCTTACAACACCCAGTGTTCATTACTTCGAGTGCTCTCCTTAATGCCCATCACCCAGTTAACCCATTCACCCCACTCACCTCCCCTCCAGCAACTCTCAGTTTGTTACCTATAGCTAAGAGTCTCTTATGGTTTGCCTCCCTCTCTGTTTTCCTCTTATTTTATTTTTCCTTCCCTTCCCCTGTGTTCATCTGTTCTGTTTTTTAAATTCCAAATATGAGTGAAATCATATGATATTTGTCTTTCTCTGGCTGACTATTTCACTTAACATAATACCCTCTAGTTCCATCCATGTCATTGCAAATGGCAAGATTTCATTCTTTTTGAAACCACTTCTTCTTCGTCCATTCATCTGTTGATGGACATCTGGGCTTTTTCCATATTTTGGCTATTGTGAACATTGCTGCTAGAAACATTGGGGTGCAGGTGCCCCTTCAAATCACTATGTCTGTATGCTTTGGAAAAATACCTACTAATGCAATTGCTGGGTCATAGAGTAACTCCATTGTTAACATTTTGAGGAAACTCCGTAATGTTTTCCAGAGTGACTGCCCCAGTGTGCATTCCCCCAACAGTGTAAGGGGGTTCCCCTTTCTCTGCATCCTTACCAACATCTATCTGTTGTTTCCTGAGTCGTTAATTTTAGCCCTTCTGATGGGTGTGAGGTGATATCTCATTGTGGTTTTGATTTAAATTTCCTTGATGCTTGCTGAGTGATATTGAGCATTTTTCATGTGTCTGTTGGCCATTTGGATGTCTTCTTTGGAGAAATGTGTGTTCATGTCTTCTGCCCATTTCTTGACTGGATTTTTGTTGTTGTTGTTGTTGTTGTTGTTGTTGTTGTTTGGGTGTTGAGTTTGATAAGTTCTTTATAGATTTTGGATACTAGCCCTTTATCCGATATGTCATTTGCAAATATCATCTCCCATCCTGTAGGTTGTCTTTTAATTTTGCTGACTGTTTCCTTTGCTGTGAAAAAGCTTTTTATATTGATGGAGTCCCAATACTTCATTTTTGTTTTTGTTTCTCTTGCTTGTGGAGATGTGTCTAGCAAGAAGTCACTGTGGCCGAGGTCAAAGAGGTTGCTGCCTGTGTTCTCCTCTAGGATTTTGATGGGTTCCTGTCTCACATTTAGGTCATTCATCCACTTTGAGTTTATTTTAGTGTATGGTGTAAGAAGGTGGTCAAGTTTCATTCTTTTGCATATTGCTGTCCAGTTTTCCCAACACCATTTGTTGAAGAGACTGTCTTTTTTCCATTGGATATCCTTTCCCGCTGTGTCAAAGATTAGTTGAATTAAAGTGGAGCTAGAATGAACTAAGGTAAGCAGAGAGCAGTAGGAGAGAGGTCTGGGCCAGGTTAGATAGAACCTTGGAAGATATGGATGGTGGTTTAAATTTTATTAATGTGAGTAGAAAGTTTTCTGAAGAAATAATATTATCTGATTAGGCTTTAAAAAGACATCTTGTTCTACTGGGCAAAGAACTGAGACAGAAGACAGAGAAACTGAGAGATAAGTTAAGATGCTATTTTAACTGGGTGAGCATGGATGACTCAAATTAGACTGACGGCTCTCCTACAGCACCTCCACAGCAATCTGGCCTTATCTCTGTCAGAGAACTCGGGCTCTAATGACAGCACTGGTATGTGTCCATTTATATTTTTCTCCTTTGCTGTTCCTTTCTGTAATCTCAGATACAGAGCAAGGGGGTTGGCAATGGGGTTATAGAGAAAAGTACAGTTAGGAGAAATACTATGAAAGGAAAAATAATAGAGGTAAGTCTAAGATTTCTGTAAAACAGGTGTCATTATCTGGGAACACATGGAAATCTTGACTCCTTATACAAAATGAACATTATTCATATGAGCATTTTTCATGGAGATGACCCATAGATTTTTATCAGATTCTCAAAGGAACATGGAACTCTTAAAGAAAACAAAGTAACTAAGCATCACTGAGTAATTGGATAAATGGTATATCCATTTATAGATTCACAGGTGTTAAGTCTAATTTCTATGATATAAATATAATTTATATGATAGTGTCAGATAGCTGATATTAATTGGCACCATCTCCAATTTCTTGGACAATTATAATTATTTTTATTTTATAATTCCTTAGGATTTTATGATTATATCAGCAGATAACTCAAAAATATTAGTCAATTGAAATTGAACATGAGAGTTTCTCCGTTATTTAGAGCATTAATATTTAAACACTTTTCCTCATGTTTAAAAAAATATTTTCTTAATATAAAAAAAGACAAAGGCCAAAACAAATATTTTACCCATAGAAAAATACAGATAGGAAAATATGGAAAAATTTTAGCTTCCCTAATAATGAAAACATTCAAACTGAAACAACCATAAGATTCTACCTCATCTGTTAAAATTATCAAAACTAACCAAATGATTTTTTTTAAGTGTTGGCAGGGTTAGGGACTAAGAGGTGCACCAACATGTTTCTCTTTCCTTTGTAAATTGGACAGACCCTTCTATAGAGCAACTTGGTATGGGTTAGGGATCACAAAACTATTCATAGTGCTTGATCCAATAACTTGTTTCGGTAATCTCAAGAATGAAATTATTAACCAAAGTTAATGCAACTATGTTTATAGCTTGTTATAGCAATACTATTATTCAACATAACAAAAATGAAGTAATAACCTAAAATGTCTAACAATGGTGAACCAGACAAATAATTTGTATCTATATCTATACATGACTATTAACAATTTTATATTTTAACTAATTTTTAAAAATTTAAGTGTAGTTGACACACAATGTTACATTAGTTTCAGGTGTACAACATAAAGAGTCAACAACTTTATATATTATGCTATTTTTGCCACAAGCGTAGCTACCATCTGTCACCATACAATGCTATTACAACACCATTGACTATGTTCCCTATGCTGTACCTTTCATCCCCATGACTTATTCTTCCCATAACTGGAAGCCTGTGTTCTAACTCCCTTTCACCCATTTTGATCATCCCTGTACCCCCTTCCCCTCTGGCCACCACCAGTTTGTTCTCTGTATTTATGGCTCTGTTTCTGTTTTGTTTGTTTTGTCTTGTTTTGTTTTAGATTCCACATATAAGTGAAATCACATGGTATTTGTTTCTCAGTCTAATTTAGTTCACTTAGCATAATACCCTTTAGATCCATCCATGTTTTTGCAAATGTCAGGATCTCATTCTTTTTTATGGTTGAGTAATATTCCATCACACACACACACACACACACACACACACACACAGAGATCATGTCTTCTTTATCCATTAAATTACTGATGGACACTTAGCCTACTTCCACTCTTGGCATAATGCTGCAATAAACATAGGGGTGCATATATCTTTCTGAATTAGTGGTTTTATTTTCTTTGAGTAAATACCCAGTAATAGAATTACTAGATTGTATAGTATTTCTATTTTTATTTTTTTGAGGAACTTTCATACTGTTTTCCACAGTGGCTGCACCAATTTACATTCCCACCAACAGTGCACATGGAGTTTTCTTCCATATCCTCACTAACACTTGTTATTTCTCGTCTTTTTGATGCTAGCTATTCTGACTGGTGTGAGGTGATACCTCATTATGGTTTTAATTTGCATTTCCCTGATGATTAGTGATGTTAAGTATCTTTTCATGTATCTTTTGGCCATCTGCATGTATTTGGAAAAATATCTATTCAGGTACTCTGCCATTTTTATTTGGATTATCTGGTTTTTTGGTGTTGAGTTTTATAGGTTCTTTATATATTTTGGATATTAACACTTTATTAGTTATATCATTTGCAAGTATATTCTCCTAATTTAGTAGGTTGTCTTTTTGTTTTGTTGATGGCTTCCTTGGCTGTGCAAAAGCTTTTTTATTTTGGTGTAATCTCAAGTTTATTTATGCTTTTGTTTCCCTTTTCTCAAGAGACAAATCCATGAATATGTTGCTAAGGCTGATGTCAGAGAAATGACTGCCTATGTTTTCTTCTAGGAGTTTAATGGTTTCAAGTCTCACATTTACATCTTCAAACTATTTTGTGTTTATCTTTCTATATGGTGTAAGAAAGTCATCCAGTTTCGTTCTTTTGTATGTAGCTGTCCAGTTTTCCCAGCACTATTTATTGAAGAGACTGTCTTTTTCCCATTGTATATTCTTTCTTCCCTTGTTCTATTTTTGTGCCAACACCACACTATTTTGATTATTATAGGTTAGTAAGATATCTCAAAATCTGGGATTGTGATGCTGCCATCTTTGTTCTTTCTCAGGATCACTTTGGCTATTTGGGTCTTTATGGTTCCTTATGAATTTTAGTATTATTTGTTTTAGTTCTGTGAAAAGTGCTATTGGTATTTTAATAGGAATTGCATTGAATCTGTAGATTACTTTGGGTGGTATGGACATTTTAACAATATTAATTCTTCCAACCCATGAGCATAGGGTATCCTTTCATTTGTTTGTGATATGTTCATTTTCTTTCATCAGTGTCTTATAGTTTTTTACAATATAGGTCTTTGACCTCTGTGATTAAGTTTATTCCTGGGTGTGGAATTGTTTTCTTAAATTCTTTTTCTGCTACTTCATTATTAGTGTATAGAAATGCAACAGATTTCTGTATCTTAATTCTGTGTCCTTTAACTTTAGTGAATTCATTTATTACTTCTAATACATCTTTGGTAGAAGGATTCTATACTTAATGGATACTGGTATACTTAAAATCCATTAGTTCTGTATTATATGTATATTATTTGTACAAAATAATAGTAAAAAGAGCTAAATGCAGATACAGACCAATTGCAATAGTATAAAACACTTTTGTACACTAATAAAAATCAGGAGACATTGTGCAGTGATATAAATAATTCATATTGCAGTATTTTTAGGGGTTTCATTTTTTTTCTTTTTAAGTAGACAGTAACTATCCAAACTCACATACACTCACACAGACAGTGTAATCTGAGGAAAGGGATTGGAATACAGTATTAGGGTTAAGAGCCTAATCTGTCTGGAGCCAGACAGATTTAAGTCCTGATTTTATTAGTTCTATGACCTTGAAAAAAATTTATTCGTTTATTCTTTCTAGGTCTCATTTGCAAACTGAGAAACATAATACTACCTTCTTCATAAACTTGTAAACCTTAAAAGAGATTAATGCCTTAAAAGAGATTAATTTGGCAAACAGCAAAAGCTAAATATGTTTCAGCTACTGTTATTATATTATATACTTTGATTGATTGGCCATTTACATATTAATTCCTATGTGTCAGGTTCTTTTCTATAGCTTTTATACATGGCATGTCTCCCTGACTAGTTTGTAGTAAGCAGACATTACATGTCATAATTTTCTTGTGTCTTTTATCTATAATACCTAGCAAGGTAACTTGCACATAGTATTTAATACATACCTATTAGATGAATCAAAATGTGTTCCTCCTTTCCTAAAGATGAGCAGCTCCTCACCAATCTTATACTTCCATACAGAGGTTTTTGGGTGTTTTTTTTCTTCCTAAGGAATACTCATCCTGTGTGCTGGTTATTGTCCTTTTATTATTTGTTGAAATCCTGTCCTTACTTTACCCCCGAGGAATGCAAAACCAGCTGGCCCCAGCAGTAGGGAATGTGATCAGAACATGAGACTCAGAGTCAGCAGCTCCAGTCTCAGTGTGGACTATCTTCTAATGACAGTGTGACTTTGGGCCAATCTCAATTCCTTCTGTCTCTGAGCATCCATATGTCAGTCAGGAATATTTTATGTGGATAGTTCTCAAGAATCTAAAAGAAGGCTTCTAGAAATCAACATCTCAGAAAGACATGAAAAACCTTATTCTTTTATTACAAATGATTATTGGGGAAGAAAATCAGAGAAGGGAAGTGAAAGAAAAGCTCATGCCAGTGATCTAATTTTCCCCATATACAGTGTCTCTCTCTCCACTTGCTGGAAAATTTTGATCAAGGAAAAAGCATTATGAAGACAAACCACAGCAGATTAGATGAACAGAGCTGTACATTTCCATGTAACAAGGCAAAAACCAGTATGAAATCATCGATACAAAATTGTTGATATCAGATTGGAAAGGAGACTAATTAATTCCCATGATGTGTGTGTGTGTGTGTGTGTGTGTGTGTGTGTGTGTGAATTTTCTCTTTGTTGTTGTTTTTTATGTTGGTTATCTTGAATTTCTGACCATCAGACGGAAAGTGAGCTTTATAGGCTGAAAACTGTATTTCCTCCTGAAAACAGATCTTTGGTTTTATTCTATATTATTTTCATTGTCACTGGGGTCACTGATGTGTTGTAGAAAGAGAGGGAACAATAGAGGGCCCCCTATTATCAGAGCAATCGCTACTGAGCAAATGGTACAAATGTCTAGACATGTAAATCCAAGAAAAAGACAATGGTTGGAAGTTCCTTTACCAGGTGCTGGCTGTTTCATCCCTAGTAGTGTGAAGTGGGAAAAAGTTTGAAACTCCAGGTGCCCTTTGTCAAAGCCTTTCTTTTTTTATTTTATTTTATTTGCCAGACTGAAGTAGACTTTTCTCATCCAAAATATTCCAAAAAAAAAGGAAATCATTTGGATAAATGCTGATGTGTCTATTTGATGGACTATTATTCAGACATTAAGACAGACAGAAAAAAATATCTTTCACAATATAGTCTTAAGTTGAAATTCTATATGAAATGGCATACACAGTATAATCTCTATTATCTGTATGGTACACATACCCTCAGAGAAAATATTGGAAAGGAATATATATACATGTTATCAGTGGTGGTCTCTGAGTTATGGGAGGTTTTGTATTCTATCTGTTAATATTTTTTTTTTGCATGAGACTCCATTACACTTTTTAATCAGCAATAAAATTAAGAATGTTAAGATGCTTTTTTTAAAATGGTAGTTATCGTTTTAATAGGTAGAGGGTTTGACTAGTGGTAAAATAGGTATACAGTTAGGCAAATGAAAAGTTCGTTATAACAGAGACCTGGAAGGAATCTGGGTCAAAGGAAGTTGTGACAGATGACACAGAGTCAGCATTTGATGAGAACTCATTGTTTTACCTCTAAGATCAGTTTATGATTATTTGACTTGGATTAGACCTTAAGAATCAACTAGACTTAACTTGACAATATACAGGTGAGGAAACTGAAGCTCAGGGAAGTAAAGTGATTTCCGCAAATTCCAGAAGCAAGATAGTAGCGGGGCTAAGAAGAGAATCTAACTGTCCTTAACCTTAGACCATGCTTTTTTGTTGTTGTTGTTCCACGGCTGCCCAGTTCTTGCTCTGTCACCTATGTATACATTTCTTTAAGTCTGGGAGATTCCCTCTGATGCAGAGTAATTAAGACTAAATTAATTCTCAGAGACGTGGGAGATTCTGATTCTCTGAAATGAGAATCTAAGACCCAGGCACTGACCTGGTGTCTGCCTGAAACTCCTCCTTTGGTTATAAAGATGACCTAGGGACAAGCTAGACTTAGAACATCTAGGATTCTCAGGAAAAAAATCTAGGGATTTATTCTGATCTGGATTATCTCTGTTTTCCCACTAGGTGTCATGACAACATGCCTATACTATCTCAATGCCTGAAAATGACCATCACTAGGAAAGGCCTTAAGTCCTGGCTTACTTACAACTTCATTAAAGAAGTACAGTTAAAGCTTAAATGACATTTTCTATCAACAAGTGCATAATGAACGAGTACTGATAATTAACGCAGCATGGTGCTAGGCACTAGAAAGCCTTCGGATAACTAGAGTACATGCTTCTGCTCCTAAGTGGTAAGCAGACTGGACTACTTTGGACTGAGCTTTGTGCTTTCAGGCAGACAGTTTCTTTGGTCCTACGTTACATCTTTAAAGTAAAGGTGACATATCTGTAAAATGTTATTTCTAAGAAGCTAAAGATTATATTGTGGTGACAAGATTAACACACTTGATTTGACGAAAAGGACATGCAAAACAGCGTGAAATGATATGCTGATTGTCTAACTGGTAAGGGAAAAGTCAGCTAAGCTTTACTTAGATTAGGTTGGTATCCATGGAAAGGCAGATCTTTTCAGTTAGACAGGATCTGGAAAGAATTTGGATTAGAGGAACATTAATTGGGTGTCTGATGGGAGTCGAGCAAGGCATGTAAATTCTCATTGGTAAACAAGAAGTAATAGCTCTGAAGCAGTTCATGGTGGATGCTCCATTTAGAAGAGGAATTTATTTTAGGGAACTTAGTGTTTGTAAATTCCACTCCAAAATAGAGTTCAGTTGGAGCAGAGTCAACATTTTACTGTTTTTCTGATGAATAAATTAGAATCTAATATTATATGTCTACTATGTGCCAGACACTCTTACAGGTATTCATTGTTAATCTACTCACTGCAGTGGGTTAATCTACTCCACATGGACTCTAGAAGTTAGCAAACTGAGGCACAAAGAAATCAAGTAGTTTATCCAAATTTTCATAGCTAGTGAATAGAGGAACCAGGACCCAAACTCTGCTAATTCAGGTGCTTCTTTTCTGTTTCCTGGTGTTTATAGAAATATATTTATAGAAAACATGGCCCTTGTTTTTAAGAGACAATACCGCTGGCCTCTCATAGCCTACTGAAGTCATGGATATTTCTATATACTCTCTGATCCAGTGCAGTGGTGCATGAGATGGTAGATTTTCCATCCCTGGTCTATGAATTAAGGTTAGTAAGGAGCCATGGCTGACGTTAAGATCCCAAGGGCCAGTGGTGGATTTCAAAATTCTCAACTCTGCTTGTGGAATTCTGCTCATACATCAAAGTGGGTGGGAGTGGGAGCTGAATTCCATATGGAAGGTCGAATTTCCTTATTCCCATTCTTAAGCAGTGAGGGTCTGGAAAGTGCAAGTCTCCTTCAAGGCAACTAATACTTCACCAGTCTTATGTGATGCTCAAAGAGGCAAGACAGTTCATCATCATTACCAACAATAATAACAACAACTACAACTGGTTATCAAGTACTTCTAATGGGCAAGATGCCGGGTACTATGTGGAATACAAAGATGAGGAAGATAAAACCCTGCCCTTAAGTAGTGTACAGTCTAGAAGCAGATAACTGCAATTCAAAGCAAAATGCCACAAGTGTAATAAAGTATCATATCTCTGCTTCTGGCTTTTGGACAGTCTTGTTCTTAACCAACTCCTGCATAGCTCCAAGGTGGGCACTAAAGAAAGGAGATGGAAGCACTGACTGGGAAATGTAGCTGGGGCTGCATTTCCTAAGCATAGTGGGTTTGAGTCACACTAGGCAGAGATGATGCACCCTAATAATCAGGGAAAGACAGCAGGCAGAAACTTGATAGCAAGGGAGGATTTTTGAAATGACATACTGAGAGGCAATAAGAAACTAGAAAGAAGGGAGGGACTTTACCAGGTTAGGTTAAAAGCAGGTAAAAAGTACAAGATAGGCAGGCGTGCAGATATGAGTCTTAGGTCTATACTGAGGAAACAAAGGAAATAACTGAGAGAGCAGGTGAGAAGCAACAGCTAGAAAAGCCCCCTAATTCTACAAAGGTACTCTACTACTGTCCTGGGACATCAGCAGGCTCCTCCGGTAGGCCTGGCTAAAGGAAATCCAGACTGAATTTGAAGGGACCCAGCTCCAGGGATGAGGAAGCTGTATCACAGGGCCAAATTTTATATCTTCTTTGGTTTTAAACATTCCCGAGTCTGCTATCTCCATAGGCAGGACTATATCCTCAAGAGCACTGAGGATCAAGAGATGTTGGTTGGGAATGGGGGAGTGCTGAATTTCCCCAATCTCCAGTCTGCTTTTTCATTTATTATCCAGTTTGCCTCCAGGGTCTCTACAATGCAATTATTCTATGAAGTTACAGCTTATTTTGAGTTTGGTTTTAAACCACCTCATTTCCTTTGATCTGAAATGAGCTCTTTCCTTACTTTACCAGGCATAGCAATTCTATGCCTTTTTGGACACAAATCCACCCCTACAGGGTTTACGATGCCATAAATCATAGCCATAAAGTAACATCTTCCTGGTTTTCTTTTCAGAAGCTTGTGACAGGAACCAAACCCCCCTAGTCTGGGGCTGGAACACTGACATACACACTTGTATATAAGAGGAAGTCTAAACTGATTGTTCAATATTTCAACAGCAAGAAAAACAGGAAGCAATGAGAAACAAAAGCACCCTCTAGGTCTGAGCTACAGGACCATCTGCTCTGGCAGGCCATGTCAGTCACAAGGTAAGTGTAATTATGTTATACACGTTATTTGGTCTGGAGAAAAAGCTGTCTGTCTGATGATGCTGTGCGCCAGCCACTTTAACTGGAGTGATAACAGAACCACTATCAAAGAGCCTCAAACTTCCATTTCAGTCCCAAATTGCTCTCAATAGGCTGTTCTGGCTAGAAATCATTAGTCTATATCAAGGACTCAGAGTTCACTAGTCCAAAAACATATAGACTGAGCTACTCCTTTTTACGGTGACTCTTTATTTTTACATTTTCTACTATAATTTAGATAATAAATAAAGAATCTCCCATAATTTGCCATTTAGCATAACCACTAGTAAAATTTAAGTGTGTTTATCCTATTTATATGGTTTTCATAAGCATATAATTACAATAAACATGAACTTTTAAACATTTTTTAGTTGTGCTCAAATATACATAAAATTTATTGTCTTAAAATTTTGTTAGGTATACAGTTCAGTAGTATTAAGTACATTCACACTGTTGTGCAACCAACCAATCTCCAGTTTTCCATCTTGCAAAACTGAAATTCTATTAGTTTAGTCTATTAGTTAAACAACAATTACTCATTTCCTCCTCTTCCCCCAGACCCTGGAAACCACCATTCTACTTTCTGTTTCTATGAATTTCACTACTCTAGATACCTCCTATAAGTGGGATCACACAGTATTTGTATTTTTGTGACTGGCTTATCTTACTTAACACAATGTCCTCAAGAGTCATCTTCAAGATTAGCATGTGTCAAAATTACCTTTTTTTCCCCCTAAAGATTCATTTATTTAATTGAGAAGGAAGGGGCAGAAAGAAAGGGAGAGAAAGTCTCAAGCAGACTCTGCCCTGTAAAGTCTCAAGCAGACTTGTCGCAGAGGGCAGAGCCTGATTCAGGGCTCAATCTCCCCACCGACCAGAGATCTTGACCTGAGATGAAACCAATACTTGGTCGCTCAACCAACTGTACCACCCAGGTGCCCCAGAATTCCCTTTCTTTTAAAGGAAGCACTATATGGATATACCCCACTTTTAATAGCCCACTGTATGGATATACCACATTTTGTTTATCCATTCATACATTAATGAATATTTGGGGCTACCTCTAGCACTTGGCAATTGTGCATAATTCTGTCATGAATATACACAAAATGTTATTTCCTACATTTCACTTCCCATTATAATAACTATGTATATGCATAGAGGAAGTTTTTCCAGGCTGATATATAGTCTTCATAATAATCTTTTCTTCTTTGTTTTAACAGAAACATGATAGTTCTTAAGCCCATGTACTTACACATTTTTTTTATAGTTGGATATTTGATGTTTGAAATTTTCAATTTTCCCTAAATGCTATAATAAAAATCTTGTACTTAACATATTCCCCACATATTTTAGCTTATTTTCTTAGAATAGATTCCTAAGAAGTGAAATTACTAGGTCAAAAGGTATGAACATTTTATGACTTACAAGACAAAAGATAGAAACTCAAATTCCTTTCTGAAAGAATTGTATCTGTTTGCATAGCTACTAATAGTGTATTAATAGTGCATGAATTTGCATTTCATTATATACGTATCACCTTCATTTTTTTTTCATTAAGAAATTAAACAGGAGGATGAAAAAACTGAAAATGAATTCAGTAAAGTTGCAAGATACAAAATCAATGTACAGAAATCTATTCCATTTCTATATGCTAACAATGAAGCAGCAGAAAGAGAAGTGAAGAAAACAATTCCATTTATAATTGCACCAAAAATAATAATATGTCTAGGAATAAACTTACAAAAATGTGAAAGACCTGTGTTTTGAAAACTATAAAGCACTGATGAAAGAAATCGAGGATAACACAGAAAAATGGAAAGCCATTCCATGCTCATGGATTAGAAAAACAAATATTGTTGAAATGTCTATACTACACAAAGCAATCTACACATAATCCAATCCCTATCAAAATACCAACAGCAGTTTTCACAATACTAAAACAAACAATTCTAAAATTTGTATGCAACCACAAAAGACCCTGAATTGCCAAAGTAACCTTGAAACAGAAAAGCAAAACTGGAAGTATCACAATTCCAGACTTCAAGTTATATTACAAAACTGCAGTAATCAAAGTAATACGGTACTGGCACAAAAGTAGACATATAGAACAGCAGAACAGAAAGCCCAGAAATAAGCCCACAATTATATGGCCAATTAATCTCTGACAAAGGAGGCAAGAATATGCAATGGAAAAAAGACAGTCTCTTCAACAAATGGTGGTGGGAAAACTGAACAGCTACATGCAAAAGAAAAAAACTGGACCACTTTCTTATACCATACACAAAAATAAACTCAAAATGGTTTAAGGATCTAAATGTGAGGCCTGAAACCATAAAAATCCTAGAAGAGAGCCCAGACGGTAAATTCTCTGACATTGGCCATAGCAACATCCTTCTAGATGTGTCTCTTGAGGCAAGGGAAACAAAAGCAAAAATACACTATTGGGACTACATCAAAAAAAAAGCTTCTTCATAGTGAAAGAAAACCAGCAACAAGACTAAAAGGCAACAAACAGAATGAGACAAGATATTTGCAAATGATATATCCAATAGAGGGCTAGTATTCAAAATATAGAAAGAACTTATACAAAACCCAAATAATTGGGGCACCTGGGTGGCTCAGTCAGTTAAGCATCTGCCTTCAGCTCAGGTCATGATCCCAGGGTCCTGGGATCAAACCCTGCATCGGGCTCTCTGCTGAGCAGGGAGCCTGCTTCTCCCTCTCCTTCTGCCTGCTGTTCTGCCTGCTTGTGTGCTCATGCTCTGTCTCTCTGTCAAATAGATGAATAAAATCTTTAAAAAAAAAAACCCCAAATAATTCAATTAAAAAATGGACAGAAGACATGAACAGACATTTTTTCCAAAGAAGACATCAGGATGGCCAACAGACATATAAAAAGATGCTCAACATCACTGATAATCACACATCTCCAAAGGCAAGAGAAACAAAAGATAAAATGAACTTGTGGGACTTCATCAAGATAAAAAGCTTCTGCACAGCCAAGGAAACAGTCAAAAAAACTAAGAGGCAGCCCACGGAATGGGAGAAGATATTTGCAAATGACACTACAGATAAAGGACTGGCATCCAAGATCTACAAAGAACTTCTCAAACTCAATACACGAGAAACAAATAAACAAATCATAAAATGGGCAGAAGATATGAACAGACACTTTTCCAATGAAGACATACAAATGGCTAACAGACACATGAGAAAATGTTCAAAATCATTAGCCATCAGGGAAATTCAAATCAAAACCACACTAAGATACCACCTTACGCCAGTTAGAATGGCAACAATTGGCAAGGCAAGAAACAACAATTGTTGGAGAGGATGTGGAGAAAGAGGATACCTCCTACATTGTTGAATGCAAGTTGGTTGGTACAGCCACTCTGGAAAACAGTGTGGAGGTCCCTTAAAAAGTTAAAAATTGAGCTACCCTATGATCCAGCCATTGCACTACTGGGTGTTTACCCCAAAGATACAGACGGAGTGAAGAGAAGGGCCATATGCACCCCAACGTTCATAGCAGCATTGTCCACAATAGCTAAATCGTGGAAGGAACCGAGATGCCTTTCAACAGATGACTGGATTAAGAAGTTGTGGTCCATATATACAATGGAATATTACTCAGCTATCAAAAAGAACGATTTCTCAACATTTGCTGCAACATGGACGGCACTGGAGGAGATAATGCTACATGAAATAAGTCAAGCAGAGAAAGACAATTATCATATGGTTTCTCTCATCTATGGAACATAAGAACTAGGAAGATCAATAGGAGAAGAAAGGGATAAAGAAAGGGGGGTAATCAGAAGGGGGAATGAAGCATGAGAAACTATGGACTCTGAGAAACAAACTGAGGGCTTCAGAGGGGAGGGGGGTGGGGGAGTGGAATAGGCTGGTGATGGGTGGTGGGGAGGGCACGTATTGCATGGTGCACTGGGTGTTATACGCAACTAATGAATCATCGAACTTTACATCAAAAACCAGGGATGTACTGTATGGTGACTAACATAATATAATAAAAAATATTTTAAAAAAACAGAAATGCAAATCAAAACCACAAAGATATCACCTTATACCTGTCAGAATGGCTAAAATCAAAAACTCAAGAAACAACAAGTATTGGTGTGGATGTAGAGAAAAATGACCCTCGTTCACTGTTGATGGGAATGCAAACTGGTGCAGCCTCTGTGGAAAACAGTATGGAATTTCCTCAAAAAGTTAAAAATAGAACTGCTCTACTATTCAGTAATTGCACTACTGGGTATTTACCCAAGGAATATGAAAACACTAATTCAAAAAGATATACACATCCCTATGTTTATTGCAGCATTATGTATAGTAGCCAAACCATGGAAGCAGCCCAAGTGTTCACCAGCAGATGAATAGATAAAGAAAATGTGGCATACACACACACACACACACACACACACACACACTAGAACTGAATATTATTCAGCCATAAAAAATGAAATCTTGCTGTTTGCCACAATATGGATGGACTTAGAGTATAACGCTAATAGAAATAAGCCAGTCAGAGAAAGACAAATGCTATATGATTTTACTCATATGTGGAATTTAAGAAGCAAAACAAATGAACAAAGGGAAAAAAAGAGACAAAGGAAGAAATAGACTCTTAACTACAGAGAACAAACTGATGGCTACCGAAGGGGAGATGGGTAGGAAATGGGTGAAATAATGAAGGGGATTAAGAGTATACTTATATTGATGAACACTGAATAACATGCGGAACTGTTGAATCACTATATTGCACACCTGGAACTAATATAACACTGTATGTTATCTACACTGGAATTAAAATTTAAAAAAATTAAATAGGAGGAGGATAAAAACTCATTTCTATTTAATAGACAACACTCTGATTATTAACAGTGATGAGCATTTGTGAGCACCCAGGCCTGGCTAGCCTGTGAGTACTAACATGGTCACAGTAGACCTATATAAGTATAATTATATATATCTATTAGAAGCATACCTTACATAGTGGGTGCTCAATAAATGATAGCTATTATTACTGTTGCCATTGTTCTGTTAATGTATAAAGTATGATTATTTTTAGCCTGTACCTGTTCTTTCAAGCCCTCAGTTGGCTTTCCAGTTATGTGGGGCATCCCCAGTTTAGTGGTATCTCAGAACAGTTTTCTTCACTGTGGAGGTGCTCCACTCAAGCCCTCTGCTGCTGGTGTTCCCTCTTAGTCATAGCTTTGCTTTG
Source organism: Ursus maritimus (assembly GCF_017311325.1). Lineage (NCBI taxonomy): Eukaryota > Metazoa > Chordata > Mammalia > Carnivora > Ursidae > Ursus > Ursus maritimus. The sequence continues at coordinate 27,323,155 of NW_024426119.1, forward strand.
CTGGTAGCTTTCCTAAGCCACCAGGGTTCCAGAACAGCACTTAGGGTGGATAGCACAGTGGCAGAAGTGTCACCTGGGCTTCACGTAGGACACTACCTTATGCCTAGAGTCTTGTAAATGTCTTTATTAATATGGCTTCTGCATCTTTTGGCCACAACCCCGTCTCTTCATAAAGGCTCAGGCCACAGGGTATGCAAGGGGACAGTATGCCATGCTCCCTGCAGTAGGCAGAGCAATGGTCCCGGAGATGTCCACATTCAAATCCCAGAACCTGTGAGTATGTTACCTTACATGATAAAGAGCCTTGTGGATGTGATTAAGTTCAGGATTTTGAGATGGGGGGGAGATTATTTTGGATTATCCAGATGGGCTCAGTGCAATTACATGAATTCTTATAAGTAAAGGGAGTAGATAGGAAGCTAAGAATCAGGGAGATAGAGAGCATGTGTTAAATGAATTACTGCTTTGCTGCTGACTTGAAGGTGGAAGGGAGCTGCAAGCCAAGAAACACAGGCCATGCTACCCATCACCAGCCTATAAGGAGGGCACGTATTGCATGGTGCACTGGGTGTTATACGCAAGTAATGAATCATGGAACTTTACATCAGAAACCAGGGATGTACTGTATGGTGACTAACATAATATAATAAAAAATATTACTATAAAAAAAAAGAAACACAGGCCACTTCTAGAAGCTAAAAAGGCAAGGAAATAGATTTTTTCCTAGAGCCTCTAGAAGAATTGCAGTTCTGCAAACACCTTGATTTTTAACTCAATACAACATATTTTGGAGTTCTGACCTCCAGATCTCTAAGATAATAAATTTGTGTTGTGGTTTTTTTAAATTTTTAAAAAATTTGTAAAAAAGATTTTACTTATTTATTTGACAGAGAGAGAGACAGCCAGCGAGAGAGGGAACACAAGCAGGGGGAGTGGAAGAGGAAGAAGCAGGCCCCCAGCAGAGGAGCCCGATGTGGGACTTGATCCCAGGACCCTGGGATCACGCCCTGAGCCGAAGGCAGACGCTTAATGACTGAGCCACCCAGGCGCCCCTAAACTTGTGTTGCTTTAAGCCATTAAATTTGTGGTGATTTGTTACAGCAGCAACAGGAAACTCATATGCTCCCTTAATGTCCCTGCCTCTTCCCCTTATTTCTCTTTCCAGGTTTCCTTTAAAAAACATTTTCCTTCTTTTTTGACCCTAAATTGAAAGTCCCCAAGTTATTTAAAACAATTAGGAGGGACCACAGTTGGAAACCTCTGCTGCTTCTCTTGTTCTTTTGTGAATTGTTTATGTTCTTTACCCCACTGACGACTCTTAATGTCAGAAAAACATAGATCTATAGTCGTACTCCAAGACCCCACAAGGAGCCACACTCTCTCCTGTAGCCATTAATTCAGTCGTCCATACAAGAAGTATTTATTGGAGGCCACTATATGCCAAGCAGTGAACTAGCATTGAGATGCAGAGATGGCAGTACAGTCTATGCCTTACAGAGGAAATAGAGGTTGGATTTTTATGATTTGAGAACAACGTGTGTAGATTTGTTTTTTGTTTTTGTTTTTTGTTTTGGTCTGGTGGATGTTCTAAGATTTGTTTCTTTCTGGAAAGCAATTGGGATACGTGGAGTCTCTTTCACTAAGTAACAAGGGACAGGAACTATTCTCTGGCTTCATTCTATCTTCCAATTTATATTCAGACCTAGGCAAGAGTTAATGAATTCAATGATAGATAAGCACAGATGGAAAACAGCACAGCCCGGTCCATCTTTGCTTAGGATAATTTCCCCTCTCTTTATCCTCTCCAGTCCTGCTTTCCTGCCTCTGATGCAGAGAACTAAAGCTCTGAATGAAACCTGCTGGAAGTTCCAATTAAATCTTCGTGGACAAAGTGCACACATGACCTCCTCAGATAACAGTGGCAATAAATCCAGCAGAACTTCCACTCAGAGATCAGCGTCCCTTCTGAACTGCTAACAGCTGCCAATGCCTCACTGATGCCTCACACAACACGGGCTCTAAGGTACGGTTTTTCTTTCCCTGGACACATTTAATCCTTCCTTATAATTTGTCTCTCAACAGAGAATTTTAATTCTAAGGTAAAGTTTCCTACTGATTTGTTGGCAAATTCTTGGTTTGGTTTGGTTTAGTTGTGTTTTTTTGATCTGTCTTTACAGTACTTATTCCATTTTACATCTTCTAGTTTTCTATTGCTTTTTTTTTTTAAGTACCTTGTTTTTTTCCTTATGTATCCTAGGTAAATTTGTATTTAGACACACCTTATTTACATAGAGAAATAAAAGATTAAATGATTGCATGCATTTTCTGGTTAAAACTTATCTGGGAATTTGGTTCAGTGGGGACCTCTTGGTCACTTAGAACCGTGGTATGGGTGATGTTTTTATCCCAGCTCTGGTCTTAGAATAGAACAGAGTAGCTCAGGGCTTGGAATACTCCCAACATTTAGCATTCACTATTGAATTCCAGTGATAATCATTTAAAATTATTTACTTCTTGTAAAGTATGTTAATTATGAAAGGAGTTAATTAAAAATATTTACAAATTACAGAAAAACAAAAAGAAAATAATGTAAATCTGTGATTATAATAGCTGACACTTAAGTGTGTCTCTTTCTAATCTTTTAAAATACATAATTTTTTATATAATTGAGGTCAAGCTGCAAATACAGTTTAATATCCTTTTTAATTTAACACTATATTGGGTATTTCTAAGTCATTGAAATTATTTGAGAAATGATTTTTAAGAACTGTTTATATTCCACCATTAAAATATTTGATTTTTTCACTAACATAAATAATGCAGCAATTTGTAACTTTAAACATAAATCTTTGGCCACACTTCTGATCTTTTCCTTAAGATACGTTCTTAGAAGTAGAGTTACTGAATCAAAGGTTACATAAATTTTAGAGCCTGATGCATTTCATGACAGTAATATTAAAATGTGTATGATTGGCATTGTTGATATCACAACAGAAGACATACACACACACACAAATTCTTCCCTGAAACTGCTATTCCCTGGAGTTTAACAAAATACTATGACTTAATGCTGACTAATCACATGAAATCCTAAGTAGAGAACTAATCATGACAGTATTTTATTTACACACAGTAACACACCTTACAGAGCAGGGATTTATAGCTCAAACAACATAGAAGTCCTTCAAGTACAACAGAACAAGGGAAGATGGTGGACTATAATCCTGCAGGTTAAAAAACTTGGAGTTTCATTCCAGTTTGATACTAATTGTCTGAAACAGATCTCCTAGCCTCCAGAGTCTCATATTTCTCATCTGTGAACTGACAGTGTTGGTCTAGGTCAGTGTTTCTCTGTGGGAAGTACAAGCAGCACTTATGGCACATGACATATTTTGGGGTGGTACAGACCATAGGCTATAATTTTGGATTGGTGCATACACGTGAACCATAATTTGTTTTGTACGGCACACTTATTTTTTTAAAACAATAGTATTTTGGTTTTTAAAAAGAGTGGATTTAGAGGAAAAGATTGAACAAATAATAATACAAGTAGGCCTCAGATATTGACATAAACCATTGGCGTGATAGGCATTTGAGACACAGAGCTAAGTGAACAGAGCTAGAATCTGCTTAATGTGTTAGGTAGAATTCCAGATGTAAAAAGCCAGTAAGCAGTGATTTCTTAAAAGGCAATCTGAGAACCAGGTGGAATTATTGAGATGTATAGGAAGTGAGCAGAGACACAGGCAAGGAAATGGTTCAAATACCATCCTAGTATTTGCAACTACTTGCACTTTTCATTTTAATAGTGAGTTTCACTTGTCTGGGCAGAAATTCTCCCCTCTTCTATAAAGGCTACAGAAGACCTATAGCTGTAACAGGACCTTTCATAAGAAACTGGAGAAGACGCTCCCAGCCCAGCCATCACCATGCCCAGGGTGTTTTTGGATACTCCTCAGCGGTTGCTAAAGGAGGGGAGAGAGTCACGGAAGCTGGTACTGGTGGTGGTGTTTGTTGCTCTGCTTCTGGACAACATGCTGCTTACTGTAGTGGGTATGTTTGGGTGTCTTTATGCTGGGGGTTAATTTCTTTGGGCCCCAGCAGGTAGCATACACCCTGCCAAAATTCAGCAGTGAGTGGACTTGAGAATTTTTCTTTTTATGCTTAGAAAACACAAAATAGAAAATGAAGTTGAGAAGTGTTAATGGACTTGTCTTAGGTGCCAAGGTGGGGTTCAAGCTCTGTCCAACTGACCCCAGAGCTGGAGCTTCTTGCAGTATCCTTCCCTGCCCCTACCATTTCCATGCTCTGCCATCTCTATATAAGAGCTGAAACAATAAGACAGAGCCTACCTTCTTCAACCTCAGCTGTGAAAGTAAGCATCTGGTAACTTGAAATTTTCCCCACTCTCAGCATGCATGTCCAAGAAAAATTGTGAAAACTCCATGGGTATTGATATTGTGATTACTACTAAATGTTAGCAAGTAGATGATTGGCTAATACAGAATTCAGGAGTAATGAGGACCAATTGTATGTGGGTTGGAATTTAGGTACTTAATCTAATAGAATAATTTGGGCAGGTACAGTCTTTTAGTAGGCTTCAAATCATGTCACTTAGATACCTTCCTTGAATATGAATATAAAGCTCATAGTAATGCCCCTGAACCAATTAGTGTTAAAAAGTGTTCTTAGCTCTCATCACTTGTCCTTCTTGATTTTCAGTGCCCATTATACCCAACTTCCTATATGCCACAGAGTTCAAAGAAACCAGTGCTCCTCTGTACCTTGGCCCCACCACAATTTCTCAGCATGTCCTTACTTCTCCTGCCTTTTCCACCATCTTCTCCTTTGATAACAACACCATGGCTCTCGAAGAAAGTGCACTCAGTGGCACAGCGTGGACAGATGACAATACTGGCACCATCCCCCCTCCAGTCACTGGAGCCATCCCAGCACAACGAAACAACTGCTTGCAAGGCACAGAGTTTCTGGAGGAAGAGAACTTACGGGTTGGGGTTCTGTTTGCTTCAAAGGCTTTGTTGCAACTTCTGGTCAACCCATTTGTGGGACCTCTCACCAACAGGTATCTCAATGGGTGCAGTGCTCTACATGGTACTCACTGGCTCAGGAGTAAGAGGATGATAGGCTGAGGTATCATAAAGGCAGTTAGAAGGGAAAAGGAAGGAAAACTCGCTTGTCAGTCTCCAGGGCAACCAACTGTTTGGAAACCTGGTTACCCAAAGGATAACATGATATTGATGAACACATTTCATCAATATCAAATTTTCTTAGTGATGTAATGACTATTGAGCACCAAAAAAAGAACCGGTGATCAGAAGTATACTGCTGATGTTATTTCGGTACCCTGGAACACGGCTCCAAGGCAGGACTACTGCAATCTAGAGCACTGGCTTATTAGCAGTGCTTGGGATTATCCTGATGTTTCAAAGGGATATACACTCTGAGTAGGCCAGCCTTTCTGGAAAAGAGGATTTTGGCCTTGGTCTACGGGTAAATTTGCATGTTTGTTTGTTTACTTATACACATTAATATGTCATATCCTATCTGTACACTTGCATTCAGAGACGTGCATTTCCATGTACTCAAATAACTGCATTTCTGTTCCCGATTACATGAAAAAATATAGTCCAAGTATATGGATTCCTATTGGGACTGTATCTTTTTTCTTTTTAATTCTCTTTTAGGATTGGATATCACATCCCCATGTTTGCTGGGTTTGTTATCCTGTTTCTCTCCACAGTTAGTAAGTGATTTGCTTCCTCTTTTATTTCTTTCACTGATTACCTTAGATTTTTATCACATGCACTACAATGCAGAGAGTAGGGTCAAGTTAGCTAATTAGGCATTTGACTAAATGGCCTATGACAGTGATTTAAATCCTTTGCAGTTTTGGATACGGGCGTTAGAGCAGTATTGACAAATCAATCTGGAGTTTGTATATTCTGCTATAGAAGAACAGATAATTTACTTCCTTCAGCTGAGGAATATTGTAAAGGTTGTTTTAATAGATATGCAGATATATATGTGTGTGTGTGTCAGTAGTCCCTCGAATGAGGTTAGTCCAAATACCCCATCTTTGGGAAGAGGTTGTATTATTTTGATACACAAAGGTGAAAGGCCACCAGCCAAGAATCTAAACTGAACAATAGCAACTAGATAATACCAAAAAGTCTACTACCTTCAAGGACATTAAAGCTAATAGCTTAGAGAAATAAATTTGCTAAAAAAACAAGAAAGAGAAAGACAAATAGTCTATCCAGTATCAGATGAATGTTCTAATAAATAGACATGGAGTAAGAACAGTAAATAAACAAATTATGTCTGGAAATTGACCCCAAGAATTAAAATAAGAAGGAATGATGGTGGTGGGGAGGTTAACTGAAGGGAAGGCAGCCTCTGGAACTGTTGGTGGCTCCCTGATGCCTCTGCTGACTCTTCTTCCAGTAACACATCTCCTTCCTCCTGTTTTTCTTATCAACTTTCTGTTACTTTTCCACTTTCTCTGTTAGCTCCTCCTCAAGTTTTCTTCCCTTTCAGCATATGGCTTGACTCTTATCAACCAATGCTTAACAGGAGTTTGTTGCAGTCAAGGCTGGAGGGTTGCAAAGAACAGAAGCTTGATGTGTAAAGTTCTGAGAACTGCAGCTTACTTGTGAAAATTTTAGCTAAATCAAAGAAAATGAGGAAGTTCAGGTTAGAAATGTTTATTGAACTTCTAAAATCTCAGCCTATGCCAAATAGTGAATTAAAAACTAATAGGATTCTGTTTCATCAAATGAGACTCATAATTTTCTCCAAAAACTTTACGGAGCACATATATTATGTCTTGATGGCAAAAGCCACTGGGGGAAGATAAAGAATAAAATGACATGGTTCCAGCCTAGGAGTTTATGATACATGTCTGGGGAGATATAACAAACACCCTGCAAAATAGGATAATGCTAGAGTATCACAAACTCTTTAGCATATGGTCCTTGCTTGATTCTCTGCTATTAAATAATAATTATTATTTCCGTGCCATAACCAGTGTTGCTATACTGAGTTGGCCTAATTCTAGCAAATGTTTGGTCTTTAGGGAATCTTATGGGGCATCTCTTTAGGGTTTTTTAAATACTAAAAAGAGGTTGCTGATGCCCCTTACCACCATTAAGGGCCCCTAGCTGAGGCCCATGCTTAATGTAATTAGGAGCGAATTGGTAACCCATATTAGGGGGTGAAGAGAGAAGGAAATCGTTTTGGTTTTCCTAAATAGGGTGACCAAACATCCTACTTTGTCTGGGATTCAGGGGCCTCCCAGAATGCAAAATCCTTGGCAAACTGACACAAGTTGGTCACTATTCTCAAACGACATAGGTATAGGGGTGCCTGGGTGGCTCAATCAATTAAGTGTCTGCCTTCAGCTCAGGAGCCCGCTACTCCCTCTGCCTGCTGCTCCCCCTGCTTGTGTTCTCTCTCTCTCTCTCTCTCTGTCAAATAAATAAATAAATAAATAAATAAATAAATAAATAAATAAAATCTTTTAAAAAAATACTGTAATAAAGGATGTAGGAATAGTTAACCTTGAACAGACTGAAAATCAGAAGGCCTAGGAGAAGGCATTGGAAGCCCAGCAAGGAGAGACCAAGCACATGCATGTTTGGGAAACAGTGTAATCACATCTGGAAGTAATGGGAGAAGATTATAAGACAGCCAACAACCAAATGTAATGAAAGGGCTAAGGGATTCAAATTCTGCTGATTCAGATACTTTGGGAGGAATTCTTTCTTTCAAGGGCATTGTCTTAAAATGGAGGTGAGACATGTCTGGTTTTACCAAGCTTACCACCAGCACCCTGTAATTTAGTTTTTGATAACATATTCCTGTTTGGTACTCAGTTTTGTGTATGCTAGTCTTGAGTAGATGGAAGATGCCTTAAGATGCCTCTTAAAGGGCATGAACTGGGTGTTCTCTTTATTTCACATCTTCTAGTGTATGTTTGATATTACTTAATACATACACACTGATTTGATTTGGCTAAAATATTTTCCAGTACTAGATAAGAGGAAATATCTAATTGAATCACAAGATACTATTTTCTACCCAATCCCTATGGTCCTTCAATTACACATAACTTTTATTCCCTCGCTGTAGATGACCCAATGGGGCCCAAAAATGTCAAAGGTCAAATCTAGGTGTTGAATATGAAGGATTGAGAAGTAGGGTCTAAGGGCATTGTACTTTTGGACAGCCATGATTCCAGTGGACGGGGTATTGAGCTTTGGGCCTGAAATGTGAAAATCCAGACTTAACCCACTGTGTGGTGAATTGGTTTGTGTTTCTGTGGTTTCTCAGTCTTCATGTCAATTAAAACGCAATCCTGATTAAGGTGTGGGAGATTAGAAAGACAACTGCAAAAACAGGGGGCAATGATCATCCTTTATTAAAACCTATACATAGTGGCTTATATCTACAATCTCATGGGCACATTTTCTGGTGGTGAGGAAACAAAGACAATTTGCTAACTGGAGCATTCTTGCTATTTTCTACACACAGTGTTTGCTTTTTCTGGCACCTATACCCTACTGTTTGTGGCCCGAACCCTTCAAGGCATTGGATCTTCATTCTCATCTGTTGCAGGTAATGCTGACATCTTACACACACACACACACACACACACACACACACACACGCATACCCACACATATACATCTCTTACCATCTCTTACTACCTTCAGACCCTATAAGATTTATATGAATAGATAGGAAAGTATCCTAGTGGGCAAAAAAACCAAGATAATTGTAGAGTTATTATCAGTGTTCTAAATCCCCAAGCCTGACATAGCTTCCTCTGATAATATTTAGGTACAGCCAGCTCAGGTCAAAGCAAGCCCAAGGTAAAATGATGAAGTAAGCCAGGCTTTTATTTAATGCCCCTCTATGGTCTTTTCTCTGACCCCCTCTTAACATTTTATAAGAAAAGTAATGCTAATACTACCAGTAACACTACCACTTTGCAAAGTATCATCAAATACAATATTTAATGTAATCCTATGAAGTAGCTATTTTATGCCATTTTACACATGAGTAAATGATAGGAGAGCCCAGCCCATGCTGTCTTCCACATATCTTCTGTACTTTCCTCTTCCTTGGGCACCTCTGTTGAATATAATAGTGTTCTGTGTTTATAGATTTTCCTTTGGCCTACTCCATATCCATTCATTCAAGGAAACATGCTAGGAAATGATAAAATGCAATGAAATGCTGTATCAATGGACAGTGGTATTCTGTATTACCCTTACTTTTGCATTTCCAACAATATTATGAACATAAGGAGTGGGCAATGTGGGAGTTTGGGCGACCAGTGGGGACAGTATTTGTAAAATACTATGGGCTAAGTTTTACAAAACCCCTCAAACTGCAACTGTACATAAGATGATCCCTGAAGATATAATAGGGATAGAGGACTAAGAACTAACTGACCAAGGATTCAGTGAGAGAGGAAGACAGAGGGCTCCTATATGCTAACTCCATATGTCACTCTCCTTTCAGGTCTTGGGATGTTGGCAAGTGTCTACACTGATGACTATGAGAGAGGGCGTGCCATGGGAATTGCCTTGGGGGGTCTGGCTTTGGGAGTGCTGGGTAAGTGGCACCTGGTCCCAAATCTAGGTTCAAAGGGTAGGCTACTGCATACTTTTAGAAGATGGTTCCAGAAGGAAAGTGTTCCTAAAGGTCATGAAAGACAGGATTTTCTTTCCCTTTCTGTCCAATCATGTTTTGAGTCCTTCTGAAATTTTTCTCAGGAAAGGCAAAATCTCTTTCCCGTTAAGAAGCTTAATAGCCCATGAGGTCCTAGGAATGGAAGAAACCTAGTCTATTCCAGTGAGCAAATATCCCCATGTTAGCAGCTGCTGCCTTACCTCTGCTTCCACACAGGGCCAGTACTTTCAAAATGAGAGGAGCTCTGTGTCAGATTTTGTGCTAAATACATTGCAGACACAATCTCTTTTAATCCTCACACCACTATGAAGGAAGAATGACTGTCTCCATTATAGAGATGAGGACTAAAAGAGGTTAAACAGCCATACAAGTTTACATAGTTAGAAAATGCCAGAGCCAGGGTATAGACTCAGATTTTCTGGACTCAAACCTCAAACTCTGAGCCATAACATACTTTCTTTGAGGTTCATCCCTCATATAGATTGATTGACTATTCCAACAAGTCACATATTTTATGGAGCACTTACTATATGCCAAGGAGAATGCTAGCACACAGGGGACATAGGTAAGAAGCCTCACACATGGTTCCTTCCCTCTAGGAGCTCAGAAACTAGTTGAGGAGAAAACACCAGAGGTCTCTTCCTAGTCCATATCTCCCCCCCAACCCCAACACACACACACAACCATGGGAGAAGAGGCAACAAAAACCCTGCTCTTTGTTAATATCCATTTTCCCAAACACCCAAGTTAAAACTTTGGTTCATCCTGGTCTCCTTTTTCACTTCTCACTCCCAAATGGATAAGCCCATTAATATTCTCTAAAGCCACTTCCCCAAGGTCAGTTCCTCATCACATCTCAGTTGGAACCAGCCTACTGACTGATCTTTTGTGCCTTTCCTCCTTCCCCCAGGGTGCCACCAGAAGAAGCTTCCTATGCCCAGAGCTGGTGATATTTCTCTCCTGCTAAAAAACATATTTCCCCATTGCCCACAAAACCAAGCAGATGCTTTATCTGGATATACAGGGCCTTTGACTACTTGGTCTCAACATTCCCCACCTTTACTCTTCCTCTCCCAAATACTCATATTCTAGTGACTGAACACCGAATACTGATTTTCTTCTATTTGTTATCCAACCACACTTTAAAAAATTTTATTTAAATTCACTTTAATTAACATATTGTGTATTATTAGTTTCAGAGGTAGAATTCCGTGATTCATCAGTTGCATACAGCACCCAGTACTCATTACTTCAAGTGCCCTCCTTAATGCCCATCACCCAGCTACCCCATCCACCTATCCACCTCCCCTCCAGCAATCTTCAGTTTGTTCCCTATAGCTGAGTCTCTTATGGTTTGCCTCCCTCTCTGTTTTCCTCTTATTTATTTTTCCTTCCCTTCCCCTATGTTCATCTGTTGTTTCTTAAATTCCACATATGAGTAAAATATGGTATTTGTCGTTCTCTGACTTGATTTACTTCACTTAGCATAACACACTCTAGTTCCATCCATGTCATTGCAAACGGCAAGGTTTCATTTTTTGATGGCTAATATTCCATTGTGTGTGTATATACACACACACCCATATATATATCTTTATCCATTCATCTGTTAATGGACATCTGGGCTCTTTCTGTATTTTGGCTATTGTGGACATTGCTGCTATCAACATTGAGGTGCAAGTGTCCCTTCGAATCACTATGTTTGTATCCTTGGATAAATACCTAGTAGTGCAATTCCTGGGTTGTAGGATAGCTGTATTTTTAACATTTTGAGGAACCTCCATACTGCAACCACACTCTCTTTTATGACACCTCAATGCTCTTCACTTATACTTCTTCCCCACCTGTATTAGCCACTTGACAAAGCCCTTGTGGCCACCTGAACTCATTGCATGGTGTTTGTACAGCACCTTGTAGATTGCACCTTTACTGCTGAACTCTACTCTTTACCATGTTCTAATTATTTGTGTCCCACTACACCACCCCCACCACATGCATTTTCTCTACTAGAAAATGAATTCCTGAGAACCAGGTCTTCTTCATTTCTGAATCCCCAGAATCTTACATGGAGGTTCATTGGGTAAATATGGACAAGTCACACCAACTAGGAATTGGTCCTTACTTCTGAAATCTGTGCCTGCTTTGCCTTTCCAGTGGGAGCTCCTTTTGGAAGTGTAATGTATGTGTTTGTTGGGCGGTCTTCACCCTTCCTCATATTGGCCTTCCTGGCACTACTGGATGGAGGTAAGTCATCATAAGAGGTCACCAGCCAGATAATAGCTTAAGTCAGGTTGGGAATGCACATGCTGTGGTGTCAGTCTTGACATGCTTGAAAGATCAAGGACTGCTCCATTTTCAGAAAGAAGGAAGAAACTCAGGGAGTTAGATCTGTACATGATAGGGTGATATCAATGTGGCTGTTATTGGAGCCTCCAACTAATCAGTGAACAAAATAAACTGTCTCTTTCTCTCTCACTTTCTTTCTTAGCACTCCAGCTGTGTATCCTACAGCCTTCCAAAGTCTCTGCTGAAGTAAGTAGACACTAAGCTCCATTGCCAAGGGATATACAGAATGGCTATGTGCTAAGACCCCTAGATCATCCCTGTTAAACTATAAGAAGAAAGGTGAAGAGGAGTGGAGTCAAGGAAAGTAAGAACTATACTTGGATTCACAGATAGTGTCATATTTAGGGTAGCATTGGGGATGGTGGGGGAGTCTGATCTGATGTTGGACAAAGATGGAAGAAAGGCCTTATGAAGAACCAAGGAAACATTACAAAATTTATATATATAAACACAGAACCAGGAGACAATGACATTGGGACCTGTGTGTTCATAGTTAGAACACCTCAGAGCTAGAGAAGACCTTGGAGGCTGCTTAGATAATCTCTCCCCTGAGAACATCTTTGCAGATTATCATTCTATCATGGTTAAATATCAGAGCTGGTATTTGTCTGATTCCAACCCAAAGATGGCTTTGGGAAATCCATATCAAACCACAAAGAAGTACAGAAAATATGGGAAAGTTTGATCTAAAAACCCTGATTTTGTAGCCAAGTCAGACAGAAGTGTGGGTAACCTGGGAACCCACTATTTGCAATTGGGATCTGAAAGGAAGCAGTCTTGTGGGACTGAGCCTTTTACCTGAGGAGTCTGTGCTAACTCCAAGTAGTCAGTGTCAGAATTGAATTACATTATAAGACACCCAGTCAGTGCCCATAGAGAACGGAAGAATTGTTTGGTGGGAAAGCCCCCACATTTGGTACCAAAAGTAAGAGGAGAAATTATTTTCCTTTAGTATCTTTCTGAATAGTTTTGACTTAGATGGTAATGTTCTACATATTCAAAAAATTCAATTATTATTTTTCTGCCTGTATAAAACACCACTGTGTGTGTACCATATTTTATTCAATCCCCTATGTTTGAACATTTAGGTAATTTCCAGTATTTTGCAGTTATAAATAGTGCTACAATTAATAACCTTACCTATATGCATTTTTATAACATTGGAGGTAATCTATAGAATAAATTCCTAGAAGTGGAATTGTTAGGCAAAAGAGCTTAGTGGACTTCTTTATGTGTATTTTGTGATTTCGATCTGTCTCTTTATTGTGAATTATATATTTAGTTTTAGTATCTCTGAATTTTAATCCACTCCTGTAAGTATGCAGAGAGGTTTATTATATTAAAACTACTAAATCTATTATCAGATAGAATGTAGTTAGCACCACATATTAGGGCACAGTGCTCAGGAAGTTTGTTAGAGGGAGAAGTTTCAGCTACTGAGTCAGGGAATACAGTGGAAAAGAAGGAGCCATTTAAGACTGACTTTGAAGAATGGGTAGGAGTTGGAGCTATAGAGAGAAGGAAGGTAGTTTATGTAAAAATAACCAACCATGAACATGGTTGAGGCAAAAATAACCTGCTGGAATGCATGGGAGGAAGGTGGAGTGATTGAGTTTAATCGTAATAAAGATTTTCTGAGGGAAGGGGGAAATAGAACTGAACATGTAGGCTTGCATTTTAATCTAGATCTTCAAACACCTTCAACTAGACTTGCCAATATGGCTCAAAATGGTCAGAATGAAGCCTTCAGAATGCTTGAGGAGCCTTCTGTGCTCACCTTTGGGAATCAGCACTCTACCTGTGGTTCTCTCAGGGCAAACATTAGTGCCTGCAAGATCGAGTGGTGAGGCCCCAGACCAGGAGTCCAGATGCCCATCGTCCATTGCTGGCCTTGCTGACAATGCACTCTCATCTGGTTGGTGATCATTTGAAAGCAGGAATCATGTCTGGAATGTGTTGTCCTACTCTTTGTGACTCCCGGTGTTTGCCTTGCACACAGGAGGTGCACTGCCAGGTGACGCTGTGACATTGGGAAAGTCACTTTATCTCCTTTGACTGGGTGTCTGGTCTCTTCAGTAAAGGAGCTGACATACATGATCTCTAAGGTCCTGTCTGCATATTCTCAGATTCTATGACAATAGGAGAGATGTACACTGTACAAATGGAAGTTTTTTTGTTGTCCATGTTCTCAGAGTGCCAGGGGGACTCCTCTCCTTACACTTCTCAGAGACCCTTATATCCTGGTAGCTGCAGGTAAGCTGAAAATGCCTCTTTGGGCTGGGAGAGTCTGGGCTTCTGGGTAGGCCTGGTGGCTGACAGAACTGTCTCTCCAGGCTCCCTCTGCTTTGCTAACATGGGAGTGGCCATGCTGGAGCCCACATTGCCCATCTGGATGATGCAGACCATGTGCTCACCTGAGTGGCAGTTAGGTAAGTGACCATGTTCCCCAACTTGGGCTTGGGCAGAGGTGTGCGTCATGGGCCCTATCTCGGGTAATTGAGATGCACTATGAGGCCCAGGTCTTCAGGGTCACAGAGGCACAATGGGCTTCCTTTGTAGAATTAGCGTCTCTGTCCACACCTGTAAATCGAACCTGGGTGGGCAGGCAGCACTTCCAAGAAGCAGACCAAGAACGGCAAGAACGGCAGGGTGGGAGGGTTTTAGAGGGGCTATGGAGTGACAACATACCTAGCTATGTAGTACAGTGATGAATGACTTTTAGTCGAAAGATCGAGGTTTTCATTTCAGCTCCATTGATTGACTAAGTAAACTTGTGCAAACCACATCAATTTTCTGAACACCAACTTTCTCATCTCTGAAATGGGCATTGGAATACTGTCTAGTTCAAACAGTAATTTGAGAAATAAATGTCATAATATGTGGAAATGCTTTACACCTGTAGAATATTAATATGCACCACCATTACCAACCACACTTTTCCGTCTTCAACTCCCTTTCCTCCAGATTACCCTTTTGCTATCCTTTTACCTCTAACAAGGTGCTTATGGAGGCCTCCAGCCTCCTCTGTTTCATGGAGAGATGTCCTTGTGACTCATCTGGGTTGAGAGAGGAGGCTCTGCCCCTTCCCAGGAAGCCTGAGGAAAGGGAACAGAGAAGGCTACCTGCCATTCAGTAGCTGTAGGGAGGAGAGGCTGATGGGGCCAGAGGGGAAGTTGATAAGGACCTGATACAGCTCAGCATGCAAAGAAAAGCACTAAATTTAATTTTTTAGGGGACAGTTCTAAGCAAGGCTCCAAGCTGTACTCCTAGCCTCAAATTGAATTTTTCTGGGATGCAAATGCCTCTGACCATGACAATTAATTGAGTTAGTTGGTGCTTAATGCAGAAAAGCATCCTCTGCCCCAAGGCTATGACAGCTCAGGCTCTTGGTGCAGGTGGGCAAACACAGCTCAGAACAGCTCCTCCCAAGCTCTTCTTCATCACACAGGAGAGAATATTAAAAGGAAACCAGCATTCAATAACTGGTGAATTGTTGACTTTGGGTTTAATTAAAATTGTCATGACAATTTCTATTAGGCAGCACTGTTTCCTTTAGGTACAGAGAGGCATCAAGAGGCTAGTGAAACCCAGAGAAACTCCTGGGCTTATTCTATGCAGTCCTCCCACCGTCCTTTACAACTTTCCTCCATGCTATCTGCATCTCTAAGTCTAGCTTCAAAGGCTCTCACATGATCTGGAGAGCTTGTTAAAACTCAGAGTGCTGGGCCCCACCCAGAAATTCAATAGAATCAAATTTGCATTTTCTTAAGTTTCCTGGTGATGCTGATATGGTATCAGGGACCCTACTGAAAAATATTGTACTAAATGCAGACAACCTGTGAAAGCTGTTTGGAGAAGAGACCGCACTTTTGAGAGTGATTTGTAGTCTGTGACTGAGTACCTCTACGTGACCCATTTTATGCCTGTACTCTCCCTGAGGGGAGGAAACAGGCCCACCTGGGTTTGAATCCTGACCACTTACTTACTGGTTGTGACCTTGGATGAGTTATTTAACCTCTTCAAACACCACCTTTTTTTTTTTCATTTGAAGACATGGAGATGCTTTCAGGGTTTTTTTTCAGGATTAAATACATCTATGTATTCTAAGGGAATTAACACAGGGGCACCTGGGTGGCTCAGTCGGTTGAACATCCAACTCTTGATTTGGGCTCAGGCCATAATGTCAGGGTCTCGACATCAAGCCCTGCGTCGGGCTCCGTGCTCAGCATGGAGTCTGTTTGTCCCTCTCCTTCTTCTCCTCCCCCCCACCTCTCTCTCCCTCTCTCTCAAATAAATACATAAAATCTTTAAAAATAAATAAATAAAGGGATTAGCACAGTGGACGGAATACAGGACAGATATACTATGTAAATAAAAATTACTATTTTCATCATTGTTTTTGTTCACATTATTTTGACAGTCACAGCTATGTGTAATTCCCTGCTCCTTGGAAGATATGCTGTGAAAAATATATCCTTGTCTGTAGACATACAGTTTGGAATACCTATTTTGCACAAAATGCTACTGAGCTGCAAGCTATACCCAGGTCGTAAAGAACAAGTCACATTGGTTGAGAAAATCTCATTTAGGAAATTCCACATTATTTAAAACAATAGTAAGGAGATGTATCTAAGAAGATAGTGAGCTTCCTAGAGGTGCCTATCTCCAGATCTCAGGTAAACAAT
Source organism: Ursus maritimus (assembly GCF_017311325.1). Taxonomy (NCBI): domain Eukaryota; kingdom Metazoa; phylum Chordata; class Mammalia; order Carnivora; family Ursidae; genus Ursus; species Ursus maritimus. Next base: position 27,339,906 of record NW_024426119.1, read on the forward strand.
GGAGTAGTTATAGTTCTAAACTTTTAAAAATAATTAAACATAACAAGTGGGTACAGTTTGAAACATATTGCAGCCCTGTACAAATAGACAAATACACTAAGATACGCTTCATTTCCACCCCATCAAAGAGAATATTAAAATCAAACAAGCTATCAACTAGTAACTGGTGAATTGTTGACTTTGGGTTTAATTGTAATCATCATGACAGTTTCCATTAGGCAGTGCTTTCTCCTGTAGGTACAGAAAGGCGTAGAGAAGCTGGTGAGACCTGAAGAAACTCTCACTGCTGATTCTGTGCAGTCCCTTATGCCAGAGCCATCTGTGTTGTCATGCTGCTTGTGTGGGTATTGGAAACATACGAAGTTGGAAGGAGAAGGCCTGGGTTCAAGTCCAGACATTGTTACTTGCCAGTTACGACAGTAACGGTTAAGGCTGATGCTCAGAGGGCACTTATTCTGTGCCAGACACTGTGCAAAATGGGTGACATACATCATCTCATTTAAGGCTCACAACCAGCCCATCTGGTAGGAATTATTATTATCCCCATATTTCAGAAGTTTCTTAATCCGACCCAATTTCCAATTTCCCCTCCAAAAAGTCCTGGGCCTTGTAGAACCTCCTGTCATTGACAATTGTCCCCATGTCCTCAGCCTCTTTTTTAAACACTTCCATCATCTTCTTGCCCTGAGAGCTGAACGTTTCCTGAGAACACTGTTTCCCTGCTGTCTTAATGGAAATCCACGTTCCTCTTGGCTTTGCTCACCTTTGCTGCTTCTGAGTCATTTCTTCTTGTTATTCTTTTTAAAGATATTATTTATTTATTTGGGAGAGAGACAAAGCGAGCATGAGCAGGGAAAGGGGCAACGGGAGAGGAAGAAGCAGACTCCCTGCTGACCAGGGACACTGACTCTGGGCTCAATCCAAGGATGCTGGGATCATGACCTAAGCTGAAGGCAGATATTTAATCAACTGAGCCACCCAGGCACCCCAGAATCATTTCTTCTTAATTCTCCTTCAAAGATCCCAACTCCCTTGAAGATCATGTCATTACATTATACCCCCTCTCTACCTCTCTTCATTGCAATCACCTATTGAGGTCTTAGTTACCCCTTCTCATTCATTAAATTGTTGACACCTGGTTCATATTCTTTTCTCCTTTATTCCTGTTACCACTTTTGGTGGCTTCAATATCCAGGTGGATAACATTACCAACATCGTGGCCTATTATTTAACCTACCTTCTTGAAATAATCTTTTGCAATGATCTTTTTCTCCTTTCCACCTTAACCAATCAAACCTTCATATAATTTTGACCTTGGCATTAATTCTATCATCTCTGAAATTTAATTCTAAGCAGTCCAATTATCAACTCACATATCCCTGTTCAGGTATTTTAATATCCCCATATCAACAAATTTTGGCTACTCGGAGGTCTCCAGTCCGTTGGCCTCAATTCATTTTCTATTTCCATCACTTCTCATGTCCTCAATTTTTATTTACTCAGCTTGAATTCCATCATGATGTTACTCTTTTGTTTCTGTTTTTTTTAATAATTTTTTTATTATATTATGTTAGTCACCATACAGTACATCCCTGGTTTCTGACGTAAAGTTCGATGATTCATTAGTTGCGTATAACACCCAGTGCCCCATGCAATACATGCCCTCCTTACTACCCATCACCAGTCTATCCCATTCCCCCCCCCCCTCTGAAGCCCTCAGTTTGTTTCTCAGAGGCTCTTTTGAAAGTTAATTCCTTTGCCCTGCTCTCCCTCTGGGGTTGTCAGCCAGCACAGCATTGATTCTGGTTAAGCCAAGCTGGTTGCCTACTCCTTGCCTATGCATGAGCAGCACACTGGGCCTGTGGGAAAACACAGAGAGAGGCTATTGGTCTCACCTTACATTTACGGCTACAAATCTAAAGTAGGTTTTCACATTGCCCAACTATCTTTCTCTAAGTCCCCAGTTATGTTCTCTTTCCCACTTTCTGAAATTACTATTTTATACTTATCTATTCAAACCTCTTCCACACTCTCATCCCTTTACCTTCATCATTCTCAACTCCTAGTCATTGAGAAGTTAGAAGCAATGAGATGGGAACTCACATGTTCCCATCACTAAGTATACTCCTTTTCCTGCACTTGTACCAACATTCACTGCCTTCTTTTTATGGTTGAAACATTCCAACTCCTTCAGAGGCCAAACTACTACTACCACCACCACCACCACCACCACCATTACTTCTTCTCCTTCTCCTCCTCTCCCTCCTTCTCCTCCCCTTCTTCCTCCACCACGTCTTCCTCTTGTTGTTGTTGTTATTGCTGTTATTATTGTTGTTGTTGTTCTTCTTCTTTTCTTCTTTTCCTCCTCCTTCTCCTCCTCCTTCATTCCATCCCCTATCAACTATTTCATTGGCTATTTCTTATCACCTTTGTTATCTCCTCTTCCTTGCTAACTTTTAAAGGTAGGAGTCCTTGAAGGCTCAGACCTTGGATTTCTGTTTTTCTCTATCTGATGTTTCAGAGGTGATCCCAGCCCTTCCTATGGCTTTTAAGAAGCATGTATAAATCAGTGAGTCAAACATTTATATCTGTGCTTATGATCTGTCCTTGGAAGTCTAGACTTGTACACCCACTGCCTGACATCTCCAGTTGGATATCTAATATGCATTTCAAACCTTTAATGTTTCCCTCAAGCTCTTCCTCCATCTCCAGTAATTAAGACAAAATGAGTGATCCTTGATTTCTCTCTTTCTCTCACTCCCACCCAATCCAACCAAAAATTCCACAGACTCTACCGCCATAATAATACCTCTTGTTTTATTCCCTTCTTTCCATCACGACAGCTAAGACGGTGCATCATCTCTTTCTTCCTGGTTCTGCAGATAGTCTTCTGGCTTTTACTCTTGTCCTGTGAACCCATTCTTCTAACCACAACCAGAGGACTTGAAAAAAATGTAAATTATAATATGTCATTCCCCTCCAAGGTTTCCCATTCCACTTGCAATAAATTCCAAATTCTAGGCCTACGTTTTCTATGACTCTTCACTTGTCTTGTTGTGCTTTAGCCACACACACCTCCTTTCTATTCCTGTAACAGACAACTAGTTTCTTCTTTAACATCTTTGTATTTGCATTAGATGTTTTTATTTATTTGTTTGTTTCTGCTTGGAATGCTCTGTTTTGGTTATTCAGATCTTAGTTTAAATGTCATCTCTCTATAGATGTATTTTTTTTCTCTATAGATGTATTGATTTGATGATCCACTTGAAATCTGTAACAGACATTATGACATCTCAGTCCTAAATACATCACTTTTTAAAAAAAGATTTATTTACTTGAGTGGGGGGGAGAGGGGCAGAGGGAGCGAGGATACTAAGCAGACTCTGTGCTGAGGAACTTGGAGCCAGACAAGGGGCTCGATCTCATGACCCTGAGATCACAACTGGAGTTGAAACCAAGAGTTGGACGTTCCACTGGCTGCGCCCACCAGGCACCCCTTAAATACATCACATTGCATCTCTTGAGAATACGAATGTTCTCTTATGTAACCTTAATACCATTATCACATTTGAGAAAATTTAAAATATTCTGTGTATTTAATTCATATTCAATTTCCCCCAATTATCCAGAGAATTTTTTATGACTGTTTTTTATTTTCCTGGATAATGATCCAATAAGATTCATACTTGAATTTGGTTTTTATGTCCTTTAGTCTTTTAAGATCTTGAATAGTCTTGGGGCGCCTGGGTGGCTCAGTTGGGTGGGTGTCTGCCTTTGGCTCAGGTCATGATCCCAGCATCCCACTCGGTGGGGAGCCTGCTTCTCCCTCTCCCTCTGCCCTTCCTTCCTGCTTGTGCTTTCTCTCTCTCTCAAATGGATAGAATCTTGAAAAAAAAATCTAGAATAGTCTACTTTGCCTTGCCACGCATCACATCTTTTTTTTTCCCCCGGTAGCACTAACTTTTTGAAAACACTGGCAGGTTGTCTATAGAATGTTTCACATTTTAGATTTGACTAATTATTTCCTTATGATATAATTTAACTTGTTCCTCTCCAGACTGTTTATATGAACTAGAAGTTAGATGTGGTTAGATTGTAGAACTGACAATATTTTTTCTATTAAGTGGTAGAGTCTCTCCTCCCCTTGAGTCCAGGCCCAGCCATGTGACTTGCTCTGTCCAATGTGACTTTAACAAATGTGACAGAAGCAGAGGCTTGAAATGGGCTCATGAGGCAGGATTTGCCAGTCCTTGCTTCTCTTGGGGGCCCTGTGACTGAGTGGGCCAGCCCGCTGGCTGAGGAGCGATGTGTGGCAACATCTCCATACCCCTGGCCAACGTCAAGCATGAAGCTATCCGCAACTATCTGGCTGGCTCAGCCCAGAAGAATCATCTCTCTGATCCAAAGAATAATAGGAAATAATAAATGGTTATTCTACCCCCCCAAATAAATAAATGTCATGTCTCCTCAAAAAATCCTTACCAGCCCCAAATTGAAGTTAGCTCCATTCCTGGTCATAGTTCCATGCCACAACATTAAATGTTTTTCACACAACTTATTATTTTTCAAAATTACCTTTTTCTTTCATTTGTTCACTTGTTTATTGTCTGGTTCCCTCCCTTGGAATATAAACTCCCTAAAAGCTAATATTTTGTCTAATCTAATCTTAGAACACCTGACACATAGTAAAAGCTCATTAAAAGGAATGAATGAATGAATGAATGAATGAATGAATGAATGATGAATGAGACTCAGGGAAGGTAAGGTGCCCAAAGTCACAGAGTTAAAGAGTAGCCAAGGCACAGTTTCAACCCAGAACTGTGGCTTCAAAGCCCATGCTCTAGAGCACTTGACTCTACTGTCAGAGAACACAGTGTGACCACTGCTTCAGTTGACAGAATACTTGTAAATCTGCCAGTTTGCTCCTCAGTGTAAATTGGTATGACAGAATCAGAGCTTTGTTTTTGCCAGATGTGGATGTTAAAGCTCAGAAAGGTTTAGTGACGTGTCCAGGATCACTACCAGAGCAATGGAAAGAAAGGTGAATAGCAAGGCAGGATTTACACTTCCCAGGAAATATTATTTCTTTCCCTAAGGCTGATGATGTTTTTATGCTGATAATTAGAAGGATTTTATACATGAGAACGGCTCATTAGGGCCATTCTTTAGGAAATCTAAGTGGAGAGCTGGGAGTACATTGTATTAAAGCTAAACAAAGCCCTGCTCCTGAGGAAAATGGAAATGTAGAGCCTCACGTCAACTCTTCTGGGTTTGCACAAGGATCCCCAACACACAAAACAAAGTGGTTTGGAATCCTTGAAGGTAACAGAGAGACTTCACTGTCTTTCAGTAAATAAAGTATTTTATAGTAAACTGGGCATGTCCTCATCTTAGAACTGTGTCTTTCTTCAGGTCTTGCTTTCTTGCCTGCCAGTGTGTCCTACCTCATTGGCACCAACCTCTTTGGTGTTTTGGCCAACAAGATGGGTCGGTATGTAGCCTGGGAATCTGTGGAGAGTAACAGGAATTTAAGATGGGAGAGCCTTTTGAAGTTGTCCCTGCACCTAGGATAATGAACAGCTTCTCTGAGGTTGAAAGTGTAGGACAAGTATACATGCATAAAAGCTGCCTACAGGGAGGATATGAGTGGGTAGGTGGTGAGGGGTATATGGATAAAGGATGGCCCTGAGTTGGTTGTGAATATATGAGAGATAACCTTTACTTTCCAGATGTTTGTTGTCTAGTTGACAAGCTAAAATAACCCCACAGAGAACAGCTATGAAAAAGTTCAGTACTTTGGGGGTAGCGGTTGTGAAACTGTGTTCCCTGGAGCCCCAGAGAGTTCTAAAGAGGTACCTCAGAGACCACCAAGTGGAAAGGGTTTGAGGGCTAAAAAGTATGAGTCTGAATCTTATTCCACTACAGTGAGAACAGCTTTAATTTTATCTTTGAAGCTCAGCATACAGATTTTTAAAATAAGCTTAAAAACCCCTGCTGTAGGAAATCAGAAAAGGAAAGAAGTTTGGTATTTTTTGTGGGTTTTGAGATGTACCTTGAAGACCAGATAAAATATGAATAGGAAAGAGGTAGTATGAATTGGGAAACAGCATGAATTAAGTTTGAGGGTTACTCCCAAGGGGCAAGTACCTTCTGAGTAAGCTAATTCCTCTGCTAGAGGAAGAAAGAATATGTCCCATTGCACCTCCTCTGCTTCTACTATGGAAAGAGATATAGAGCCAGGCAAGGAGGAGGGCAGGGAAAGGACTCACCTTGTTACAAACTGATCATGTAGAGATGTCTTCATCTTCTTACATCCTAAGGGGTTCCTGGAATTAGGGGTGTAGGACTGGCTGGTGTAGTGGAGATAGGGTGGCAGGTGAAAAGGATTTCTCCCTTTAGCACAGTTTGCTGATGGCTCTTTTCTTCCAGGTGGCTGTGCTCCCTGATTGGGATGATTGTAGTAGGCACCAGCTTGCTTTGTGTAAGTACAATAAGGTCTAGGAGAGAGGGAGAGAGAGAAAGAGAGAACCCCAGACATTTAAAGACCGTTTTCTTCTAAAATGATCAGAGGATTGACTTGGCAATGACTGTTGGAAAGACTGTTTCTGCATGGGTAAGAATTTAGCTCTGGGAGAGATGCCACCAGGCATCCCATTAAAGGAGGTGGGGAAGGAGGGAAGAAGGGCAATGAAGCAGCTGTAGCCAGAGGTCTGAGGCCCTATGTATGGGCACATGAAACAATTCATGTTGGTATCTATTTCTGGGGCTATTGAAGTGGTTCATTTTATGACTTAATTTACTTGTCCCACCCTAACAGGACCTCATAAGCCAACAGGGGAACCATCATATGAGTTGCAGTCTCTGGTGCCATAATGTTTGGTAGAAAAAGAAAAAAATGAAGAGCTTTTCTATTTTCAAGAGCCCCGTTCAAACTCTCCAAGCCTTCATTTTCTCCTCCCCATAATGGGGATCATAAGCACACTTGCCTCCTAGGCTTGAAGGAGATGAGACTAGAGCCGAAAGGACTGAGTACAGTGTTCAAGAAAGGCTGGAGGTCTTGATCAGGAGCATGAGTTCCACTTCATTCCCAGCTTTGCTGCTTGCTGCTTGTGCAATTTTGAGCTAGATATGTCACCTCTTTTTGTTTAGCCTCTTTCTGATAGCCTCTCATAGGACTGTCCATATAAACTACAGCCCACAGTGGGCCTACAGTAAATCTTAACCTATAATTAAACCTTAAACTATAATTATCTCTTAGGAATAATCCCTAACATTGTTATTAGCCACTAACATCTAGATGGTATGTTAGACCTCTGAGGGTTAAATGTACTGGGGTGGCAGGTTTAGGTAACAGGTGGTCAATGAGGGACCTAAGGAAGCAGTGAAAGAGGAAAGGAAGTCTTTCAGTGGATGACTGGGAAGGCAAAAGAATGAGTTTCACAAGCTTGCTGATGCAGCACCTCAAAACATGCCACCTGTCCCTCTAGACTATGGGTAATTAGTTGTTGCTGTCTTTGTCTTCTTGCCCAAGTAGCTACCAAAGTAGGATTTAATTAAAATCTTTGAGTGTCGCTATAGAGAAGAGAGGAAACTCCATTCAGTGAAGAGTGAGGACAGAAGTGTGTGTCTGGGAGGGGGGTTAAAGGAAGTGGAGGAAGAAGTCATGCAATAGAGGAGGCCCATTATTATGTATAATGGAATCAAATATGAGATTTAGACTTAATCTTGCCACTTACTAGCTTTTTAACTTTGGACAAGGCATTTAACCCAAATGGCACCAATCTAGCTTTCATATCCTTAAAATAAAGGTAAAGATTCTTCTTCATAAGGGGAAGTGATAATCCAGATAGATAACACATGTGGTTAGCATGTGGTTAATAAATGCATATCATGTGAAAATCCTTCGCTTTTGCGGTGACTAATGGGACTCCTGATAAACTCTTCCTCCTTCCCTGCGGCAGGTTCCTCTGGCTCACAATATCTTTGGTCTTATTGGCCCCAATGCAGGTCTTGGCTTTTCCATAGGTAAGAATACTTTTAAAGGAGACAAAAAGCCCCTGAATTTTGGTTTTGGGTCAGATCAGAGGAGGTGTATGGAAAGGCAGAATGAGCAGGAGGGTGGCTGGCAATGGTGTGCACTCCTAGCTCCTACCAGGAATAGGTGTTAGTGCTGCTTGGGAGGATAGCAGACAAAAAGAGACAAAGGAAGGAGAAGAAGGAAGGGTACCACAAAAAAGGGAAGGGACTGTGGGTAGAGCTGACAGTGTCCTGTTTCCTTTGGCCACAGGCATGGTTGATTCCTCTATGATGCCCATCATGGGACACTTGGTGGACCTGCGTCACACCTCAGTGTATGGGAGTGTCTATGCCATAGCTGATGTGGCTTTTTGTATGGGCTTTGCTATAGGTATGATGGCAGGGGAGAGGGGAGCACCCAGGACTTGGTGTCCCATTTTCTCTTATCTGTTTACCAGCTGGGAGTAAAGCCAGGAGGTTGATTCTCCTTGGGTTCTGGAGATATTTGACTTTGGGACATCCTCTGGGCCACCCATTGCCCCTTGCACAGTATTTTCTGTGTGATTAAGGGTCAATAAACACTTGCAAATTTGGTTTACTCCTCACAGGTCCATCCACTGGGGGCGCCATTGTGCATGCCATTGGCTTCCCCTGGCTTATGGTCATCATTGGGGTCATCAACATCATCTATGCTCCTCTCTGCTACTACCTGAGAAGCCCCCCAGCCAAGGAGGAAAATCTTGTAAGAGGCTCTGACTGTTGCTAAAAGAACAATAATCTTCTGTTTGTTTTTGTTTTTCATCTCTCTCTCATTGCTTTTCATCGTATGCTATTTCCTCCCTCTTTGGAAGTCTTTTTTGCTTCACCATATTTTCTGATCCCATTTTCACCTTTATTTTTCCTTTGTTCTTCTTATTTTCCCTTCTTTACTAACCACTTCTCCTCTTATACTAGATGGTTAAGAAGAGCCCTAAGTAAAGAATAAAAATGAGAAGCTTATAAAGAGTTGGGGGCAGGGGCCATCAAAGGCATCCTATACTTTAGTTACCGGCAACATGTGAGTCAACAAATTATCTCCCCAAGGTGGGCAAAATTCCACTGATTCATTCATTCATTCATTCATTCATTCATTCATTCATGTCTGCCATTATCCTTACCAGGTCATCATTTAAAGTACAAAAGCCTAGGGAAGAGAACCATAATTGTGATTTTAGTTAATAACATACTTTACTTTTATTGCAACATGAGGACCCTAAGGGTCTAGGTGGCTTAATGATGGATGTAGGGGCTGATCATAGGGATGGAAAGAAGACAGGGAGGTCTCATAGGGAAAGTACCAGTTTCAGCTGGCTCCCACCTGTAGCTTATACTACCACTGTTAGAATTCAATCAAAAACATACCAGATATTTGTCTTGACCGGGGTTGTTACACCTAGGTGCCTTGGGAGGCCTGTGCCTGTAAATGAAGCAGGAAAAGAATCCTATGCTTGTTTCTTGAATCTTTTCTGAGCAATACTAGACTTGGATGAGCTAGTGAGGGAAGGGAACAGGGAGAATGGTAAAAAAATATGCAGTAATTTCTCTTCCTGTGTCTCGCTTCAGGCAATTCTGAGCCAGGACTGCGCCATGGAGACTCGAATGTGTGCAACTCAGAAACCCACAAGGGAATTTCCTCTGGGGGAGGACAGCGATGAGGAGCCCGGCAGTGAAGAGTAGTAGGAAGAGGTGGTCTCTGAACCTTGTCACATGTGGATCCATCAGCCTTGGACTTTAGTGACCAAAGTGACCACCTCTTTCCCTGATCACCAGATCACCACGGGCAGCTCAATAAGCTTCACGTCCCTTTTCCCTTTGTATCTCCTGTCCTCCCCTCCACAAGTGCCATTCCTTACCGGTGTAACCCATAGCTCTTCCTCTAAGCTTTCTTGCCTCAGGTGCCCATCTTTCATGGGAGGGCATAGTGATGCTTTCTCCTACGCTGTTGTGAGGCTGATTAAACTTGAGCTGGTGGGTTCTGCAAGAGTCACTTATTCCACGGGAACAGCAGTGAGCACAGTGTGCCCCTGAAATCAGTGGGATGATTGACAAACCTCATTTCAACTGTTATCTGATTTTCTTTGGCTCATTCCCAACAGACCATAAAACTGTTGTCCTCTGTTCTTCCATGTGGTCTTTCCTGAGTTTTCTCAGCGGAGTTGAGAAAGTGTCCTCAATGTTATACTGCTGCCAGATTGCCAATTTGGGAAATCGTTTGCCTGGTTTTTAGAAGCTGAGTGGTTTTTCTGTGGCTAAACCTATAGCTGCTGAAGTGATTCTGCCCTCAGCAAATGGAGGGCTGGGGTTACACCTTTCCTAAACCTCTTTGACTCAGAATTAAAAGCAGGAGGACAGAAAAAAAAATTATTAACTCCAAGATTTTATTGGAGGAAGTGAAAAGCAACTGCCCTGAAATCCCTTCCCACAGTGGATTTCCTACTCTAAGGATTATAATGAGGAATTGTTCTCACTTGTTAATGAATAAGTTACTACCTAATTCAGACATGGTAGACTAAATGCTCTTTTATAGCAAAAGAGAATGTATAGGCAAATACATAGATACTATAAATATTTTGACATTTTGTTACTTTTTGAAACATTTATTAAATGTGGGGTTTCAAAGAGATGAGAGATATGGCACCCACTTATAAGTAGCTTCCCATCTATTTGAGCAAACAAGATATACACAGTATAAAATTGGTCAATACACTCTGTTAATATATGCTGTCTGTTCAAGCACAAAGAGGCAGGGATACTCATAGTCTGGGTGGGAATAATGGTGGAGGTGGAGGCAGAGCTAGGAATGGAAAGACCCACAAGTATAGGCTGTGGGGATACCTGGATATCAGATTGAGATGTTCAAACTTTACTCTGAAATGATATCTGGGTCTGATCATCGTACTCTTACGCGGGAGTTTGGTGGGCTCAGCGCAAGCCTCAAATCACCAGAACCCTTTCAAGCTGAACCTCAATGAATCCTTATCACTTGGACAATGGATATCTGATTTATGATTATGTTTTTAGAGTGTTAGTATTAACTAGGCTTACCTGATTTTCAAAACCGGGTGTGTTTATGTTGTCTTTTAGTCAAGATATTATTTATCTCAGAATTTGAAGAATCCAGAGGTAAAATTAGAAAATCCTTTGTCAAAATATGTAAGCTGTAACTAATTGTAGACTGAGTGAATGGCCACTGGACCCCTCTACAAAGTGGGAATTAGGATGCAGAGGAGCCAGGGCACTGACAATGGTGCACTGCTTACTCTCACATGGGGAGGAGGATTTGTAATAAAGAATGGACTCACCACAAAACTGTTAACACATTTACAAAATAGGAAGAATTTTTAAAAGAGCAAATCATCCCTGACTTGCCAGTTAACATTGCTTAAGCAACATAAAACATATATTTGGGGAAAACAATGGTTATAAATTATAATTAAAATCATAATTTATTGTAGAAAAGTCAAGACCACATACTACAAAGTAAGTCAAGGAACTTTTTTTAAAATTTTAGATCACAAATAGATCATAAACACAATCTATGTGTGGAAGAGTATAAAAAGGAGGATCCCATAAAAATAGAAAATTGGATTGGTCTTTATTAGTGGCTTTATAAATGATATGAAGAAAAGAATGTATTATAAACTACTCACATTCACAGGTGCAACTAAATTCTTCTAAACATGAAAATATCAGTCCAGCAAAAATGAGCCACAGTGTTTTGTTTTGTTTTGTTTTGAAGTAGCATAAGACATCAGATGACCTCCCATGTGGAAAGGATAAAGAAATGCATTTTCCCCTTTGGAAAGAGAGAAATTGAAGAGACCATAAACATGTTTATAGGATGATAGGCTCTGAATTATCAATTATGATGCAACGGAGAAGATAGTGGGACTAATGAGACATTGTGTTCAATAGGCCAGAGAAATACTGGGCATTCTCAGAGGGAGTATTGGAAACAAACCAGAAGACATTTTGTTTCCAAAGTACAAAACCTGGGTGGAAGCCACAGCACCACAAATTAAGGCAATGACTGTGGAGATGGAGGAAATGCAGAGGAGGCACAGGAGGTGATGAATCAGTGGCCGGGAGAGTAATCTAGAGAGACAGGAAAATTCTTACAGGGAGGGACCCAAATCTGAGGGGATATGATTAAAGTAGCTAAAATATTTAAGAAAGTTCCAGTCTTGGTGACCAGAGTCTTAGAACACTTCCACAAAGGGCCACTCCAAAAGCACTAGAGAGCTAGGATGAGAGTTAATATTAGGGAATACTATCTCCCATTGTATTATCTTACTTATGGAATTCATTATTCCAAGATATAGCCCAGACTGACTTAACTCCAATCCTGGAGGCAACTCTAAAATGCTTAAGTCTGTCCTCTGAGGGGTGCCTGGGTGGCTCAGTCATTAAGCGTCTGCCTTCAGCTCAGGGCGTGATCCCAGGGTCCTGGGATCGAGCCCCACCTCGGATTCCCTGCTCCGCAGGAAGCCCACTTCTTCCTCTCCCACTCCCCCTGCTTGTGTTCTCTCTCTTGCTGGCTGTCTCTCTCTCTCTCTCTGTCAAATAAATAAATAAAATCTTTAAAACAAAAACGTCTGTCCTCTGAGGCTGACACGAAGAGAGGACAATGCAGTCCTTCCACCTAGCATTTCTGGGTGCCCCTGGATGGGACGTGGCCAAGTACTGTGTTGTCTCTAACAGCTGTCTGTCCCCCCCACAGGCTGAGCTTCCTGGGCAGTACTCCAGAGCCACTGTTGCACAGCTCATCCCTGCCGTCTTGTCTGTGGGAGAAAAACTTTTTTTAGAACAAGGGAGGACTGGAACAAAGTAGCTTTGGAACACAGCACTCTCCACAGTCTTAAGGGTCTTAAGAGAGGAATGATCATGGGTGTAAGGTGATAGAAAGAGTTTCAAGTCAGGAGCAGACAGGCCTAATCCTCATGTTTTTGCCTAGCTCTCCCATGTTCTAGCTGTGTGGCCTGGTATAGATCATTTCATATCTCTGGGCTTTCGCATCACCATTTGCAGATCTTTCTGTGTTTCCTTCCCACCACTGGCTCATTTGGGGGCATATTCAGTGAGGGCCAGGGGCAGGGCCTTGGGAGGAGCCTGAGTCAAAGCTGAGAGGTCAGTTCAGTGTTCCACATCACCTCAGAAATACAAATGTTACTCGAAGTTTTAATTTCTGCTTTCAGGAAATTACCGGAAATAAAATGTGCTTCTTCTTTCTCCTTCTCCTTCCCATTTTTGTCTTTGTTCTTCCTCTGGAGAGTGAAGAGCACAGTGTTAGGAGAGGCAGGAGGAATGAGCAAGGACTATTGCATTTATCCTGCATAGTGAGTCCTCATGCAGTCTCCTGAAATCACAAGGGAGAAGAGTAAAGTTGGATCGAATCTTGCTTGTTTTGGTTCCTCAGACTCTTGGCCCAGTTCAGTAACTGGCAACCTAAAGGAAGGGGTTGCAAGGTCCTAAGTATGCAGTGGGTCAGCAGACAGGGTAGATGACACAGTAGGTAGCTTAGCAAATCTTCACAAGAAAAAAAGGAAAGTAAGGTATACTGCATGAAAGTGTGCAGGTGGTATGGTGCTCAACCGGGATCTACCATGGAATCATGACATGGCATGTCAGGGACCTGGGGAGAGGAAAGCAGTCTTACAAAGCAAAGCAGTGGTACAACTCCACTACATAAAAGCAATGTCACAATAGAAACTTCCTTATTTGTAAGGTGAGAATAATAGTAATGCCTTCATAACAGAGTTGTAGTGACGATTAAATAAGATAATAAATTAATAAAAACATGCTTTATAAACAGTGAAGTCCTATTTAAGTGCTACTTTCTATTACCAGTTATTCCAACTCTTATTTCACAGTAGAGGAAATTGAGGTCCAATAAGGGAGAACGAGCTGCCTGAGATCACCCAACTAGAACGAGGCTTATCCAAATCCCTTACAGATACATGATTGGCAAATATTTTCTCCCATTCTGTGGGTTGTCTTTTCATTCTCTTGATAGTGTCCTTTGGAGCACAAATGGTTGTAATTTTGATGAATTCCATGTATCAGTTTTTTTCTTTGTTGCTTGTGCTTTGCAATCAAAGCTAGCAAATCATTGCCTATTTTACGGTCATGACGACTTATATCTGTAGGGCACATGATGATAAGCACTGGCTGTTATACGCAACTGATAAATTATTGAACACTACATCTGAAACGAATGGTGTACTATAAGTTGGCTAATTAAATTTAAACAAAAAATTTAAAAAACAACCAAAAAAAAAACCCCCAAAAAAACAAAAAAGAAAAGAAAAAAAAAGACTCATATCCGTATTTTCTCTTAACAGTTTTTAAGTTTAGCTCTTACATTTAGATACAATCCATTTTGCATTCGTTTTTGTATATGGTCTGATGGCGGGATCTCACTTCATTCTTTTATATGTGGATATCCAGTTGTCCTAGCAGGATCTGTTGAAAATACTATTTTTTCTACCATTGAATTGTCTCAGAACCCTTTTTGAAAGTCAATTGACTTCACATGTCAGGATTTATTTCTGAGATACAATTCTATTCCATTCCATAAGCCAGTATCTCCCTGTCTTGATTAAAATAACTTGATTAATGTAATGTAATCTCTATGCCAGCATCTCTCTGTCTTGATTAATGTATCCTGTCTTGATAAATCAGATAGTTAAAATGAAAAAATAAGTAATTCAAGTGCATAATAATAATAATAATAATAATAACAATAAAAACAGAAGTCTTTTGCTTCCTGCTTCCTCACCCTTGAATCCTATACTCCAGTTTCAAATTTTAGGTAATTTATTTATATATTTAGTTAGTTGGCTTTCTTCTTTTGTCTTTTTTTCTTTATATCTAAGAAACTTACTTATCCAGCTCTTTCTTGATTTAATATCTTTCTAAAATTATTTTTAATTGTTTTTAAATTTTAATTCCAGTGTAGTTAACATACAGTGTTATATTAGTTTTGTGTGTACAATATGGTGATAAAATTCTATACATTATTCAGTGCTCTTGATGATAAGTGTACACTTTAATCCCCATCACCTACTTCACCCATGGTCCACCCCTCTGGTAACCATCAGTTTGTTCTCTATAGTTAAGAGTCTGTTCTTTGGTTTTTCTTTCTTTCTCTCTCTCTTTTTATTCCTTTACTCATTTGTTTTGTTTCTTAAATTCCAAATAGGAGAGAAATCATATTGTATTTGTCTTTCTCTGAGTTATTTTGCTTACCATTATACTTTTTAGCTCCATCCCTGTTGTTGCAAATGGCGAGATTTCATTACTTTTTAAGGCTGAATAATATTCCACTGTGTGTGTCTGTCTGAGTGTCTCTGTGTGTGTGTATACCACATATTTTTTATTTAAAATCAATTAATTAACATATAATGTATTATTAGCTTCAGAGGGAGTGATTCATCAATTGCGTATACACACAGTGCTCATTACATCAAGTGCCCTTCTTTTTTTTTTTAAGATTTTATTTATTTATTTGACAGAGAGAGAGAGACAGCCAGTGAGAGAGGGAACACAAGCAGGGGGAGTGGGAGAGGAAGAAGTGGGCTCCCAGCGGAGGAGCCTGACATGGGGCTCGATCCCAGGACCCTGGGATCATGCCCTGAGCCAAAGACAGACGCTTAACTACTGAGCCACCCAGGCGCCCCTCAAGTGCCCTCCTTAATGCTCAACAGCAAATTACCTCATTCCCCCACCCACCTCATCTCCAGCAACCATCAGTTTGTTTCCTAGAGTTAAGACTCTCTTATGGTTTGTCTCCCTCTCTGATTTTGTCTTATTTTATTTTTCCTTCTCTTCCCCTATGTTCATCTGTTTTGTTTCTTAAATTCCACATATGAGTGAAATCATCTGATATTTGTCGTTCTCTGACTGGCTTATTTCTGTCAGCATAATACCCTCCAGTTCCATCCAAGTCCATATAAATGGTAATATTTCATCCTTTCTGATGGCTGAGTAATATTCCAGTGTGTGTGTGTGTGTGTGTGTGTGTGTGTGTGTGTGTGTGTGTGTGTACCACTTCTTCTTTATCCATTCATCTGTCAATGGACATCTGGGCTCTTTCCATAGTTTGACTATATGGACATTGCTGCATAAACACTGCGGTGCATGTGCCCTTTCAAAACACTATGTTTGCATCCTTTGGGTAAATACTTAGCAGTGCAATTGTTGGTTCATAGGGTAGTTCTATTTTTAACTTTTTGAGGAAACTCCATACTGTTTTCCAGAGCAGCTGCACCAGTGTGCATTCCCACCAACAATGTAAGAGGGCCTCACCAACATCTGTTGTTTTCTGAGTTGTTAATTTTAGCCATCCTGACCAGTGTGAGGTGGGATCTAACTGTGGTTTTGATTCGGATTTCTCTGATGCCAAATGATGGTGAGCATTTTTTCGTGTGTCTGTTGGCCATTTGTATGTCTTCTTTGGAGAAATGTCTGTTCATGTCTTCTGCCCATTCCTTGACTGGATTTTTTGTTTTTTTGGGTGTTGGGGTTTGGGTGATAAGTTCTTTATGGATTGGGGGTACTAGCCCTTTATCTGATATGTCATTTGCAAATATCTTCTCCCATTCTGTAGGTTACCTTTTAATTTTGTTGACTGTTTCCTTTGCTGTGCTAAAGCTTTTTATATTGATGGAGTCCCAATAGTTCATTTTGCTTTTGTTACCCTTGCCTCAGGAGAGTTGTCTCGCAAAAAGTCGCTGTGCCCAAGGTCAAAGAGGTTGCTGCCTGTGTTGTCCTCTAGGATTTTGATGGATTCTTGTCTCACATTTAGGTCATTCATCCATTTTGAGTTTATTTTTGGGTATGGAGTAAGAAAGTGGCCCAGTTTCATTGTTCTGCATGTGGCTGTCCAATTTTTCCAACAGCATTTGTTGAAGAGACTGTCTTTGTTCCATTGGCTATTCTTTCCTGCTTTGTCAAAGATTAGTTGACCATAGAGTTAAGGGTCCATTTCTGGGTTCTCTATTCTGTTCCATTGATCTATGTGTCTATTCTAGTGCCAGTACCATGTGTCTTAATGCTTGCAGCTTTGCAATACAGCTTGAAGTCCAGAATTGTGATGCATCCAGCTTTGGTCATCTTTTTCAACATTCCTTTGGTTATTCAGGGTCTTTTCTTGTTCCATTCAAATTTTAGGATTGTTTGTTCCAGCTCTATGAAAATGCTGATGGTATTTTGATAGGGATTGCTTTGAATGTGTAGATTCCTTTGGGTAGCATAGACATTTTAACAATATTTGGTCTTCCAATCCATGAGTATGGAATGTTTTTCCAGGTCTTTGTGTCCTCCTCAATTTCTTTCATAAGTGTTCTCTAGTTTTCAGAGTACAGATCCTTTACCTTTTTGATTAGCTTTATTGCCAGGTATCTTATGTTTTGGGTGCAATTGTAAATGGGCTCAATTCCTTGATTTCTCTTTTTTCTGTTTCATTGTTAGTGTAACTGAAATGCAACTGAACCTCTGTGCATTGGTTTTATGTCCTGCCACTTTGCTAAATTCCTGTATCAGATCTAAAATTTTTTGCTGGAGTCTTTTGGGTTTTATACATAGAGTATCATGTCATTTGTGAAGAACGAGAGTTTGACTTCTTCTTTGCCAATTTGAATGTCTTTTATTTCTTTTTGTTGTCTGATTGCTGAGGCTAGGACTTCCAGTACCATGTTGAACAGTGATGAGTAGACATCCCTAATCGAGTTCCTGACCTTAAGGGAAAAGTTCTCAGTTTTTCCCTGTTTAGCATGATATCCACCGTTGGTTTTTCATATATGGTTTTATGATATTGAGGTATGTTCCTTCTATCCCTGCACTGCAGAGAGTTTTTTTAATAATTATATTTTATTATTATAAATAATAAACATAATAATAAACTACATCCCTAGTTTTTGATGTAAAGTTCCATGATTCATTACTTGCATATAACACCCAGTGCACCCATGCAATATGTGCCCTCCTTACTACCCATCACCAGCCTATCCCATTCCCCCACCCCCTCCCCTCTGAAGCCCTGTTTGTTTCCCAGAGTCCATAGTCTCTCATGGTTCAGCAGAGAGTTTTTATCAAGAAAGGAAAATGTGTTTTGTCAAATTATTTGTCTTCATCTCTTTAAGAGGATCATATGGTTCTTCTTGTCCTTTCTTTCATTAATGTGGTGTATCATATTGACTGATTTGTGGATGTTGAACACCCTTGCAGCACAGGGAAAAAAGTCCTGCTTGGTCATGGTGAATAATCCTTTTAATGTACTTTTAGATCCTATTGGCTAGTACCTTGGTGAGAATTTTTGCATCCACGTTCATCAGGGATATTGGATTCTCCTTTTTGGTGAATTTGGTCATTGCCCGGTTTTGGGATCAAGGTAATGCTGGTCTCATAGAACGAGTTTAGAAGTTTGCCTTCCATTTCTATTTTTTGTAACAGTTTCAGAAGAATAGGTATTAATTCTTCTTTAATGTTTGGTAGAATACTTCCAGGAGGCCATCTGGCTCTGGACTCTTTTTGTTAGGAGTTTTTTTTTATTAATGTTTCAGTTTTTTGATGGTTATGAGTCTGTTCAGGTTTTCTATTTCTTCCTGTTTCAGTTTTGGTAGTTGATATGTTTCTAGGAATGCATCCATTTCTTCCAGATTGCTTAATTTGTTGGTGTATAATTCTCATAATATTCTCTTAGAATTATTTGTATTTCTGTGGAGTTGGCTGTGATCTCTCCTCTTTCCTTCGTGATTTTATTAATTTGGGTCCTTTCTCTTTTATTTTTAATAAGACTGGCCAGGGGTTTATCAATCTTATTGATTCTTTCAAAGAACCAGCTCCTAGTTTTGTTGGTCTGTTCTACTGGGCTTTTTTTTTTTATTTCTATATCATTGATTTCTGCTCTAATCTTTATTATTTCTCTCTTCCTGCTGGATTTATAGTAAGGGATTCTCTAGTGTCTTCTATGCTTTTTCAAACCCAGCTAGTTTCCATGTAATCATTGTTTTAAATTTTATTTCCAACATCTTACTTATACCCATATTGATTAAGTCCTTGGCACTGAGGACTACCTACTGTTCTTTCTTTTAGGGTGAATTTCCCTGTCTCGTCACTGTGTCCAGAAAAGAAAGGAGGAAAGGAAAAGAAAAAAACACACAACAACAACAACAACAACAACAACAACAACAAAAACTTCAAGAGGTCTTTCTGGTGTATGCCGTGTACACTCTGCTGTTGTGTTTTGGCTGCTCTTTCCCACTGGTCCTTCCTCTACAAAGTTCTTGCTTGGTTTTTGTGGGGAATAGAAAACATTTTCCCTTAAATGAACTGACAGCAATTTGACAATACACCTTTGTGAACAAATTGCAACATTTATTTTTTTCTTCCTACATGAATCTCCAGAATTCAGAAACTCTCAGCAAATATTCTTATTTCTTATGGCAATATATTTATTTGCATAAGTTCAATTAGAATTTGTTCTCTTTCTGACAAGACACAATTGGAAACATTGGTTATATTACCAAGGCTTTGTCCAGAATGTCATATTTCAGAAAGACCTGCATAGACTCAGATATGATCAGACAGTTCTAAGGATCTAAGGTTGACTTTATGGAGCCAATAAAGCCCCCTTGGAAATATTAGCCTGATGCCTTGCTTACAGAGTTCCCAACATACTTACCAGGTGAGTAAAGAAGGTCATTTCTTGATAGGTGTAGAAATCTCATGATATTTTTGGGGACCTTGAGAAGAGAGTAATTCACCCAAATCGATAGGTATTACAGGCAAAGTCTTATGGCAAGTATTTGGCTTGGTTTCTGACCTCCAGAGGCTATTAAAGTTCAATCTAGAGATTCCTTATGAAAAGTTCCAGCAAACAAGTTTTATTTATTTATTTATTTATTTATTTATTTATTTATTTATTTTCTTTCAAAGTTTTTCTTCAATTCCAGTCACTTAATAAACAGTGTAACATTAGTTTCAGGTATAGAATTTAGTGATTCATTACCTACATACAACATCCAGGGCTCACCACAAGTGCACTCCTTAATACCCATCACCTATTTAACCCATCCCCTTGCCCACCTCCCCTCCAGCAACACTCAGTTTGTTCTCTGTAGTTGAGTCTGTTTCTTGATTTTACTGTCTTTTTTCCCCCACTATCTTCATTTTTTTTTCTTTAATTCTAAATATAAGTGAAATCATATGGTATTTGTCTTTCTCTGATTGGCTCATTTCTATTAGCATTATACTCTCAAGATTATTCCATGTTGTTTTTGCAAATGGCAAGATTTCATTTTTTTTTTTTTTGCTGAGTAATATGTGTGTGTGTGTGTGTGTGTGTGTGTGTGTGTACCACTCTTTTTTATCCATTCATCAGTTAATGGACACACTTGGACTATTTCTATAATTTGGCTATTGTTGATAATGCTGCTGTAAACATTGGAGTTCATGTATCCTTTTGAATTCAAATTTTTGTATCCTTTGGGTAAACACTTAGTAATATGATTGCTGAGTCATAGAGTAGTTCTATTTTTAACTTTTTGAGGAACCTCTATACTGTTTTCCAGAGTGGCTGCACCAGTTTTCATTCCCATGAACAGTGTAAGAGGGTTCCCTTTTCTCCAAATCCTTGCCAACATCTGTTGTTTCCTGAGTTGTTAATTTTAACCATTCTGATCCATGTGAGGTAATATCTCATTGTGGTTTTGATTGGTATTTCCGTGTTGTTGAGTACATGTTGAGCATATTTTCATGTGTCTGTTAGCCATCTGAATGTCTTCTTTGGAAAAATGTTTATTCATGTCTTCTGGCCATTTTTTAACTGGATTGTTTGGGGGTTTTTTTGGTGTTGCATTTGATAAACTCTTTATGGATTTTGGATATTAACCCTTTATCAGATATGTCATTTATAAATATCTTCTTCCATTTCCAAGGTTGCCTTTTATTTTGTTGGTTGTTCCCTTCACTGTGTAGAAGCTTTTCACCTTTTCTTTTTCTTTTTTTTAAATTTAAATTCAATGAGCCAATGTATAGTACATCATTACTTTTTGATATAATGTTCAATGATTCATTAGTTGTGTAAAACACCCAGTGCTCATCACATCACGTGCCCTCCTTAATGCCTATCACCCAGTTACCCCATCCCCCCACCAACCTCCTTTTCTGCAACCCTCAGTTAGTGTCCTGGAAGTTTTTTATCTTGATGAAGTCCCAATAGTTTATTTTTGCTTTTGTTTCCCTCAGCAAACATGTTTTAAAGTGTATATGGTCAATCGCTATTCTTACTGCACTTATGTAAATAATCAAACCAAGTTTTTTTGAGACCAGATTTATTGACATTAGTGTCAATTTGACTATCTTTGGTAAGAATGAGGGTGGTTACAGAGAGAAAGCATATCTCACTAACACATCTTTGTAGGTATTAGATTTTAATACTATCTATTATAAACTTAACTAGATCCTGATTTCCTCTAGTGTCCTCCAGTTCTCCCAACTTTCTAACTTGGAATCATTTGGGAACTAAAACTGCCTTTTTTTTCTGAAGACCTGCAAACTAAATATCAATAACTTGAAGTAAAGAAATCACCATAATAACTCATTCATAGACAATCTTTGTGCTTGCTGCTTTATGGGCTACTGACAAGATCACCAGAAGCATTTGAACTACAAATCGGGAACATCTGTCAGATTGCCTCTACCTGCCCTCACTCTATATGAAGATTCTTAAAGTCTGACATCTAGAAATCTTCTCAACTGGCTACCGTTAGAACCCAGACACTGGCTTAACATTTAATCCAATTATCGACTATTGTTTTTCCTTTATTTCCATAGAAATGCCTTTCATTTAATACCTGATTACTTGAGCCATAGGCCTAGCTTTGAGAATACACCTGCATCACTCTTTTCTGAAATGACTTTAACTAAACTGACTTATTGTCAGAACAAAGCAACTGGATCAATGAGATGAAACAACCTACCAGCTCAACTTTTAATATGTGATACTCCCATGGAAGTTTCAGATGGGGGACTGAAGGGGATCAGGACAGCTACCCCCTCCGCAACCACGAATGTGCCACTTTGGCATGTGGATTATTTTGAGCTGAAGTCACTTGACACCTGTGGGCTCAAAAAAAACTTCTGTCCCTCTTTCCAAACCATGAGAGACTCTTAACTACGGGAAACAAGCTGAGGGTGGCTGACGGGGAGGTGGGTGGGGGGATGCGGTAACTGGGTGATGGGCATGAAGGAGGGCCCATGACGTGATGAGCACTGGGTGTTATACGCAGTGTTTCTTGTTATACTGATGAACTGTTGAACGCTACATCTGAAACCAATGGTGTACTATGTGTTGGCTAATTGAGTTTAAATTAAAAAATTAATAAATTGGGGGTCTTTCCCAGAATAAGTGTTATTCACAGAGATAAATTTTTTGAGTGGCCCAGCTGTATGTTAGGGCAGACACCTAATTACCAAATATCTGCACTTCTTTTCATCCTGTCATGTGCATTCTTTTCCCCTGAAATCCCAGACCCTATCCCCTTCTCTTTAGTTCAGAATGATATATATATACCTTATTTTGCCTGATTGTCTTTGGTATTTCCATGTCTATGTGGATTCCCAAAACATATGCCTGTTAAATTTGATTTTTTCCTGTTAATCTGTATCATGTCAACTTGATTCTTAGTTCAGCTAGAAGGACCTTTGAGAAGACAGGTATTCCTCCTTCCCAACAACCTGCAGAGTCTCAATTGCTTTCAGCTCAAAATAATTTTCCTGTAAAGTGGCCCATCTTTGGGCCTTTGGCCACTATAAAACTGTAAGATAATAGATTTATATTGTTTTAAGTCACTACATTTGTGATTGTTACAGTAGCAATATAAAACTAATATATATATATATGTATATATATAATAGTTGATGAAGAAAGAGAATGTTGAATAAATGGGTAAGAGGATGGGATTAGGAAAGATTCATTTTATAGAGATCCACCAGGAGGAGCCCCAACCACACTAGAAACCTTCCTTGGAAGCATCCAGCTCTTTCAGTTTTAGGGAGTTTTCTTCAGGCATTAAAAACTGTTACTCCACAAAAAGGCTCAAGGGAAAATTGTGAAATGTTTGTTTTCATCATTTTTTAAATCTTCTTTCAATTCAGAATGCACAGGCATCCAGAGACTGCGTATAGCCTCTCCCAATTTTAGGACTGGGATCAGCTCTCTGCTGATTCTTTTTTTTTTTTAATAATATTTTTTATTATATTATGTTAGTCACCATACAGTACATCCCTAGTTTTTGATGTAAAGTTCCATGATTCATTACTTGCATATAACACCCAGTGCACCATGCAATACGTGCCCTCCTTACTACCCATCGCCGGCCTATCCCATTCCCCCACCCGCCTCCCCTCTGAAGCCCTCAGTTTGTTTCTCAGAGTCCATAGTCTCTCATGCTTCATTCCTCCTTCTGTTTACCCCCCTTTCTTCTTCCCTTTCTTCCCCTACCGATCTTCCTACTTCTTATGTTCCATAAATGAGTGAAACCATATGATAATTGTCTTTCTCTACTTGACTAATTTCGCTTAGCATTATCTCCTCCAGTCCCGTGCATGCTGCAGCAAATGTTGATTCTTACCTGGCCTGGGGTTCCTGAGGCAGCTCCCCAGTATTAAACTGCCAACTGGCTTTCTGTGAAATAAAACTTAATTAGCCCTATCATTTCAGTACAGCTGGTGATCTGGAAAGCTAGGTTATGCTACCCTGTTCATTGCTGCTGCTTCCCCTTTTATCTATCTCCATCTCTCTTTTCCCCTCCTTCCTGAAAGCCCTTAAAAGAAGAATTTAAATGTATTGGTTCATTCATTCAGTCATGTATTTTCACGACCATCATTATCATTTATTTGGCTCCAATATGTATCAGTTACTGTACTAGAAAAACAAAGTTAGACAAAACCTAGCTCTTAAGAGCCCAGCAACTCATTAAAGAAGGTCTTGGGGCTGAGGCTTTATTCACAGAAAGATGAAAGTGCTACAGATGCACAAAGGGCACCTCAGTTCAACCATTTTTTGGGGAAGGAGTTGGAAGAGAGGAGAGGGACTTGGCCAGAGGAGGTGATATTTGGGTTGGACCTTGAGGGATGAATAAGGGTGTGCTTCTCACAAGGGGAAGTGAGCAGCACAGATGAGGAGGCATGGCTTTTCAGGAGTGATGGGTCCTTTTGAGGGCTTGGAGAGCTATGTGAATGGTGGAAGTGGTTGTAGGCCATCCAGTAAAGAACTCTGTAAAGAGGCTTAAAAGCCAATCCATGGAATTCTGACCTTAAATTATAGTGAATCAGGGTTATTTAAGATTTTCAGTCATATCCTGATATGGCCCTGTTTGTACTGTCAAGGGATCTCTTTGTCAGTCATGTAGAGTTCCCACTGAGGTGGGGATATATTATGAGCACGAACATCCACTGGGTGTCTCTTTATTACAAGTGAGAAAAGAGAAGAACTCAAAAGGGGCAGCAGCTGAGATAACAGAGGACACAGGATAAATAAAAGAAAGTAGAATTTATAAAACTTTCTGTGAGTGAATGTGAAGACTGAGGAATAGAAGGAGGTGTCAAAAAATATGGCTTCCTGACTCCAGTTTATGGTATGATTTCTATGGTGATGCCTTTGGCCAAGAGCTTGAATAAAGATGAAGAAACAGCAAGGGGATAGGCTTTATATTAGAGCCAGTGAGACACACAGGAAAAGAATGGGAAGAAATAGAGCAGCACCAACAAATCTGGGAAAAAAATGAGTTTGCCTAAGTTGAGAGAGAAGACAGTGTAACGACGTGGTGATCAGTAGCATTGAATGCCAAGGAAAGGCCAAGAAGGAAAGAGGCTGAAAAGATACCATTATAGATGACAACTAAGAGTCCCCTAGGAGGACTTGGGTTAAAGGACGTAAGAACTGGACATGGGAGGATAAAGAAATTCAGCAACACTGTGATACTACTTTTCCAGAGTTGGAACACCAAAAAGGAGGCTATAAATAGGGGGATAGGCGAGGTGCAGAAAGTTGGCTTTTTAAAAATTTTTATTGTTTTTAGAATGGAGAGAGTTGAATACTTTGTGGGGGCTGAGGGCAAGAAGCCAACAAATAGGAAGAGAGTGAATGTAGTCAATACAATGTAAACAACCAAAGAAACAATTATGATATGATTACCAGCAGTCCTTGCTGGCAAGCTGTTGAAGGAAAGTTTTCAGTCATAGCACCCCTCAAACCCTACCAACAGGGCCATGGTCTCCTCCTTGCCTGAATGGGCAGCCTGGCTCTTCCATGTCCCAGGGGAAGGGATTGTATGAAGTTTTTGATTTCTGGGAAAGATTTGAGAGAGAAGTGGAGCCAGACAGTCTTGGGTCACTGTCCCTGTCTACAGTCACACTAGGCAAGCTAGGTCACCTCTGTGCCTCAGTTTTCTCCTATGGGAAAATGAGATTAACATTTCTTTTTCAGGGGCTGTGGTGAGGCTTAGCAGCATTGCACCTGAAACGTTGCCCTCAGATGTGGCAAGGAAATTCTAAGTTTCTTATTTTCATACTTATTCTTAACAAGGTGTTCCTGACAATAAGATTTCTTCCTTCTCAAGTGTTGCATGCAGTCCTGATGGTGTCTGCTCATTTCTGTGTTTATATGTATCTGCAGATCTTCTCTACATACATCAATGTTTGGGCTCTTACTAGCCAGGACATGGAACTCCTGGTTACATCAGTGTGCTTGATACTTTGTAGAGAGCTAGGCAGGTTGAGTGCTCGAAAACCCAGCTAATGAACTGTCTTATTTGGTAGGCTTAGGGAGGGAGCTGAGTGGACCAGCCACAAGAAAAACAGTATGTTTACCATTAGAAAAATACTGGTCCTGCCATCTTTCTTAGAAAGCCCTCTCTGGTGAGTCAGTACATTGGACTGTATTGAACTCCCACAGGAGCTAAGCAGCAGATTCTCCTGGCACAGGCCCTGCAGACAATTTCTCTGCTTGCACACAGTTCTTGGTGTCCAGCAGTATTTAGCAAACCTAAACTTCTATTCTGCAAATTGAAAAACCTGTCTGCTAGTTTTAGGAATCTTGTTTTTCCCTTTCCTGTAAGGGTAGGTCTCCAAAACTTTTCCTATTGAAGACTTAACCTTAAGACAGGGAATTATGGATAGAGGTAAGGCTAATAGGAGATTTGAACTAAAGGGTGCTGACAGAGAGAGGGGATGACAGGGAGAAGAGAGTGGCAGCTGGCAGGGCTCTCAGGAGCTCTGGGAGTCATCTCTGAGCCCCTTCAAGCACCTGGACAGTGCTTTGGATATAGAAGTTATTCAAGTCATGTTGATGAGGGAATGAATACATGAGGGCATGAATTAATAAATTTGAATTTGACTCATTTACTCAAGAGACAAAGACCAACATGGAATAGCAATGAAAATGGGCTTGGAAAGAGATACACTGATAGATCATAGTACTGGGGACAGAGCAGGGTGACTATGTGGGCTACCATGTATGTTTCAGTGTGTGCCTAAAGCCCATCAGCCTTGGAATTTGGTGTGCTCAGTCTCACAGAGCTCCAAATGCCTGTGTCACTTGCATTTCACAGCCACTGATGTGATGTAGGGAAAGTGGAATTTAGAATATAGAGAAAATCTTTCCTAAAGAGACTTCTCAGGGCTTATCTCTGGCTTGGAGAGACCATGTAGGGAGTTATTGTCACAAAACCACCCACCATACATTTTCACTTGGGACATGTAAATGCAGCTTGTCAAACTTGAGATTGAGAATAAGAGTATCCTGGTGATGTGCTCTGGGAATCTGTGGATTGACTGATGCAAAGGTTGAATAGAGCAAGTACAGGGTAAGCCTAAATTAAAGGCTATTGTAATTCATTTATGGCATTGTGGTTTGTTTCTCTTGAGGAATTTCCAGGCTTAGCTCAGTGAGTTGGGCTGAATGCTTTGGCTATATCAGCAGCGGCCACCAGGAAGCTATGTCACACAGCCAAGAGAGTCTGTGGTAGGTGTCCACAGCAGGCAGCAACACTGTAACAGAGTTTAAAAGGTGCCTCAATGCTTCTTGGGCCTAGAAGCATCAGGTCAGTCAAAGTCCTTGATTTTGGGGAATTTATCCTCAGTTTTATTCCTCTGTGGCCCTAACTGAAATTTTTCAGAAGTAGCCTATAAAACCTTGTACCCTGCCATAAATAAAAGGGCCCATTTTTCCTTCCTTCTTCCCCAGAGTCTAAGAATATTTCACCTTAAGTGTGGTAGAGAGGTGCTGAGACCACTTTACTTAGATAGGTGTTCAGCTGTTAATTTATTCTCTTGGTTAAAAAATTTGTTTCTACTATTATGAGTTACTTTAATTCTTACACGTAGCATCTTAATTTAAGCATGCAAAGGCATGCCATTGAATGTATGGAGAAACGTCTTCAAATTCCCTAGGGAATTACCAGGAGACCCAAGGGCTTTCAAATCAAGGACAGTTGCACCTTGGGCCTCACTAGGAAAGAGCAGGAGCTCCTTCCTTCCCCAGTAATCTGAAGGAAACAGTGGTCTGTCCCACGTGAGAGATATTACCTGGAAAGAGAGAGATCAGTGGAGAGCATCAGGAACAAGCACAAATATGAGAAGCACTGGAAGCATTGACCCCCAGGTCTAGTTCTTAGCAAAGAGAATAAAGAATGTGGGCAGCCTGCATTGTGGGGAATCCCTCACTGATATAATGGGGAGAAATGGGAAGAGGCTCATTGGAAAGAGACACCAGCCAAGAAGAGCAGGAAGCCATGTTGAGGTATTTCTGTGTTGTATATTTACACTCCAGCCCGGATATAATGGGACTACTTTTTAACTAGTATCCTCAGAACTTTGGGAACCAAATTCCTTACAGTTGCAATAAAAGAACTTTTTAAAAAAATATTTTATTTATTTATTTGACAGAGAGAGAGAGACAGCCAGTGAGAGAGGGAACACAAGCAGGGGGAGTGGGAGAGGAAGAAGCAGGCTCCCAGCGGAGGAGACTGATGTGGGGCTCGATCCCAGAACACCGGGATCACGCCCTGAGCCGAAGGCAGACGCTTAACGACTGAGCCACCCAGGGGCCCCAATAAAAGAACTTATACTAAGTCATATTTGACAACAAATAACATCTGAGTGGGATTTCCGGTCGGGGATTAGAATTTATTTAATCAAACCAAAACTTATTGAATAGTTAGTTACACATGCAGAGTGCTGTGCTAATCACAGCAAGGAATACAGAGATGAAAAAGGTGTGAACCTACTTCTCCAGGAGCCCTCGGCTGCTAAGTGAGCAAGATCCATATGCCAATAATCCGGAAAAGAACATAGTTAAGACCAAGATACAGGCCCAAGCAGCATGCTGTGGAAGTATGATGTTGGAGAGGTTGATTCCAATAAATGTGATCTACTAAGACTTAGAGGAAATAGCATCTAAACAGGGCTGTGAGAACCCTGTTTTGCCAGATTCAGGGCAGGGATTTGGGCAAGGCAAGTAAGGCACTTTGACTAGGGTGCAAGATATAAAAGAGTGCTACTAAAAAACTCAGTTATCAGATGAAAGAATAAGGAAAACGTATGTATGTATCTATATAATGAAACATTAAGTATCCATAAAAAAGGATGAGACTGTGCCATTTGACACAACATGGCTGGCCTAGAGGGTTTTATACCAAGTGAATTAAGTCAGACTAAGACAAATACCAAATGATTCCACTCACTAGTGGAATTTAAAAACAAAAACAAAAACAAATGAATAAACAAAAAGCAGAATCAGACCTATAAATACAGAGAAAAAACTCATGGTTGCCAGAGGGGAGGGAGGTGGGTAGTTGGACAAAATGGGTGAAGGCAAGAGGGAGATAAAGGCCTCCAGTTATGGATGAGTAAATGGCACAGTGGGAATAAAAGGCACAGTGTGAGGAATACTGTCAATGTTAACATAATAGCATTGTATGGTGACAGATGGTAGCTATACTTGTGGTGAACATAGCATAATGCATAAACTTGTCAAATCTCTGGGGCACCTGGGTGGCACAGCGGTTAAGCGTCTGCCTTTGGCTCAGGGCGTGATCCCGGCGTTATAGGATCCAGCCCCACATCGGGCTCCTCCGCTATGAGCCTGCTTCTTCCTCTTCCACTCCCCCTGCTTGTGTTCCCTCTCTCGCTGGCTGTCTCTATCTCTGTCAAATAAATGAATAAAATCTTAAAAAAAAAAAGTCAAATCTCTAAGTTGCAGACTTGAAACTAATGTAATGTGTGTCAACTATACTCCAAGAAAAAGAAATGAAAAAACAGGAGAAAAAACTCAGTTATCAAGGTAAATAGTATTTTAATGAAATATTTTTTAAAAATTGAACACAAAAAAGCCCACGATGAACAGAGCATCAAAATTTCAAAAAAGGATGTTTGTTTGTTTTATAGTGCTTCATTCTTTTTTTAAAAGATTTTTTTTATTTATTTGAGAGAGAGTATGAGAGAGAGAGAGAGAGATCATGAGCACGGGGCAGAGGGAGAGGGAGAAGCAGGCTCCCCACTGAGCAGGGAGCCTGATGCGGATCTCAATCCCAGGACCCTGGGATCATGACCTGAGCCAAAGGCAGACACTTAATTTCCTGAGCCACCAGGCACCAAATAGCCACCCAGGCACTGTATTCCTATATAATGGGAACAGTCAGTTTCAATCAGTTCCTGGGTTCCTAGTTCCTTACCATATAAATAATGGGGATTGACAATGACCTGCAAACAAAGAGGAAAACACAGAGCTTTATACATAGTCATATTTTTTTAATTATAGGGCTTTTATTAACTTTTGCATTTGATTCCAAATATGAGAGCATACTTTGATAAGTGTCTATGAGGGTGTATATTTTTCCTCCAATGTAGCTTGGCACAACACTGGCCAGGCTGGTAAAGAGGGAAAAGACACATAGAAGGAGAACAGCTTGAGCAAAGGTAGGAAGGACTAGGCCCACTGGGGTTATGGATAACATGTATGAGATGTAAGGAGAGAAGCTTGAACAGGTTAACGAAGAGACATTGTGGAGGGCTTTCAAAAGTGTTCTGAAGATGTTTGGAGTTAATGCTGTAAACTCTTAAAGACCATAGAATGTTTCTGAATAAGGATGCTGAGCACAGTCACTTGGGGCCAGTAAGTGCAGGGGCAGTAGAAAGCAGTGGTCAGAGAGGCAGGAAACAGAATCCCAGAGAGCAGCCACTGCTGAATGGGCGTGCACTCTATATCAAGCCTAGGTCCTCAGGATTAATAGACTGAGCTGTTAATCCTATGCTTTCTATGGATAACATCTAACAAACCAACATTCACTTGAGGACAGAAAATGCATTGTGGACTTTCCCCATGCAGAAACAGTAGCCCCACTGAATTAGGTCACTTGTCTAATACTCACACGCTTATTTTCCTCAGCTGCTGACATCTCTGGGCCACCTGGCCTTCCTCAAATTCTAGGTAGAAGTGCAATGAGTTCCCAGAAGTCAATCCCTTCCTTCCCGCTATTCTTGGAATTGTTTCAGGACACATTTCAAAGAGTTAGAACCCCACTTTAGATGTAGAGGGAGTGGGAAACAAGCCCTCAACCATTTTGGAGGGCTTTTTTTTTCTTTCCCACATAATAGTAGACATGCTAAGAAAAAATAAAGCTTTTGCAAAATGTGGACTGATTAAGAAAGAAAACTTAGTTTGTAAAATGCTTATATTGTTAAACCTCCCAATCCTGACTCAGCTTCCTGAAAATTCACAGTGGTTCAGGATGGAGGATAAACTGACATTAACCTTTCTGATTATGAAGAAAGGGCTTTTGTGAAGAACTTGTGTAAACGGGATGGAAGGTTGGAGTTTCAAACTTTTGGAAGGGTGAAAAACTAATTTAAATTTTGTCAAGAATAAGGACTACACATGGGGCACCTGGGTGGCTCAGTCATTAAGCATGTGCCTTAGGCCAAGGGCGTGATCCCAGAGTCCTAGGATCGAGCCCCGCATCGGGCTCCCTGCTCCACTGGGAAGCCTGCTTCTGCCTCTCCCCCTACCCCCGCTTGTGTTCCCTCTCTCGCTGGTTATCTCTCTTTCAAATAAATGAATGAAATCTTAAAAAAAAAAAAAAAGGAAAAGGACTACACATGATTATCCAATTACTAAGGGAATTGGCAAATAATTTCTATTTATACATTAAAGACTCAAAAAGGAGTTTTCTTGAATAATCTTTTTAAGAAACATTATTCTACTTAGGATATGATCTTGAGGATATAGAGCTGGACCTCTTGAATTATTTTCAAAAAGCATACTTCCATAAATATAGATATATCTTTCTTCAATTGGCCTGAAAGACTAAGTTGAATTCAAATGAGACAAATTAATATCTTGATTATCAAGTCCTGTGGGGGATGCTAGGGTGTTTAAGGCCTTGCTCTCCAGGAGGGTGAGTTATACTGTTGGGAAGGTGGGAAGTAAAACAAGAGAAAATGTTACCCAGCAAAAGACTTAAAATATTTGTCTGAGTCAGCTCAGGCCGCCATAACAAAATACCATAAACTAGCTAGCTTAAACAACAAAGATTTGTTTTCTTCCAGTTTTGGAGGCTGGAGGTCCTCCTGGAGATTAAGGGCCAGCATGGTTAGGTTCTGGTAATGGCCCTCTCACCGGCTTGCTGATGGCTACCATTGCCTTGTTCTCATTTGCCCTTTCCTTAGTGCCTGCCTACAGGGAGGAAAGAGAGGGAGGGAGGGAAGGAGGGAAAGTGAGGGAGAGAATAGAGAGAACTCATAATCTTATAAGAGCACTGATTTCATCAGACCAGGGCACCTGCCTTCATGACTTCTTCTAACTTTAATTATTTCCCCAAGACCCCTCTTTAAATACCATCACATTGAGGAGTAGGACTTCAACAAATGAATTTTAGAGAAAAGCAGACATTCAGTCCATAGCAGTACTGAAGAGTACAATTGTGGGAGGTTGACTGGTTGACTGAAATGAAATATACAGAATATTTCTGAGACAGTTCAAAGGATGGAGAGATCACTTCATGTGAAGGAAGGTACTATTGAAGCTATAAGATTTGAACTGCACTCTCAAGAAGAAGCTGATTTTATGGTGTGCAAAATAAGCCAGTCAGAGAAAGACAAATACCATATGATTTCACTCACATGGAATTTAAGAAACAAACAGATAAAAATAAGGGAAGGGAAAAATAAAAAGAGAGGGAAGCAAACCATAAGAGACTCTTAACTCTTAACGGTAGAGAACAAGCTGAGGGTTGATGGAGGGAGGTGGGTGGGGGATGGGCTAAATGGGGGATGTGTGGGCACTTGTTATGATGAGCATTAGATGTCCTACGTAAGTGATGAATCACTAAGTTCCACTCCTGAAACCAATATTACTGTATATATAACTAACTGGAATTTAAATAAAAACTTGACACCAAAAAAGAAAAAAGAAGCTGATTTTCAGCTGGGCCAAAAAAGCTCGGAAATATATCTTAGGAAAGCAAACAGATACTTTGAACAAAACACCAGTGACAGTGGTAAGAGGGAGGGAATGGGATAGGAAATAAGTCTTGTGTTGAGCAAAATGGGAGCCAAAAAAGGAGCAGTGTGCTGACTCTGGGTCATAAGAAACCAAGGTTGGGGAAAGTTGGCCTTTATCGTACTGATGGTAGGAAAGGAGCTCCATGACAATGATAGTCCAGGAAGATGATGTTGGCAGGGCTATGCAAGACAGAGAGGGAGCAGTGGGAGACAGGCCGACTGGGGAGGAGGCTGCAGCAGTGCTCCCTCCTGGGAGAAGCAGAGCCTGAGCCAGGGCTTCAGGACTTGCATTGCAGTTGCCATATTATAGCTGTTAATTCCTGACTGTGTTTTCTCTTAGAATTGAGGAGATGGCACAATCTGGTGTAGGGTGCAGAAGTCCAAGGGGCTCTTTCAAAATCTTTATCTTGTTTGGACCAAGGAAATGAGAGAACAGCATGAGGAGAGCCAAGAAGCATCTGGCAGCCCAGAGAGACCGTTAAGCAGATATCTCAAGGTGCTGGCATGTGTGTATCTCAAGCATCCAATTTTGAGGAGATACACTGCATTTGAGAGATCACTATGGGATTGAAGTGGTCAGTGGTTGAAATCTGTTTTCTCTGTTTGGTAGGAAGCATGAAGACACTGACAGAAGACAACTTCTATGTTGCCTCTCCTACATACAGGGGAAGGGAGCTAGAGAAAGAAGAGGGAATTGGCCTGATTTTGTAAGATTCACTTTTCCACTAAAAAACAAAGCAAAACAACAACAAAACCCCCATTCTCTTTCTATCCAAACAAGATATCACTGGATAGTTCTCTCAAAATCATTTCATAATTCACAGTGCTGAGCCAAATCCTCCTAAAATATATGACCATTTTTCCCCTGAGAGCTGTGGTAAAGACATTTCATTATGTTTGGCAAAGAAAGCTAAAGACACGTCCTTTTAGGTGAAAGAGGACCTGATCAAATTCTCCACACAGTTCTGTAAGCCCAAATCAAGAAAAAAATCCAAACCAATGGCAAGCAGTATCTGCCTTGATTTTTCCTACAAGTCTGCTACTTCAGTGCCCTAGATGTGGTCAAGAAGTAGTCCTTTCTGACACTAAAGCCAATGGTTTCTGGAGTGTGGTCCATGATCAAATCACCCTTGCCCTGCAGAGCCCCAGGACAGGAAGTTGGCTGAAAAACTGCCTGGCCTGAAACTTGGTCTGTTGAAGCAGTAACATTGTATCATGTCTTATCATATGTCAAATTGTGTTCAGATCAAGACAGAGCGTTCTGTTTCTGAGCCACACAGTGCATTCAGTTCTGAGGAAGGGAACAATAACACTTCTGGCAACCTCCTATCTCCTTGTGGGTCTGGGACAAACAAAACCACAGACAGGGTCTCCTTTGGTCCTGAGAGGATGGAAATTTAGTATAGGATATGCAGATGAAAGCCCCTGATGGTAAATAATAATAATGCCACCTTAAATTTTGTGGTACTTTACAACATATAGAAACCCTCTCACTTGATCCAGATTGAATGGGGCAGGCATTATTTACTCCACCACATAAATGAAGACACAGATATTCCATGAGGTTCAGTGTCATGCCCAGGTCCCTTAACTAGTAGATGGCAGAGTCAGAATGCAGATCCAGGTCTCCTTACCTCAGTACTTTCTGAACACTAAAAGAAGATTCTGTAAAATGTGAACCTATTTCCTTTTCTGAGTAAATGATCTGTAAAAATGGTGGTTACAATAGTCATTTATAATACATGTTTGACCTGATTTTTAACCAGCTGATAATCATCATTTATGATTAAAGTAACAAAACACCTGATTTTCTGTTCCTTCCAATCCTGGCAGAAGAAGGAAAGGAGAGAAGCTCTGAGCTAAATTTACTGTTCTA
Organism: Ursus maritimus; assembly: GCF_017311325.1. Lineage (NCBI taxonomy): Eukaryota > Metazoa > Chordata > Mammalia > Carnivora > Ursidae > Ursus > Ursus maritimus. Next base: position 27,374,401 of record NW_024426119.1, read on the forward strand.
CTTTCTAACAAAAATTATCTTTCCACTCCTACCTCTCTACCACAAATGTTCAAAAACATACCTCTAGCCATTTCTAGATCATTTACATAAATGAAAGCTGATTCGCATGCCAACCCCTCAACCCCCCCCCGCCCCCCACCAGATCCAAGAGTTTGGAGAAGGAAGGGGTGGGGAGGCAGAATATGTAGCCATACATTTCATTTCTCTTACTGAGTTCACAGAATTTGTTTCTTTTACCAGTTCTATGAAGAGAAGCTCTGCTTAATTTCTAGCCTGGAAATGGAGTTCTAGCAACACATTCTTAAGAACGAACTTCCAAAACAAATCATAGACATTCTGGGTTGTCACAATAACATATTATTTGGGTAGTATCTATTTCTTTTTAGAATCTGCAACTGGAAGATCCTTGTAAAATCTTCAAATTATTCTCCTTCCTCTGGTCTAGATTCTATCTTAAATCATGTAACCTTCCTTTTTGAGTTATGTTAGCATAAATGTATACATATGTACATACATGCATAAATAACATTTTAAAAAAAGCAAACCTAACAAATATTTCTGAGAGTTTGGTGTCAAAATATGCAAACGTTTCCCACAGTCCATAGTCTCTCATGGGAAACAAACTGAGGGCTTCAGAGGGGAGGGGGGTGGGGGAATGGGATAGGCAGATGATGGGTATTAAGGAGGGCATGTATTGCATGGTGCACTGGGTGTTATATGCAAGTAATGAATCATGGAACTTTACATCGAAAACCAGGGATGTACTGTATGGTGACTAACATAATATAATAAAAAATTATTATTAAAAAAAGAGTAAAAAATATGCAAATGAAATTCTAGGTGACACTAAGTAAAATGGAATTAAAATCAGTGATCAGAAGCACTGGATAAGAGCTTGCAGACCATTTAGCCCAGTGTTGTGCAGTGTTTTCTGTCCAGACCTTTGGCAAATATAAAGATCTCATAGCCTCTTTCTAGGTCAGTCAAAATTTAAAAAGTGTTGCCATTAATTACACGATTGGTGGGAATGCCAGGCTGGTATAGCCACTCTGAAAAACAGCATGTAGGTTCCTCAAGAAGTTAAAAATAGAGCTACCCTTTAAAAACAAACAATGAGTATTAAGGAGGGCACGTATTACATGGTGCACTGGGTGTTATACGCAACTAATGAATCATGGAACTTTACATCAAAAACTAAGGATGTACTGTATGGTGACTAATATAATATAATAAAAAATATTATTATAAAAATAAAAATAAATAAAAACAAACAAAAAATACAGACAAAGCAGAGTTTTGACCTATTGCATTTATTTATTTATTTATATTTGTTTTTAAAGCAACACTTTTTTAAATTCAATTAGCCAACACATAGAACATCATTAGTTTCCAACGTAGAGTTCAGTAATTCATCAGTTTCATACAACACCCACTGCGCATCACATGATGTGCCCTCCTTAATACCTGTCACCCAGTTACCACATCCCCCCCACACACCTCCCCTCCAGCAACCCTCAGTTTCTTTCCCAGAGTTAAGAGTCTCTCATGGTTTGTCTTCCCCTCTGATTTCTTTCCATTCCATTTTTCCCTCCCTTCCCCTATGATTCTCTATGAAACCATATGACAATTCTCTGATTGACTTATTTTGCTTAGTATAGTAACCTCCAGTTCCATCCACGTTGATGTAAATGGTAAGATTTCATCCTTTCTGATGGCTGGGTAATCTTCCATTATTTGCTGCTAGAAACATTGGGGTGCACATAACCCTTCGAATCACTATGTTTGTATTCTTTTGATAAATACCTAGTAGTGCAATTGCTGGGTCACAGGGTAGCTCTATTTTTAACTTTTTGAAAAATCTCCATACTGTTTTCCAAAGCTGCTGCACCAGTTTTCATTCCCACCAACATACACCACACCTTCTTTTTTCAGTCATTAGTTGATGTATACTTGGGCTGTTTCTATAATTTGGCTGTTGTTGATAATACTGCTGTAAATATTGGGAAGCATGCATCCCTTTGGATTAGTATTTTTTTTATTCTTTTGGTAAATACCTAGTAATGCAACTGCTGGACTGTAGTGTAATTCTATTTTTAACTTTTTGAGGAAACTTCATACTGTTCTCCAGAGTGGCTGCACCAATTTGCATTCCCACCATTAATCTGCTTTGTTTTTAAATCTCATATCATCTCCCCACCAATTTTTGATATGCCTCTCAGAATAAAAATAATCTGAATTCAACCACAGCTTTGTATAATAGAGGAATCAGGCCAAGAAAAGGAAAGTGACTTGGTCAGCAGTGTGACCTAAGAGAGACCTGAACTAGAGAATCAGACACTTATATCAGGTTCAGATACTCACTTTAGCCTGTATGATCTTATAAACACCTCAGTTTTTTCATCCCCGAATGGATTTAAACAGTAACAACACCCTTGTTTTGCATCAAGATCAAGACAGATAATGGAAGCCATTTGAGGGGGAAAACAAAAACTATTTGCATTTGGTATGAGGGATGCTCACTATTACTCTAATAGGAAGTGATTGATAAAGTGATTATTGCTCCAATAGGGGGGTTCCCAACATTTGGTTTTGGAGACTATCTATCTTTCCACCTCACAGTTTATTGTTCAACTTTCCATGACGCTTTTCGATTCTTTTCTGTGGAAGTCAGCTGTTCCAAAGCTTAGACTCACCACATTTTTTTTCCTGTTAGGACTCCTTAAAGTCTCTGCATGAGATAAAAATTTAGAAGCTGAATCACTTCCTGAAAACACACACTTGATGTGTGACTGAGGGATATGGGCAGAGCTGCTTGAGGCCCAGTGACACGGCTGCACATAGAGCTGAACAATGTCTCCTTCCTGCCCTGGAACGCAGTGCAGCCAGGGCCCTCAGAAGAGAAGCAAAGCAGGAACAGTATCAACAGCAGGAGCACCCAGCAGGATACAGAGTTAGGGAAGCACTCTTTTCAGGTAGTGATGGTGGCACAGCACCCTTTGCAAAAAGTAGCTTCTCAGACACAGACCTCCATAAGGAAATAGCCTCAAGAGAGCATGAGTCCTATTGGCACCAACATGAAAGAATCCCCAGTGGTCAAACCTGAAATGATTATAGAACACATGGAATAAAATAAGGATCCTGATGTCCATACTCATATATGGACATATAAATAAAGAGTCATTAAATAAATGGGGGAAAAGAGAAAGCTCTTTCTTAGTGTAGGATTCCAACTAATAAATGCAAAGGGACTGATAGAAATGAAACATCACCATTTGGCAAACAGAACAGAACAGTGATTACTGTTACAGGCAAGAGTCATCAATATAGACTAAACTTAATTGACAGTGTGATGAAAACACGGTGTTTATGTGTTCTCAAAATATCTCCCCACAAAATGCTTATTAATCACAAAAGGAAAAAAAATAGTAACTTTACTATGGAGAAACTTAACAGACAGCACAAGAATAAGCAGTCAAAATCAACATCATCTGTAAAGGGGAAAATGACATCATGTGTGTCCTAATACGCACTGAAAAGGATACATATCACTCCATGATAATCTTGCTTCCAATGCATAACTTAAACTTAAATCATGAGGATTCATCAAACAACCCAAAACTGAACAATACTGTATACAGTCAGTGCTTTGAGAAAGTATCAGGGTCAAGAAAGACTGGAGAACTGTGCCAGATTCAACGTTACTAAGAAGAAGTGACGATAAAAACACAATATGTGATTCTGGATGAGATAGTGGAGCAGAAAAAGTTACATTAGTGAGTTATTAATAGACTACATAATAGTGTTATTTATGCAATGTTAATTTATTCACTGTGATCATTGTACTATGGTTGTATAAAATGTTATCATTTGGGGAATATGAGTGAAAATATACTAGAATTCTTTGTACTATTTTTGCAACTTCTATGTAAGTCTGAAATTATTTCAAAATGAGGAGTTAGAAAAAGTAAAACAGAAAAGAAAAAACACAAGTACTTGTGAAACTTTCCACAGTTCCAGAAATAACGGAGGTGGGGGGTGGGGGTGTGGTTAGGAGGTCTTTGGTAGGGTGTGGGAGAGTGAAGATGTCCTAGGATAGAAGTGTCTATTACCTTTTGGATATTGTATTAAATCTAACACTTCAAATTTATATATAGTTTATATGTCAATTTGGGGGGTAAAAGGAACAGTGCATATAAAATGCATAGAACAGCAATGGCCTATGGTAAGTGCTTAATAAATGCTAGTCACTGCTAATGTCATCTTCATTGCTGCTATCGTTGTTACAAGCTGGTGACACCTAGAGGTGTTCTGGTTACACACACACATTTCACTTGGAAATTTTCACACCTCCATATACCTTTTATCCATGTAGATTTCTCTCTTAGTTTGACTCTGATTGATTGATTGATTGATTGATCAATTGATTTATGTGTCTTTAGCCACTTTGCAAGATACAGAATTAGAGAATGAATTTGAATTTACTCTACTAAACCTTGGATGGAGGAGCTGATAAGCAGAAAAACAGCTAAATCAGTAGTGAAAAGAGGAGAGAATTTTTCCAAAAAATGAGGGACCCTCAAAGAACATCAATTCTACCCAAAGTGTTTCTCTAGAGAGAATGAACATTCACATTCAAAGTGGTGGGATCATTACACAACACTTAGTCCTGCATCCCAGTATCCACTGTCTGTGGTGGACCTAACAGGGTAACTGTGTAACTTAATTTTGACAGTGAAAAGGGTACTAAAAATAATTAGCAGAAATTAATTGGTCTAGAGTAGGTGTAAACCAAGATAGTCTGGTGCAAAAATGATATACCCAAACCTTAACTAAAAAGTGATACTAGCTAGTGTACAAGTCCTAAATCATCATGTGGGGGCAGCCTGCATGCCCCTTCAGATGGCAGGCAACTTCTTCCACAAAGCCTTGCTGGCATCCAAGCAGAACAGACTAAATGGCTGTTTATCCCGCCCCCGCCCCCCGCTCCCCAACCTACACACACGCTCACTTCTTTCTCTGTGCAGTCTTGGCACTGTGCTGGGAAAGGACCTTAAAGTTCCATTCAGATTTTGCAATATCATTGTCATGGCCCCACTCCTACCAGCCCTTGCATACCCTCAGTCTCTGCCTGTTTTGGGCTGGGGGTGTAGCTGGTCCAGTACACGAGATGCCTTCTGCTCAACAGTGATATGAGGGGTGCTAGAAGAACCCTGCAGCCTCCCAAATAGTCCTCCACACACTCCCATATGCTTATCTTTTAAATTCCTTAATAGAAGATAAAGCTTCTGCCCAAGAAACGGGGAGATGGGGAACAGGGAGAGAATAGAAAAAAACAATAAACTTGCAAGTTCTGGGTTTTAGTCCTAGCTTGCAGCTTGGATGTTTATCACTTGCCCTTTTGAGAGTCGTTTAACTTTCCCAGTGACAGGTTTTGCTTGTCTAAAGAGGGGACTTTGAAACTTGCTGTGGACATCCCAGAAGCTTCTTTGATAACTTAATGACTTAACATATGTGAAGTTGCTGTGTGCATGTTGGCATTGTTCTCATGAGAGCTGGTGATCAAATGCACTTGTTCCTGGGAGAAGGGACATACTGAGATTACAAAAAATGGAAAGCATTGATAGCCCATGGTTGGAGAATTGGATGCTGGCTATTGTACTTAGAAATATATTTGAAACATAAGTTTAGAAATAAACAGGATTTTGAATTGTTTTTGAATATTAAAAATTAATATTTGTATATTTCATAGATATCAGTTATAAAAAGTACAATATGGTCTATCGTTTTCTCCTGCACTCCCTGAAACTTAAATCACACCAAGAAAAGAAGATAAAAGCAAATTTCTCTTGGCTCCTGGCTTCTTGATTCTATCACTAATGTTATGGAGTGCCAGGTAATTTTCTGGTCTTACTCTTAACAAGATGTTCTGAAGGGAAGCAACAACCGGGAGATGGACCACACAGTCATTTGAATAGAGAAAGTTTAAAATAAAGAGTGATTAACTAAAGCAGGACATTGAATTTATGGGGAATTGGTTACTAAGGAGGAGGAAAAAGAGGCCTAAAGAATACAGGATTGCAGATATCAAGAGCAGTCACTCTCCCTAAGGCTGAAATCGAGACCTCCTAGAGGGCACAGCCATGACATTGCTCAGGTAACATGCTGGTTGAACTTGCTGGAAACCTGCTCCCTGGGTGCTAGGGAGAGCTGCTTACAAGGAGATGCCATGCCTCAGATCTCATTGCAAAGCTTCCCAAGGAGTTGCCAAGGAGTGGGACCAGTCATTGGACTCTGCAGGAGCTGGGTGCTAAAGGGGTCATTCACTGCAGGAGTTGGATATTTGACAGACCATGCACTGCCAGAGCTTCAAGAAAGGAGCACTCTGGAACCAAGAAGAAAAAATCCCCTTCCTCTGGCAGCGTCTCTCCAGCATTTTCTACTAACAAAAATTAACACTGGTGCCGACTGGCAAAGGCGATGTATTTGCAAGATCCAGCTCCATTTACACAAAGTGATGAAGGGTGAATTTTGAGCTGAAAGGCAATAAATTGATAACTGATACAGACTGTGACATATTACAAGAAATATCAGGCTACTCTAGACCTGGTACTGTGCCTCACTGAATGTAGGGCCTCAGGCAGGTTCAACTCTGAGCCTCAAATTCCATGATTACAAAATGGAATCCTATATACTTATCCCTCAAGGACATTGTTAAGGTCAAATCAGATAAAGAGTGGGAGTTGTGTATCAGTAGTAAGAGGAGTAGCAGGGTCCAATGACGGGTCCCTCTCTTTGGCAACTCCTTGGGCAGCTCTGCAGTGAGATCTGAGGCATGGCACCTCCTTGTGTGCAGCTCTGCCCGGCACGCCAGAGGCCAGGTAGCACTATAACCTACTGCTTAACATGATGGATTCCAGTGACAGATTGCCTATATCCCTGTTCTCTACATACTAACGAGGTGACCATGGACAACCCACTTACCCTCTGGGCCATATTTTCTTATGTGTAATGATGACACTTACCTCATCATTTCATTGTTGGGAGAAGTCAGTCAGAGTGTTTGCACATATTAAATGCAAAATAATATAGTTATATGTTTACTTTCCCCTTACTATGTATTCACTCACTTTTATTTATTGGTGCCTACTATTTGCATGTATTACGTTAAGTGTTGTTCTAGAGGCCCAGAAACTGAGTCCACTTTGAACAGTGGGAGGTATAACATTTTCAGGGATGTGGTCCCTTAGCAGGAAATGCTGTTCATTTCTCTCAAGACCAGAAAAGCCACCCATAATTACTCAAATTTCTAAAATTAACCTAGTGTGGTTTCCGTAATTCTGAGCATTTAAACTCTAAACAAGCTTTTATTTTGAAAGAAAGTTTTACAGTAAGAATTTTTCAAAATATTTTCTGGATTGAGGTTTTTCTATGTCTTTTTTTTTTTTCAATTAACAAATATTTATTGAACACTTGCTCAATGAATGCCAGGCCTGGCTGTCACACTGCATAGGGACAAATAAGATACTTCCTCAAAACACACAACCAAGAGATATAAGATGCTGGTGTTTTACACATTAAAGTGATAACGAGTTTCAGTCTTATGAGTACACATTTCATATGGCCGTTTATCTGTGGAGTTTCAAAATGTCTTAATTCCTGTAGCTAAGTATGAAGTACGCAAACCACTTAATAACAATTCCTTTGCAGGGGTGGGGTCCACCAGGACTGTCTAGGCTTCACTGGTACCATTCTGCTTTTAAATAGTAAATGCTGGAAGGGGAGATGCCAATAGGAACTACATTAAGACAAGGTCAGAGCCCACTGTGTCTGCACTGGCCTTTTTAATTATTTCCCTGATTGGAATCTGTTTGCCTTCTAATCCTTCTAGTGAAGGGATTTTCAGCCTCGGCACTGTTGACATTTTGCACTGGATCATTCCTTGTTGTGGCAGACTGTTCATTGCATTATAGTGTGCTTAGCAGCATTGCTGGCCAGTATTTCTAGATGCCAGTAGCACCTCAGTGCCACTCACACACACAAGTCTCCAGAAGTTGTCGAATGTGCCCTGGGTGCAAAATCACCCCTGGTTAAGAGCCACTGACAGCCACTGACAAGAATCTTCCTGAAGCAAGCCTTTTAACAGCCTGAATGAAGTCCACATTCTTTAACTTGGCACTCAAGTTTCTTCAACAACCTGACTCCTATGCTACCCAGTCTTATTACTCTCCTTTTAACTCCAAACAATAGATCTGCTCACGTTCCCAGAGTGTTTCTTTTACAGCTTTTCAATCTTACTGTCTTTTCCTTGCATTTCCATTTCTCTCTGCTCCCACTATCCAAGAAGATTTGAAAAGTGGAAAGATATAATTTGTTTTTGATTAAAAAACCCTCAATATTGTAAAGAGGTCAGGTCTCTTCAAAATCATATATGATTAGTATGATCCCAGTAAAAATACCAAGATAAATGTTTTTTAGCTTCTAGACTAGCTTCTCTTAAATATTAATACAGAAAATAAACTAGTGAGAATACCTGGAAAATTTTTGAACAGAAGAGAATTTAATAGATAATTTAAAAAGTATTTCAAGTCATTGGAGGAATGATGATTTATTCAATAAATAGTTTGGGGACAACAACTAGCCAGCCATTTGGAAAAAAATAAATCCTCACTTTCTTTTTTTTTTTAAGATTTTATTTATTTATTCATTCATTCATTCATTCATTCATTCATTCATTCATTTTGAGAGCCAAATGAGTGGGAGGAGGGGCAGAGGAAGAGTGATTGAGAGAATCCCAAGCAGACTCCACACTGAACACAGAGCCAGATGTGGGGCTCAATCCATGACCCTAAAATCATGAACTGAGTCAAAATCAAGAGTCAGAGGCTTAACCAACTAAGGAACCCAGGAGCCCCAATGGGCACCTCCTTCCTTCCTTCCTTCTTTTCTTTCTTTCTTTCTTTCTTTCTTTCTTTCTTTCTTTCTTTCTTTCTTCTCCCCCTTCTTCTTCTTTTCTTCTCTTTCCCTTCCTCTTCCTCCTCCTCCTTCTTCTCCTTCTCCTCCTCCTCCTTCTCCTCCTTCTCCTCCTCCTCCTCCCTCATTCTCCTCCTCCTCCTTCTCCTCCTTCTTTCTATTTTACTTAGTTAACATACAGTGCAATATTGGTTTCTGGAGTAGAATTCAGTAATTCATCAGATTCATCACTTACATTCAACACCCCGTGCTCATCATGAAATATGCCCTCCTTAATACCCATCACCCATCTATCCCATCCCCCCACCCACTCTCCCTCCATCAACTCTCATTTTGTTCTCCATTGTTAAGAGTCACTTAGGTTTATTTACCTCTCTTTCTTCCCCCCTTCTCTTATATTCATCTGTTTTCCTAAGTTTCACATATGAGTGAGATCATTTGGTATTTGTTTTTCTCTGACTGACTTATCTCACTTAACTAATACACTCTAGCTCCATCCACGTTGGTGCAAATGGCAAGATTTCATTCTTTTTGATGGCTGAATAATATTCAATTATACACACACACACACACACAGAGATGTGTGTGTATAAACACAAATACATACACACACACACACATATATATATATATAGATAGATAGATATCAACTTGATCCATTCATCAGTCGATGGACATTTGGGCTGTCTCCATAGTTTGGCTATTGTTGATAATGTGCCATAAACATTGGGGTTCATGCAGCCTTTTGAATCTGTATTTTTGTATCCTTTGGGTAAATACCTAGAAGTGCAATTGCTGGATCGTAGGGTAGTTCTATTTTTAACTTTTTGAAGGACCGCCATACCGTTCTCCAGATTGGATGCACTAGTTTGCATTCTCACCAACAGTGTAAGAGGGTCCCCCTTTCTCCACATCCTCACCAATACCTGTTGTTTCTTGTGTTGTTAATTTTAGCCACGCTGACAGGTGTGAGGTGGTATCTCATCATGGTTTTGATTTGTATTTCCCTGATAATGAGTGATATTGAGCATTTTCTCATGTGTCTGCTAGCCATCTGGAACTCTCCTTTGCAAAAGTGTGTACATGTCTGAAGGATTAAGACAACTTCTTAATAATGATGGTATGTTAAACTCTGGAATAATCAAATACTTCACAATACTAGGCACTTAGAATCTAGGAGTTGGAAAGAAATTTATCAAGGGAAAATAGAATATCAGACATAGATACCACCTAGTCACTTTGTAGATAAGAAAGTGAGACCCAGAGCAATGAAACAAATCACCCAAATTACCCAACTAGTTAGCAGCAGGGTTGAGACTAGAACCTAGGTCTTAAGCAACAAAAGCGACAACAGTAACAATAGCAAAACAATCTTTGCTCTGAGCAGATAAAGGACAAATGTAAAATAAATTTTAAAAGAATTTTTTGTACAGTTCAGTAAAGCAAGCAACTTATATTTCTGTAAGCTTCTCAAGCTGGCAAATTACATTTCCTATTATCTTGTTGTTTTCCAAATCTATCTAGAGATAAGAATTTCTCAGTTCTCTGGAAAACATAGGAATCTGGGTAAATTGTTATTATTTTTTTAAATAAGCAGTTCAGGTAGTTCTTATGACTAAGCAAGCTTACAAAATACTGTTTATTTCATCCTTAAAACAAGCCTATAAGGTAGGCAAAATATATATTTTTAATTATCATTTTACAGATGAGCAAAGTGAGGCTCACTGAGTTTAGACTTTCCTTTAATCCTAGAGTAACATCTCTGAGCTCCAACAGTCCTTTTACTATTAATTTATCTTTTTCTCTTTTGTAGTCTAACTTATGATAATTATTCACTTTCAACAATTAGAAAGGGAATATTTTGTGAATGCTAGAATGTCTACATCCTAATTAAAGTTGCCACTCATAACTGTGCTGGATGAAACTCTGCTCTTTAGGTCACAAGGAATGAGTTATTGGGGGTGGACATGAACCAGAACCTAAATGCTTACATAAATCCCACCCAACTCTTTCCATTTTAGAAGAAAAATACAGAATTAAAAGCAGAAAGAGGAATTTTGCAATTCAATGAACTAATCCTTGCCTGCTATAAATAACCATAGTAATCATTTTGTTGTTGTTATTCTTATTTGGAAGGCCTTTTCTAAGACTTTGTGAGAGGAGGAAGTAATTGTATGAATCATGCTGCTACTTGACTTCAAAAAAAAAAGAGTGAGAAATAATTTAAGGAGAAACGGGAAAGTAGTGCCTTGAACCTACACATATCCACCAGAAATTGGGACAAGGTGTTACAAGCTAAACTTGTTCAGATTGGAGAAAAGTCCCCTCTGATCATCCCCCAAGAAATCTTTCACAGCCTTTCCTCTTCAACTACAAAGTGTAGTCAAATTTTGAATAGTCAACATTAGGGAATTAGCCATTTCTGAAGGTCAATTTTAATTTTAATGGGTGAGGGCCTATGCCTTTAAACACCAAAATATGAATACTTTCTAGCTGTTTTGAATAGAAATCAATTTAAAATATATGTTTGCGACTTTTGTACAGATGACAGTGAGGAGTTTCTAACTTTTTCACATGATTAAAGGTCATCACCACAAATATCAGTCCTAGTAAGTTACTGTAAAGACAGTGATTACAGTCAGACCCTAAGAAGTACATTTGAAATCATAATGATGGTCTTTTCATCCCTAAACTAAAATTGAGGGGCTCCTGGGTGGCTCAGTCGTTAAGCGTCTGCCTTCGGCTCAGGGAGTGATCCCAGGGTCCTGGGATCAAGCCCCACATCAGGCTCCTCTGCTGGGAGCCTGCTTCTTCCTCTCCCACTCCCCCTGCTTGTGTTCCCTCTCTCCCTGGCTGTCTCTCCTCTGTCAAATAAACAAATAAAATCTTTAAAAAAAATAACTAAAATTGAATGGTCTTAAATTGATGTACCTAGTTTTTAAGTTGCTGTTGTTTAAAGAGATTTTAGTATCTAATGAACTTTCATAAGACTCTTTTCTGTAGTGAGATTGAAAGTTCCTAAAAGGCAGACTGTGCACTGACTCCTGACCTACACAAATGGTGAAATAACACATGTGTGTTTTCTTAAACTGCCAAGTTTATTATAATTTGTTATGCAACATTGGGAAAATAATACACTCTTATTATGTGTCTCTGTTTAATAAAAATTTCCATAAGGACAGAAATCTTTTCTAGTTATCTTCACTGATACACCCTAAACTTTCAGAACAGGTACATGGTAGGTCTTTGATAAATATTCGTTGAATGGATGAAGACAGGAATAGGTTATTAGAATGGTACCAAATTCTTAACACTTTAACAACTTAGCAAGAAAAGAATACTCAGAAGCCAGAAGGGTGCAAATGTTCAGACTACTTTACCTTTACCTTCATTTCTCTAAAACGTAAATACTATAGACATAACTGTGGTTACATCCATGAATAATCTCCCCGAGTTATGGAGTAAATGCAGATTTCCAAGATGGGCCAAGTTTATAAAATATAACTCCATATAGAAACACATGAAAGTGATAGCATCGGTTCAGTTATGGAGTCGTTATCCACACACAGCATGTTCATAGGCAGTTAATCTTGTAATTTGCTATAATGTCAGTTTAGGGTTTTGAAAAAATTCAACATGATTAAAATTCTATCAAATTATGTCCTAAAAGTATAAATGTATTACATGAATGCATGCATTTTTAGTTCTTTTCTATTTTGTTTTGTGTTCAGTCATTTCTGCATTGTGGATGACCTATTTTTAAATACTGAAACTACCAACTTGTTTCTATAAGAATCCGTATGGGGTTAAACATTTTTGTTTTTTATTTTAAAAATTTAAAAGCTAAAACACATGTTACAGAAGATAAATACAACATATATTTTACATGGTGACAAAATATATTATTTACCAAAGAGGCTAAACTGCTATTTGTGAGTGCATGAGATTATGTGTGTGTGTAGGTGAATATTTTTGAATATTTATGCATACATTTTTGTATGTGAACCCTTGTCCGAGGGCACTCCATTTATGGTTAATTTCCACTCACATGAATTTTCCAAATAGGAGTCTCCTTTGTTTTGTTTTGTTTTAATATTTAATTAATTAATTAATTAATTTTAATATATAAAACTTTATATCAAGTATATTATAAACTACTTCACTATAAAATAAACTTACATGGTTACATTATTCCATGAAAATTATTCCCATCCCTATAAAGTGAATTTGCATATAGTTCTTTTTCTTTAGAATATAAGATAGGTTATAATTATTCAAAGGCATTGTATTTTTATCTTCCTTGAAGTTGATAATAATTTTGTTCCATTTTTAATTTAAATTCAATTAATTAACACATGATGGTTTCAGAGGTAGAAGTAGAGGTCAGTGATTCATTAGTCTTATATAATACCCAGTGTTCATTATATCATGTGCCCTCCTTAATGCCCATCATCACACTCTCAGGTATTGACCCAAGAAAAATAATTTTTTCACACTAAAACCCAGACATGAGTGCTTATAGCAGTTCCATTGCTGATAATCAAAGACTAGAAATAATCTGAATGTCTTTCAACAAACAAATGGATAATTTAATATTCATACAATGGAACACTATTCAATAATAAAAAGGAGTAGGCTGTGGATACACAAGCACCTGGATTGATCTCAAGGGCATTATGTTGAGTGAAAAAAGGCAGTCTGTATGATTTCATTCATATCACATTGCCCCAAAGGCAAAATTATAGTCATGGGGACAAGTTAGGTGACAGTGGGAGGACGGTGTGACTAAAGAGGGGCCCCTGAGTTATTTGGGGTGATGGAACAGTTTTGTGTATGTGTGTTAAAACTCATATAGATGTACACCAATTTAAAACGTCAATTTTACTGTATAGGGGAAGTAAAAGAGTAAAAGAAAAAAAAATACTTTCCTGGTAGTGTGGTCTACGGGGGAGCTAGCAGTGAGCAGATTCAATTTTCTGGTGAAGGTGGTAATGGAGGCATCCCCACCTCCAGGGCAGCTCCCAGGAAGGAGGGTTGAGTTTTATTCTTGGCTGTCCAGCTAATCTACCTGGTGTTCCGACTCTCTCAGAAATCCTGTACACTACCAGTAGCCTTTAATAAACCCCTTCTTGTTTGAACTTAAAAGTGCCCATCCACCCAAATTCTGACTTAACTATTGGGGGAGAGGAGATGGATTTTTAAATTTAATTTTTTTCTACACATTCAGGCAGTTCTAATGTGCAGCCATGGATGAAAACCATGGAGTTAGACCAAGAAAATAAAGGTAAAGTTCAGGAAGATTTTAAGATTAGATAGTATTTTTCTGATGGGTGGCAACAAGCTACAGAGGGCATTGGGCCAGACTAGGGAGTGCCAGGGTTGTCTGGGCAAGAGGCAGTGAGAAGTGATCCAATGGCATCTGTTTTGCAGCCTAACTGGGACGGGTCATCAGGAGATTAGCCTTGATGCTTGTTTCACAGATTGTAGCAGTGAGGCTGTGGGTGCTGGGGAGGTGGTGGGGGTCTGACAAAAGCGGGCAGAGCTCTATGGATCTTCCCCTAAACTATTGCAATGGCTGTGTGGTTGACAAGCGAGACACAGGGAGTTTGATGGATGTTCTCTGTCAAATCAACCACCAGAGGACATGAGCAAAGTAGGAATATCTTGCCCTTTACCTCTAATAATAATAGGAGACAAAATGTAGTAATGGAAACTAATATAATTAAACTCACTTGACGTATACAATAACACATTTATAGTACTTAAAATAGTGCCTAGCACATAGTAAGAACTTAATAAAGGTTAAAGGAAAAATAAAAAGATAATGACTTTGAAAACACATTTTTTTCCTGTGTATCAGTGTGAAAAGTTGTTACATCTTCAAAGTTTATACCATTGACAAAACCACCTTTTTACCCATTAGATCCATTTTCCTGGATCTCTTGGGACCCTGGGAAGAGTCCATGATTTGGCAAACTCTCAGAATAGCTCTGTTTATGCCAAAAAGTTCTCTACAAATACATTTCAAAAGACCCATGATCCAGAAAACATTTCTGGGACTCTACATGGTCGAAAACACAGGCAGAACACTCCAAAAAATGTTCCACTAAATCTTTTCAGGCTCTCCAGTGTTTGGGGTTTATTGGTTCAGAGCCTGTCTCTCTTTGTCTCTCTCTTTTTCCTTTATTTCCTTTATCCCAACAGAATTCTGTGAAAGGATCACTCCATGGGAATAAAGATCAAGAAAAGAATGTATCCTTATGAACATCTCAAACAGTTAAGTTTCTTATTGAATACCATAAGGCAAATTTTATGTCACTTTGGAGATAATCTAAGATGTTCGCTAGAAATTAGTCCTCACTGTGTGCTAGGTACTGTGCTTTGCTCTATCACCTACAATGTTGTTATTTTTATAACAGTCTTGTGAGTGAATCAGGTGAGTAATGAAAATTTTATAGATGAAGGAGGTAAGGCTCAGAAAGTGACTTGGCTAGGGCCACAGAGTTAGTGGCAGGGCTAGGATTTCAACTCATCTCCTCCACCAGCAGACATTTCCTTTCCCCTTAATTTTGTGATCTGCAGTCTTACTCTGAAATACAGTAGTCAGTAAGTCACTGTGAGCAGTCGGTGTCCCCAGGTAGCCTCGTAAGTGTTTGCTTCCTCTTGGAAAGGGTCGTCTGGTAAAGATGATCTTCATTAGGTCTGCTTTCAGCTGTTTGCTGCTGCCTCACCCATTTCCTAGGGCTCAAGTGTCCCAAGGGTTTAGGAGCCCAAAGTGGTGCCTCAGTACACCCACATCATCGCTCCCTAAACTGATGTGTCTGTAGGCGCCAGAGTTCTGAACCCTGCTGTATTTGTGTTTCTCATCTTCCTCTGTCAGTCTCAAGAGGAGGAAGTGGGGAAATCACTGACCTTTGACATACAAGGTCTAAAATGCCTGGTAATCAGATAGTCGTGCCATCTCTGTATCATCATCACAATTGGGGATGTAGTGATGGAGCACGCCCGCCAGTTTCTTTGTCAGAGTCCAGCTTTTCTGTGGCTTTCCTGAGGGCTCTGCCGTCTGAGTGGTAAAAGCCTATCTTTTACTGCAGTGTTTAGAAATAAGTTAAGGACTTTTAAAACTGAAATGGGTCATCTTATACAATTCATTCATGAAACCTAAAGGAGGTCACACAAGTAAGGAGGTTTGGACTAAAAATTAGAGCTAGGTCTCTTGTCTCTTTATTCAGTCCTTTTACTGATAACAGAATGAAGGGCTATTTTTAGAAATGTTAAATTTCTATCTAGAAAGCAAAATAAGATTTTCTAAATAATGGGTTCAGATACTTATCCCTTTTCTGTGAAGTTTCCAAAGCTGGGTCAGACTGTGAATACATAATAATTTCTTGTACTGACACAAATAAAAAGGGTTTTCAGAGATACAATCTCTTTTATTTTCTTCCTAATTTTTATTAAGCCCTTAATATATGCTGGGCACTGTTTTAAATACTTAAAATGTGTTAACACATTTAATCATATAAGTTTTTATCATCTCAGTTATGACCACATTAAAGATATCATTGGAAAATCATAGTGATAGCCAGAACTTATGAACAGATGCTGAATTAAGAAGCTAACCCAAACTTCTCTGAGCTCTAGACTCAAATCACCTTCTCTTACTTCAGTATCTCTTCTTCAGTGTTTTGATGGCACCTCAAGTTCAACAAGTCCTAAAGCAAGCACATGCTTACACGCCCTCCCCTGCCTCCCCAGACCAGTGTTTGTTCCTCACCTCAGTGAATAGCACCTATTACACACTTCCTAGACTGAGGAGTTACCCATGCCTTCCTCTCCTTGGCTCCCCATTTGTAATCCATCACCAATTTCTGTAGATTTTACCTCCAAAGCTTCTCTCAAATCTATTCATATTTGTCCATCTCTATCAGACTACCCTATTCCAAAATACCATTATTTCTCATTTAGATTTTAGCAGAAGCTTCCTAATTTGCCTACCCTCTTCTACCCTCATACTTCTTAAATCTGCTCTGAAAATTGCATACAGGGTAATCTCTTTAATAAGACAAATCTAAAAATATTCTTTCTTCAAACATGGTAATAGCTTCCCATTGTTCTTAGGATAAATATAAACACCTTGGTATGACTAACAGGGTTCTGCATGATCTGGCTGCTGCTTCTCTCCCTCAATTTCTTCCACATTTCCCTCCTACTTCAACTATACTGTTCTTCTTTTAGTCTTGTTGCATATCATATTCCCTCCAGCTGCAGGACCTTTGCACACAGTTTCATTTTCATGGATTGCTTCTTTTCCTTATCTAGTTAAATCCTGCATCCTTCATATCTTGGCCTTTCCTAACAATTCAGATTAATTAAAATCTCTCCCATTCTATCTTCTCAACACCATGGACCTCTCATTTATAAGATTTATTGTAAGTATATTTTTCATTTATTTGTGTAATTCGTATCTTTCCTCCCCACTAGACAATAAACTCCATAAAGGCAGTTATATCTATATTTGCTGAAAATGGTTTATCTGGTGCCAACCATAATTCCTACCCTATAGAGGACATTCATTTTTTAGGCATTATCTGATAGATTAATGAAATCAATATATAGATTTTCCCAGCATGATAGAGATTTTATTGTGTTGTTACTGCTATTTCAGTTCATCTTATACTAACTACAGAGAGTCTTTTACGTATGATGGAATCACAAACTCAGATGCTCATACGATTAGACAAGTTCCCCTCATCTAAAGGGAGAAGCTGTGAGAAATCTATGCTCTGAGATTTTTCAGGAGAAACTGTATGTGTGATTTTTAAAAATATTTCTTATAGATTAAATATATACTGGGAGGATTGGCCAGAAAGATGAGGGGGAAGAAGTGGGGAAAGTTTGTTACATGCTACTAGGTAGGTGTAGTGGTTGAATTGTGTGCCCCCTAAATTCATGTCCACCCAGAACCTCAGAATGTGACCTTATTTGGAAATAGGATCTTTGCAGATATAATTGGTTAAGAATTGAGATGAGATCATATTGAATTAAAGTAGACCCTAAACCCAATGACTGGTGTCCCCATGAGGAGAGGAGAAGAGATAAAGAAACTCAGAAGCAGAGATTAGAGAGATGCCTCCACAAGCCAAGGAGAGCCAAGAATTGCTGACAACCACCAGAAGCTAGGAGAGAAGCATGGGATAGGTTCTCCTTCAGAGTCCCTGACAGGAACCAATCTCACTGATACCTTGATTTTAGACTCTGGGCTTCATGAACTGTGAAGAAATAAATTTCTGTTGTTTTACAATATGAAATTTCCTCAAAAAGTTAAAAATAGAACTATCCTACAATCCAACAATTATACTACTAGGTATTTTCTCAAAGGATGCAAAAATACTGTTCAAAGAGGGTACATGAACCTTGATGTT
Source organism: Ursus maritimus (assembly GCF_017311325.1). Lineage (NCBI taxonomy): Eukaryota > Metazoa > Chordata > Mammalia > Carnivora > Ursidae > Ursus > Ursus maritimus. Next base: position 27,392,793 of record NW_024426119.1, read on the forward strand.
TATAGCAACTTCATCAACAATAGCCAAATTATGGAAAGAGCACAAATGTCCATTGACTGATGACTGGATAAAGAACACACACACACACACACTGGAATATTACTCAGCCATCAAAAAAAGAATGAAATCTTGCCTTTTGCAAGGATGTTGGAGCTGAAGTGTATTATGCTAAGCAAAATAAGTCAGTCAGAGATAAACAAATACTGTATGATTTCACTCATATGTGGAATTTAAGAAACAACAGATGAACATATGGAAAAAAAATACAGCCAAACCAGGAAACAGACTCTTAGCTATAGAGAACAAACTGAGGGTTGCTGGAGGGGAGGCTGGGGAGGGAGGGTCAAATGGGTGACAGGTTAAGGAGGGGAGGGGTTGTGATGAGCAGCAGGTGTTGTATGTAAGTGATAAATCACTAGATCTTACACCTGAAACTAATGTTACATTGTACGTTAACTTACTGGAATTTAAATAAAAACCCAAGGAAAAAAAGAATAATGCCATTTCAATGAATGAATGTGTTTAACAGAAGGTACTGCATTTAAAATACTCTGTAATGGCACATGTATGTATAAAAAATGTTTCTAAGAATGCTTATTCATTGCATTTTTTAGAAAGTTCAGTGTAATTTTATACAAACAATGTGTTAACCACAGTGTGGTTCATGGATCACAATATACACAATCATATGAATACAAGATTTTCTAAAAGTGGTGGGGAAAAAAAACTGTTGTTTTAAGCCACTCAGTTTATGGCAGCCACAGGAAACTAAGCAAGGAAAGAAAAAGAAAAAAAAAACCAGGACTGAAAAGCGGTAGATAGATTTGGGCACATGATGGTCATGAGAGGCCTTAGCAAGTGACATTTCAGAGGAGAGTTTTGAGAAATGAAAGGGAAGTGAAAAAGTGGAAAGCCTGTGTCTATGCCTGCCCCAATTCACTCAGCTATCCACCCTGTCCACCAATCTATGCTGTGAATAGGAGCTTCCAGAGCAGACAGATGCCCTGGGGCATTTGCCTGCCTACAGTCTGCCTGCAGGTGTGTGTCTGAGGTACACAGAAAGAAGGGACTTCCAGTTCTTGGCTACCTCTTGCGGAACACATGAAACTGGCTGGGCTCAGGACCAAGAGAGAGTTTGGCTCTGCTCAGGGCCAATAACATGATGAGTGAAAGAGGTGGAGGGGCCTGGGAGAAGGAGGACAGAGCCAGGTAGGGGCAGAGAGCAGCCAGGGAAACCCATGCAACTGCAGAGGCCAATCCTAGCACATGTGGTCAGAGAGCCCAGGCCTTGTCCAGGCAGATGTTAAACTCAGGCATTGCTTAGAAAAGCACATTGGGAGGCCAGTCCAGTCGGTGGGGAAGCTGGCAAGGGAGTCTAAGCAGTAGGTGATGAAAGAGTCATCATATGAAAGTACCTTGTTATTCTAAGAACTATGCCTATTCTCAGCCAATAGCTGGAGAATCGTGCACCAGGATGCAGTACTCTGGTAGAGGAGCATGGCGGGAAGGGTCTGGGTCTACGGTGGGCCACTGAGCCCTTCATTACATGACACTGAGTACTTCTGACCTGATTCTGAGCAGCTCGTCTCTAGCTGCCTCTCTCAACTGTACAGCAATATCACTTAACTTTCTCTTATGTGTTCATTTCTTTATTTAGTTTGTATATTGTTTACATGACTGTTTATATAGGATACACACTTCTTTTCTTTCTCAACCTAGTACCTACAAACTCAATAAATACTCAGTAAATTAATAATAATTCAACAGGTTTGGTCATTATAGAGAACTCAAACCAATTGTCAGAAATGGACATTTCCCATATCCTTGGAAAGCAGGATTTTAAAGGAATTATCCTTATGGTTGTTTCTTCCTTGTCTTTGTGAGAATAATGACAGTATTAACTGAACATTTTCTTTTCTTTTTTTTTTAAAGATTTTATTTATTTTTTCGACAGAGATAGAGACAGCCAGCGAGAGAGGGAACACAAGCAGGGGGAGTGGGAGAGGAAGAAGCAGGCTCATAGCAGAGGAGCCTGATGTGGGGCTCGATCCCACAGCACTGGGATCACGCCCTGAGCCGAAGGCAGACGTTTAACCGCTATGCCACCCAGGCGCCCCTAACTGAACATTTTCTAAGCAATAAACTATGTAATTCTCATGCCACAGTTCTTTCAACAAAAGCCTGGTTTCTATTGGTTAAAACATAAATTAAAAACAATAAAATTATACCTCAATAAAATTATTTTTAATGTGTTCATTATTCCCTTAAATACAGATAGTGCTTTTATGTGGCCTTTAGTTCAGAAATGGGGCAGCCACTGTGTATAATTTGGCAAATGGTAAGATGACCCTAATTAGGAAAACCTTCTACAGATTCATTCATTCCTTCAAACAAAAAGTATTCCTTAAGTGTCTCCTGTGTGCCAGGCACTGTTTGAGGTACTATCATGGAACAGAGAAGCTCTTGTCTTTAGGGAACATAGACACTGAACACATGTGCAAACATCATTTACAACAGTGCTGAGAAAGAGTTACAAGATATAGAATTAGAGCAAGATAAGGTATTCAGTGGAGGCTTCTATGAAGAAATGGGACCGAAGTGAGTAGAAGCCAGGATGAGGTGAAAGAACAAGCCAGGGATACATTTTGGAGAAGAGGGGTGCCGCTGGGGTGGGCATATGTGAAAGCCTTGGAGCTTCTTGGCTTGCTTGAGAGAATAGCCAGCAAGCTAAGGAGTGGGGGGAAAAGCTGGAGAAAGTAAAAGTTGAAGAGGGATCCAGAAACCAAATTACATGCAAGCACAAGGGCTTTACATTTTATTTTACATGTGAGGGAAGCCCATGCAGCTTCTCAGCTGAGTAGTGATATGATTTGACTTAGATTTTAAAAGAATAATCTTGGCTGTATTTTGGAGAATACATTGTTAGGGAATGTAGGGGAAGAAAAACTTTTACATCTAAGCTTCTAGGTTTTGTGACTAGTCTAACAATTAAAATGACCTAAGACAGAATAACAGGAGAAAAAACAAAATTATGTACATGTAGGGGAGCCCCATAAAGATATAAGACTCAAAAGGCAGCCAACAATTGAGGCTTCTATACCATCCTGAGCTAAGAAAGGGGTAGAGGTCTAGGGCTGCAGAACAGGAAGGCAATTCATAGGAACGTGAGAGGAGGAAATGTTCCACAAACAAATGTTGCCCTGCACTGCAGATTAGTTTCTTAGGCTCAGAAAAAAAAAAAAAAAGGTTATCTCTGGTAATAGCTTTCTTCCTGGTAACATGTATATTTATTTCTTTCCAGTGTAAATTTCCTTTATAACAGCAGGCTTTCCCACATAGGGGGAAATTTGTATTTCTTTTTTTTTAATTTTTTAGTTATTTATTTATTTATTTATTTTTAAAGATTTTATTTATTTATTCGACAAGATAGAGACAGCCAGCAAGAGAGGGAACACAAAGGGGGAGTGGGAGAGGAAGAAGCAGGCTCATAGCGGAAGAGCCTGATGTGGGGCTCGATCCCATAACGCCGGGATCACGCCCTGAGCCGAAGGCAGACGCTTAACCGCTGTGCCACCAGGCGCCCCGAAATTTGTATTTCTTTTAGGCTGTTTAAAAGATGCTAAAGAGCTTTTCCTGAGTCTGATGGATTTTGATTTTCTTTAGCTCTAAATAAGCTTCCTGTCAAAGTGGAGTATTTTGTGGGGTGGGAGGTTGTTTTGAACTCCTTCATGGGCAAGAGTGGAAGCAGAGAGATAAGTCTAGAGGCTTTGCTCTTGTCTAGGGGATGGTATCTGGGACCAAGGAAGTGGCAGTAGAGATTTGGTCAGATTCGTGATATAATTAAAAGGCAGTTGTAGTGAATTGAATGGAATCCCCCTGCAAAAGAAAAAAAAAAATCCATGTCAAATCCCTGGAACCTGTGTTACCTTCTTTAGAAAAAGAGTTTTTGCAGATGTAATTAATTTTTTTAAGATTTATTTATTTATTTGAGAAAGAGAGAGAGCACACATGAGCAGGGGCAGGGGCAGAGGGAGAGTTAGAGTCCTCACAGACTCCCTGCTGAGCGCAGAGCCCGACGCTTGATTCCAGGACCCTGAGATCATGCCCTGAGCCAAAATCAAGAGTGGGACACTCAACCGACTGAACCACCCAGGTGCCTCACTGATGAAATTATCTTGAAATAAGGAGATAATCCTGGATTATCTGGGTGGGTTCTAAACCCAATGACAGATAAAAGATACATAGAAACGTGGCACACAATAAAGGTTCTTGCCCACACCTCCCCTCTCCCCAGTGTCTTCTGATTGACCCTGTGCTTACTCATGTGGCCTTCCCATGTGTGGTGTGCCCCTTCCCTTGGGAGCTGTGGGTACAACAAATTCTCTTTTCAATGGCAGTCATTTCCTGATCTGTTGGTCTTGTCATACCTAAATAATAATAAAACCTGTATTTAAAACAATTGCTGCAATGAGCAGGGAGGTTTGGCCTCAAACTGCAATGACATAGCACTAGACTATTCTTGCCTTGCTAACTGGTTTCACTAGATGGCAGCGCCAGCCTGGGAAGGTCCCCTGCCTGCTGGTGTGCATTTGTGTTGTGGCTGAAAGTGCTATTTGTTGCATTTGAGGGGTGCTGTCTAAATTCAGAATTCAAAAGCTGAGTCTTCCTTGAATTCCGAGCTGAGCTGAGCTACTCACCTAGATTCTGGGGTGATGCCCGAGAGACACCCCTTTTTATATTGACTAATTGGGGTTACCAAAGGCTCCTCCAAAGGGAGCAAGGTGTGACTTCCCTCCAAGTGCCAGGAAAAGGGCCTGATCAGTCAAGCAGTCAGCAGTAATATATGGTAGGGCAACTGAGTGGCTATTTTCCCATGCATTCCCACCCAAGTAAAGAGAGAGTGCTTGCTCTTCAGGGGTACTTGTGAGTTGTGAGCTACCCATAGGATCAGTGTGAGGGCATCTATCTCAGAAACCATGGCATCCTGAAAAAGGTATTGTTTGGGACTTAAATTCTGTGTGGTTGCTTACCTTGCAGTTGCTGCAGTTTGTCCCCTGACCAGGGGGATGTGAAGGATCACATTCTTGGAGACAGATGGCACAATGCTTAATATGAAAAAAAAAAAAAAAGAAAACAGAGGGAACACTTTATCCTTGCCCTACGTAAGGCCCCTGAGGAAGTTATGCAATTGATTCAGGGATGTAAAATGTTGGGATCATGTCCGTGGACAACTGCTTACCAGCATACCAAGGGCCTTATGCTCAAAACACAGAGCCTCAAAAATACTAAGAAGGCCACTGTCACTCTCCTTGGAAGTGGATCTAGATCCATTAAAAGGTAATGGGGACACCCTAGAGAGGGAGGCCTCCGCTCATGAACAAGGCCACTAGGCATTACTGGCAGTTTATCCAGTAAACACTTAAAGGATAAACAACAACTGGGGACAGATAGGAGACCAAAAAAAAAAAAAAAGTGAAAAGGTACTGGTGGTTTGGATTGGTGAGGGATTAGGGCTGCTATAGTACGAAGTACAAATCCATGTCCCTTGAAGTGAGAGGTTGTTGACTAAGAGGAAGGCCTCCAGGACCCTTGCCCTCCCTTTCTCCCTATAACCATCTACAAGGCCCATACTGATTTACTAGCAGAAGACAAAAACTAAAAACCATGGTTCAGATGACTAAAAGCCTAAAACAAAAACTAAAAGCAAGAAACAAAAAAAGAGAAAAGGAAAACAAAACAATACAAAGCAAATACCTGAATACAGGAGAAAATAAAGGTAAATAAATAAATTTTATAATAAATGAATAAGCAAACAAATAAATAAATGTAAGAACAAAAGTCTACAATATGACCCATTGGAAATTCAAAATTTTTATATTAAAAGTTTTATACTAAAATTTATGTATAACAAATAATAATTACATATAACAAAGTTTATATACTAAAATAATTTGAATAACAGAAAAATACAAAAGGGTGCTGATTGACTTTTGTGTCTATAGCAGAGCCTCTAAGTAATTCTTGCATTTGCTAAAATGCACTCAACTGACAGTGTCATAGACTTAATGAATGCTGAGGCTCAAATTATAGTTCTACCTGGGGATACCGCTAAATTTGTACACTGTACCCTCTATAATCTTAAGAAAGTAACTAAGTATAAAATAGAAGAAATACATAATGGAGCCAAACCTAAGGTCTTTGGCATATTTCATGTATAGAAGGGGATGGCCTCCTTTGTCTTCAATTCTTTGCCAGATGCCATAATGCTAGAGGAGGTCACCCTTGCCCTAGACCACTTGGCTACTTGGGATTAATTTAGTGAACAGCAGTGGGAGTCGATAGACTATACAGGTTCCACAGCCAACCATCAAAATAATGGAGCTTAGTGCGATGTTGTTGCTTTCCAAAGATCAACACGATTAGCCAAACTTTAGACATTCAGTCATTTTAGCATTGGATACCCCTAAAAAGAACTCCACCTTACCCCAGGCTTTAATCTCTCTTAATCCAAGATACCTTGAAGGACTTGCATTGAGTACCAACTACAAAAATTTTTACCTCATCTTTTCCCTATGTGTAAAGCAGGATATGTCTCACATCCTTATATATAAAGACTCAGGATATATGAGATTCTTTGTCTTCCTTTCTCTTTATACATGTTTGATCTTGCTTCTGTTCCATAAAGGCTAAAGACCAGATGGAGAATGCATATTATTACCCTGGATTATTGACCGTAGAGTGTCCCATGACCCAGGTAGCTGCTCATCTAATATGGAACTCATTTGAGCATAAACTTCCACCTCACAAAATCAAGGCAAAACAAAAACTGTCAAGTGCTGCTGAACACTCTTCTGTCGACTATTGGTCTCATTATTATTGGTCTGGATGCTTTCATTGGTTTGCTTTCTGGAGGCCCAGCCTTCCAAGTAAGCCATTATTTTAACCAGACATGGCAAATACTGAGGCCTATGTGTTTTCTAGTTTGGGTGAAACAAGCCCTATAATCCAAAGACTGTCTCTGATGAAACCAACCACTGAGGAAAAGGGCCCACACCTATTGGCTAAATTGGAAAGCCTGCCTACACACGAATGCTGGAGCTCCAACCTCAGCCACATATTTTAATTGCCAAGCAATCTGAGAGCCTATTAACAGCATACTGCCCCTCCCGGATCAAGCAAAGATAGTAAACAACTCACTCTGCAAAGGCATTCTAAAGCAAAGAAGCCAATCCTAAGCTCACACCCATAACCACCTTTTTCTATTAGGCTCTCACACTCTGAGCCACAATCCACAGGTCCTAATTACCCCAAGACCAGGTACCAGACATCTAGGGACAGCCCCTATGTACCACTGCCTGCTGAAATTATTCCAGCCAGCCAATCTAATGTCTGTTCACCCTGCCTTGCCTGCTCCTTCCAATGGAAACCACAGTAAAGGCTCTTGTTCCCATTTCCCTCCATTCCCTGTGTCTCTTGACCAACCCTGGTACTTCCCTGTGTGACTTTGTGTAGTATGGTGATGGGCCCTCTTTTCTTGGGGTCGGTGAGTGTAACAAATTATCTTTCCAATGACACTGATCTTGCTGTACCTAAATATTAATAAAACCCATATTTAAAATTACCTAAGCCTAGGGGCGCCTGGGTGGCACAGCGGTTAAGCGTCTGCCTTCGGCTCAGGGCGTGATCCCGGCGTTATGGGATTGAGCCCCACATCGGGCTCCTCTGCTATGAGCCTGCTTCTTCCTCTCCCACTCCCCCTGCTTGTGTTCCCTCTCTCGCTGGCTGTCTCTATCTCTGTCAAATAAATAAATAAAATCTTTTAAAAAAAGTTACCTAAGCCTGGTCACTCTCTCTTTCAGACTCATCAAAATGAAAGCCCCATGGCCATCTCTTCAAGATGGTAATGATAAAATTTGAAAGTTTCTGGGTACATGAGTGAATGGCTAAGAAAGAATTCTTGAGACATTTTTGGTGCAAAAAGGTGATTTTATTATAGCACAGGGACAGGACCCATGGGCAGAAAGAGCTGCACTGCGATTGTGAGGAGTGACTGATTATATGTATTTTTTTAATTAGTGGAGGTTAAGGATAGTGTAAGTCTCTAAGGAATTTGGAAGAAAGGTTTTCAGGACCTTGAGGGGCTAGCTATTTTTAAGATAAGGTTACTTCTAGTCTTTAATAAAACAAACATTAAGGCACTAAGGCAGCCTGAGTTCCCTGAGAAAGGTCATGCTCCACATGTTTCAGGTATCTGTCAGTGGGCTGCAAGCTGTAAGGAGATTTAAGTTAAGCTACATTTCTTATGCCTTTGTTTCCCTCATCAGTAAGGTGAACTTTCTGTCTGCTCTACAGTGAGTCCCACTGGTGGCCTTGCTGCCTTGTCCCTTACCCCACAGTGCCCTCCTCTCCCACCCCAACAATGCTGTACCCAACCTGGAATGCTATATCCTGAGCTAGGAAGAGCCTCTTCCTTCTACTGTACTGAGGCTGGTTGTGAGGGTGCATTTATTTTATTTTATTTTATTTTATTTTATTTTATTTTTTTATTTTTAGCAATTGATAGTTCATTTATTTTAAAGTGTTCCATACTTTTTAAAAAAAGAATGAGATTCATCTTTCTTATTTTTGAAAATTTTTCATCTTTAATTCATTTTTCAAAGTTGGCATTTATGTTTTCTAACATATTGTTCTTCTTTCCCATAATTATATTTAAATGTCTTTTGTTGGGTGCCTGGGTGGCTCAGTTAAGCATCTGCCTTCAGCTCAGGTCATGATCCCAGGGTCCACAGGGAGCCTGCCCCTCCCTCTCCCTGTGCCTGAATGCATGCTCTCTCTGTGTGTGTCAAATAAATAAATAAAATCTTTAAAAAAAATAATAAGTCCCTCTTGTTTACTCAGAGCTCAATGTGTCTGGCTTCTCTGTGAAAGGACCTACTCAATTGGAGGAAAAGGACTCTCAGAATTAGGATTTAATCTTTTTTTTTAAAGATTTTATTTATTTATTTATTTGACAGAGAGAGAGGCAGCGAGAGAGGGAACACAAGCAAGGGGAGTGGGAGAGGAAGAAGCAGGCTCCCAGAGGAGCAGGGAGCCTGATGCAGGGCTCGAACCCAGAACTCTGGGATCATGATCTGAGCTGAAGGCGAATGCCCAACGACCGCGCCACCCAGGCGCCCCTAGGATTTAATCTCTAAACAGATTAATAAACTTAAAAATACCTGGTGACCACCTGATCATCCTTTTAATTTCATTTAATTTTATTTTTTGTTAAGTTGATTAATAATTTGTGTTGACTGTAATTTATCATCTGTACATTTAATATGGAGTTTTCCACCCAGTTTTATTGAGAAATAATTCACATACATCATCATATGAGTTTAACATACAGCATAATGGTTTGCATTCTTTTAATTCTAAAAGGCAGAACCTGACTTTTCTTCTACTACTAATATCCCTTCATTTGTTCCCTTGAGATATCTGATGGTGACATGAAGAAACTACCTTCACATGGGGAAATCATCTCTCAGAGGCTTAATGTTATTTTCCTCTTTACTATTAGAAGGTGATAATGTGTATGTGCGTATTTTACTCACTCACTCTTGCCTACAGGCTGATGAGATGAGGAACTTTGCTTCTGGTCAAGGCAAAATAAGTTCGGTGAAGTGTGGGTGGGAAAGTGAATGACTACCACAATACCCACCAGCACCGCCACTCAAGCACTAATGACATAGGCTATCTACACCATGAAGGATGTGGATCGAAAAGAGCAGAGTGCTGGTGGGGACTAGACATTACCTTGGTCAGACTATTCTTGCCCTTGAGATTGGGCTGTGCTTTTTCAAAGTGACTCATTTATTATTTTTTCATCATTTTGTCTCTAATTATCTTATTATGAAATTCTAAGTCTCAAAGCTAAATCAAAGCTAGGCCATTGGTATTTTAGTGTGGATTGTACCACACAATGCAGCACTGAATTATTTCTACCTTACACTGGTCACCAAGGATCCCTCTACACTAGAGTTAACTTCTCATCATTTTGGTTTCAAGCTTCTTATGGGTAGAGACTTCTATTTGTCCTTCACAGTATGAGTAAATAGTAGATGCTCATCAAATGCACAGATAAGTATGTGGTCTTATCTTTTATCAACTCACATAAATAGAATCAGTAATAATATCTCATGTATCTTTGGGTCAAAATCATATAGAATAACGTCAACACGTCAAGGGGTTCCCAATTGAGTTAAGAAATTAAGTTCAAGGGGCGCCTGGTTGGCACAGCGGTTAAGCGTCTGCCTTCGGCTCAGGGCGTGATCCCGGCGTTATGGGATTGAGCCCCACATCAGGCTCCTCCGCTATGAGCCTGCTTCTTCCTCTCCCACTCCCCCTGCTTGTGTTCCCTCTCTCGCTGGCTGTCTCTATCTCTGTCAAATAAATAAATAAAATCTTAAAAAAAAAGAAATTAAGTTCAATTGTCAAAAATGTGGGCTTAAGCACATGATGTTGATGTAAAAACACACAATCAGCCATTCATTGCTCTCTTCACACATTTGCAGCTTTATGAAAGTTATCAGTGTCATAGGGTTGAGTTTCTACTGCCTCTGTTCTGAATGGCCTATGGGAGAGATGGCATAGGAGACAAGTTCTCCCATTTCTCAACTTACAACAACTGTAAACTCTCTGTTAGGCAAATAAGCTGGAAAATCAGCTATCAATGACCCAAAAGCAAATCCATAACTTTGACATAAGTGTATCCCAATCTTTCCGATCTTTTTTACTCATATATTTTTCTAACATCCTTATCAGTTGGTCTCCCTAGGTTCAAGCTGCTCAAAGTGTGATCTATGGACCAGTAGCCCTGACTTCCTCCAGGAGGTTGTTGGAAATGCAGGATATCAGATTCACTAAGGCCCATATCTACAGTCAGAATCTGCATTTTAATAAGATCCCAAGGTGAAGTAAAAGTACATGTAGTTTCAGAAACACTGTTTCAAGATATCTAAAGAATCTATTTTCATCTTGTGCGGTTTTTGCTGTTTAGGGATTTTTTTGTTCCAGTTTTTGGAAAAGGTAGAATGGGATTGGGGGGGGAGATGATAGAACTTCTAGTCATTTGAGTTTTTGGCTCTAATTTTAGCTAAGTCAATAGTGGTTCCTGGTCTGTAGTTTGCTGTACAGTAATTGAGAGAAATAAAAAGGATTGGACCTGTATTTCAACCAATACTAACAATGTGGAACGAGCAAATGTAAAGTCAAGATGACAAAGGATTCCAAAATCCAATAAATTAAAAAGTCCTTTGTCATAGTAAACCGTGTAGAATGTCCTCTCCTTTTCTATTAAGTCAGCAAACATTTATTGGGAATTTGTTAATCTCTGGGTCTATAAGAATGAATAGAAGTCCTGGCATCTTGAAAGCTTCATGATCTAATTGAAACTCAAATAATGTGACACAAAGGGCTAGAGTTAATTCATTTCATATGGGAAATTCCAACAAGAGAGTATATTAATTAGTTCCTGCTTACCCAAACCCTACATACTCTTTCCTGCTCTTTCTAAACCTGTTTCTTCAGCTATTCCTTGGATTCTGTGACCACCCCCCATGTCTTTATTATAAATTCTCCTGTGATTGATTTGGGTAGAATTGGTTTCCGTTGTCTACATGAAAATGAAAATCTCCTTCACAGAGCTGCTGTGAGGATAAAATGAAATAATGTAAATGAGGCACTTAGTAGGGTCTAGGCCCATTAGAAACTCTCAATACATTTAGTTATTATTATTACAGTGATTGGAACTTTGAAGCAGTCACTAGAGAGAAAAGTAAAGAAGAATGGCATTAAATAGATTAACTTAATTAAATTAAATAGATTCTTGCTCTCTCTCCTAGGAACACTAGAAGCTTTTGAACTGAGACTAAATCTGGCTCCATCTGTGAGTCAGACCTCTTTTTATGACTTTTATGACCCTTGACACAGAGTCTCAGTCCAGTCACTGGTAGTTTTTATATTTATTTTTATGTGAGTCCAAAATGAATTTACTCTCTACAAAAGGAGAACCAGTTTCTGCCCAGAAACTTCCACTTCCTGTAGCACAGTTCCTCCAGAGTATTAAAATAGATATTAAAATAAATAACAGAACACAGGAAACAGGGTCATATTGGTGATAGTGATCCTGAGAAGACATCATGCTCTTCTTGTTTCCCTTCCAATGATTTTACACTTTCTGGTGGATTCATTTGTTGGAAATTACAGTCCTCAAAGATCTGACATACACTCAACGCATATGGGGATTTTGTATATGATAAAGATGGTGTCTCAAAATCAGTGGGGAAAAGTACTACTTGATAAATGACAATTGGGTGACCATCTGGGGACAAAAGCATTAGATCTATGCTCCAACCATACCATCACATAAATTTCACATAAAACCAATATTAAAATGTAAGAAAACAAATTTATTAAAGGGCTAGAGGAAAACATGGAAGATTTACTTTTATGTCTTTCGAGTGGAAAAGCCTATCTAACAGTGACTCAAAATCAATAGAGATAAAAGGTTGATAAATTGACAACATAAAAGTTTGGAGAGTTGTGTATGATAAAACACACACACACACGCCATAGACAATCTAAAAGACAAGTGTTAAATTGAGAAGAAATATTTTTCAAATCATATCACAGATGTAAGGTTAATCTCCCTTTAAAAAAAAAAGAAAAGAAAGAAAGAAAAGAACAAAACCTAACAGAAAAGAAACAATTGAGAAAAAAATAAAATAGTAAATGGTTCCTATATATAGTCCATTTAGGAGCGAACTTGTTGGCAAAACATACAAGATTTTTTGGCAAGAATGTGGTGGGAAAATGAGTACTTTCAGACATTTCTGCTGAGAGAATAAGCTAGTACAATCCTTATAAAGGCCAGTTTGTCAATAAATGTTAAAATTACAAATACTTATACTTCTCCACCTGGAGATTACACTTCTAGAAATTTGTCCTATAAATATATTCTTGTATACATGAAATAATTTATAAAAGCAAAGATTAAAAGCAACTTAAATTTCCATCAATAGGTAACTTAAACTATGGTACCTTCATACAATAGAACCCATTCAGTGGTTAAAGAGAAAAAGGAAATGAGAAAGCTTTTTACGGACTGAAATGGAAGTTTCTCTCAGATTTATTAAGAAAAAAGCAAAGTAAAGAACAACGGGTATAGTGTGTCACCATTTGTGGTTAAAAAGGGGGTGGGCAGAGGAGAATGTATTTTGAAATGTGTAAATGTCTGCCAGCATATGCATCCAAAATTTGTGGGAGCTTACACACACACCCACCCACACACAAACTATTATCATAACAGGAGGAGAGTGGGAATTGGGGATGGAGAAGGAAGACCTTTCACTGTTATACCTTCTCTCTCTTTTTTTTTTTTTGAAATACTTAAATACATTGTTTAGCCAAAAAATAATAATAATTAAAACAACATTAAAGAAATAAGAAAAATAAAATAAAGGTCCTGTCTTTTAAGGAAAACTCACAAATTCAAGGCCTTCCATGTGCTGAAATTCTAATGAAAATAATTAGATGACTAACATTTGTAGAGCCTGTACATTAATAAAGTGTTTTCCTCTACTCTTTGATCTCCTTGAACTGTATTATTTCTTCCTTTATTCTTAAAACAACTTACAAAGTTGGTTTTGTTGTCCCCATTTAGCAGTAGCTGAGAAAATTGGGGCTCCAAGGTTCACAAATCCCCAAATCTCACATGCACTACCACAGAGACTGAGACATAAACCTGGGCTTCCTTGCTGCAGGTTGACTTTATTTCTACCATGTTATGCTGCCTTGGGGCACTTGGCCTTGGCTCTTGCTTGAGTGGCTACACTCTACATGTTTCCATTGTCTTGTAGAATGCAGTCCATCCTGATTCTCTTGAGTGATGATACAGATTCATGTGCTGATCCTATTGCAAATCAAGGTTCCTGGAGTCTCCTTCCAGCACAGGAACATAAACTATCAAGGGACATGATAAACACCTGACTGAAAGAACCAAATGCCTAGCAAAGATCAGCTGAATTATTTAACTAATTGAGCCAACTGTGGTACATTTGGATATCTTCCTAATTCTTGACAAGGAGCAAAGTCATAACATGAAATATGAATGGGTGGAATAGACAAGAAAAGGGGAATATAAAGAGTAGTGAGAATTTCAGCCACTGCAGGAAGAATCCTAGAAGACTCATGAAGTATTGGTTCTGTTAGGAATTTGGAGATGCACAATTCCCTTATTTTACAAATTATAATAGGAAACTTTCATAAGCCTATATACGAGGTACTTCACATTTAAGTGCTTCACATTAATAGTTCATCTGATTCTAAAATCAACCTAATGAAGTAGATACTATTATGCATCTCTTTTTTTATAGATAAACTGAGGCACAGAGAGTTTAAGAAAGTCAATAAAGTCACACTGGTAGTAAGTGGTAGAGCAGGCTATTAGAATCCAGACAGGCTGTCCTGAATCCATATTCTTTTTTTTAAATGTTTTTTTATTATATTATGTTAGTCACCATACAGTACATCCCCGGTTTCCGATGTAAAGTTCGATGATTCATTAGTTGCATATAACACCCAGTGCACCATGCAATACATGCCCTCCTTACTACCCATCACCAATCTATCCCATTCCCCCACCCCCTCCCCTCTATTCTTAACCATTAAACTTTGAGGTAAAGTGATTTGCCCATCTCAACTAGTGAACCAAATGAGTGAGTAAACCAAATGGGCTAGGGTCCAGGTTTTCTGCACTGAAGTCCAGAGAGCATCCAGTGTAGACCCACAGGCACTTTAGGACAAGGGAACTGTGATGGAGTTACGAAGATATATCAGGAAGAGAGGGAGAAGGAAAGAGAGAGAGGGAAGGATGGATGGAAGGGGAGGGGAAGAAAAAGGAAGGAAGGAAGGAAGGAAGGAAGGAAGGAAGGAAGGAAGGAAGGAAGGAAGGAAGGAAGGGACAGGCCATTTTCCTTGTCTTCAGGGTGGATGGTCCAGCTGCCCATTGGCTTCCTTCTATTCACCTACAGACCAAAAGCTCTGATGGTCTGCTATGGGATGTTTTAAACAGATCTCAGAAGAGTGATATCATTTCATCATTTTGGCCAAAATTTTACCAGGGGACTATATCACCCTAGCTACATCCTCTTTCCAGTTCTGGTCTTCTCTTTCATTAATTAAGAGGAAATTTCCCTGGTTAACAAAACTATGCTTCTTAGTTTTTAGAAGAATAACTATTTGCAAGCATAATTTGTTGAACTTTCTACATACATTATCTCATTTGGCCATTATTAATCCCACTTTAGAGATGAGAAAATTGAGTCTCGGGTAGATTAAGTAATTTGCTCAGTCATATAGCCAGTATGAAGAAAAACTAAGATTTGGATCCAAGACTGATTCTTAGTCTGTTCAGGCTGGTATAACAAAACTGAGAAACTTATAAACAGACTGAATGTCTTACAAAAAAAAATTTATTTCTCACTCTGGAGGTTAGGAAGTCAAGGTACTAGATTTGTTGGTGTCTTCTGAGAGCACACTTCCTGATTTGTAGACAGCTATCTTCTTTTTATTATTTTTTTTAAGAGAGAGAGAGACAGAGAGAAAGAGAACAAAAGCAGGGAAGAGGGGTGGGGGGAGAGGGAGAAGCAGACTCCCCACCGGGCTGAAAGCTCAATGTGGGGCTCCATCCCAGGACCCTGGGATCATGACCTGAGCCAAAGGCAGCCGCTTAACTGACTGAGCCACCCAGGCGCCCACAGCTATCTTCTTGGTGTCCTCACATGGCAGAAAAGGGTCAGGGGGCTCTGTGGGGTTTCTTTTATAAGGACACCAATCCAATTCATGAGGGCTCCACTCATGACTTAATCATCTTCCAAATACCACTACATTGGACATGGAGGGACGTATGAATTTTGGAGGGATGCACTCAGTCTATAGCAGATTCTGAACATATGATGAGGTGTTGCTTCCCCATAGCATATTATAAATCCTAAAGCTACTTTCTTATGGTGGGAACATTCAAGTCCTAATGTTGCATCCACCAATTTGAGAAAATAAGCTATACGTGTGTATTTTCAGGTGGCAAAAGGGTGGCCTTTCTTTCCAGCTACTCTCCTATTCCCATCAGGCCAGAGACTGACTTTGACAAGATCACAGTGAATTTTTATCTTTATGTACGAAACTGACCCAGAAGCAAGTTATTTAAGAATAATTTAGCACCTTCTTAATCCAGTCATCTGTTGAAGGGCATCTCGGCTTCTACCATGATTTAGCTATTGTGGACAATGCTGCTATGAACATTGGGGTGCATATGGCCCTTCTCTTCACTCCGTCTGTATCTTTGGGGTAAATACCCAGTAGTGCAATTGCTGGATCATAGGGTAGCTCAATTTTTAACTTTTAAAGGGACCTCCACACTGTTTTCCAGAGTGGCTGTACCAACTTGCATTCCCACCAACAATGTAGGAGGGATTCCCTTTCTCCACATCCTCTCCAATATTTGTTGTTTCCTGCCTTGTCAATTTTTGTCATTCTAACTGGCGTAAGGTGGTATCTTAGTGTGGTTTTGATTTGAATTTCCTTGATGGCTAATGATTTTGAACATTTTTTCATGTGTCTGTTAGCATGGTGCACTGGGTATTATATGCAAGTAATGAATCATGGAACTTTACATTAAAAACTAGGGATGTACTGTATGGTGACTAACATAACAAAAAATATTATTATAAAAAAATTCTCTCTATTACAGTAAAAAAAAAAAAAGGAATAATTTAGCACCATGTTCTAGGCCAGAAGAAAATACTCAAAATTAGAACATAACCCCCAAAGGAAAATAGGTTTCTTGTTTATAGAACTTCATATATGCCTCATATTTCTATAGCATGGTAGGTTTTTTTAAGTTGCTGAGTTCTGACAATGTGTTTTATAAGAAAAACCTACAGCATGGGAGAGAAATCAATGGACATCATTTTTTTTTCTTTTACAATAATCAACAAGTATTTCTTGAATGCATAGTAAACATTCCATTCTATGACGTGGTTCTACCTGTTATCTCTCCCTCATAAGGCTCTTACTGCTCATCTTATGTAACTCACAGCTTTTTCTGAAGTATGTCTTATTTTGTTAGTCAACAAATGGGGTAAATAACTGGCCTTACATTTCCTAATGCTCTTGCCTGGACAACAACCAAGGGGGATAAATTAAAACTTTAATAAATGTCCTGTAGCTTTAAAAGGAAACAGAGCGAAAGTCAAGTATACATATAGCAAAGTGCTGTTACACACATTATTTTAGGCAAAGCCATTTCAACTGAAGTGCAGAAGACATCCTGTTAAGGGGGAGAATTTGTGTTTTTGAATGGCTTTTCCCTTTCCATGTATCTGCCTAACAGTTTTCTAGACTTTATTCTTGGTTTGTGATACAAAGCAGATAAAAATCTCTGCCTTCCAGAAGCTTATATTTTGTTGGGGGAAGACAGAATTTACACATAATAGCAAGTAAATTAAGTTGTTATTAAGGAGGGCGCGTATTGCATGGTGCACTGGGTGTTATACGCAACTAATGAATCGTGGAACTTTACATCAAAAACAAGGGATGTACTGTATGGTGACTAACATAATAATAAAAAAAATATTATTAAAAAAAGTTGTTATTGGCAAGTGATATGTTTTGGGGGGAAAACGTGCTAGCCGGTAGGCAATTTTAAATAGAGTGTCATCTAGGAAGACTCTGCTGAGAGTTGACATTTGAACAAAACCTAAAGGAGATTGAGGGAGAAAGGCAAACTGATATCTTGGGGGAGAGCCTTCCAAGCAGAGAAAGGGGTAACTGGTAAGGCCCTGGAGTAGCATGGGGAGCATATAATAATGAAATGACCAGAGTGGCTAGAGCAGAGAGAAAGAAGTGAGGGTGGAAGGAGGTGAGGTGAGGTGTTGGGAGACAGGTAGTGTGTGGGCCCTTATAGGTCATCAAAACATCATGCTTATACCAACTATAGCCTCATTTGTAATCCCTATCATTAGCAAAGCATTTTCTGCTTATTTTATGTTCTTGATCAAATTTGAGCCTACTTTGGTGGAGTAGAAAAGTGTAGCAGATATCATTGAACTAGAAATGAATAACCAGACTCAGAAAATATTGAATAAATTATCAACTTCTAAGAAAGTTATTTCACCTGGATTTGACCCTATGTCTCCTCGTTTCTAGTTCTTTCTTTTTTCCACCATATCTTGACTTTATCCCAGGATATCTATTCTTTTAAAATGTGGAGCAAATAAAAATGCAAAAAAACTCTAGGTCATTTATTTAAAAGATTTAAAAGGCACAGAGGGAGAGGAAGAGAGAAACTTAAGCAGATTCTGTGCTAAGCACAAAGCCAACTCGGGGCTCAAACTCACAATACTGAGATCATGACCTGAGCCAAAACAAAGAGTCAGCTGCTTAACTAACTGCACCATCCAGGTGCCCCAACCCAAGTCATTTTTAGCTTTGATACAGTCTCACTCTTGCACCATTGTCCATTTTACTATCCACAGCTGCAAAGGAGTGCAAGTTACACACTGCCCAGCCCTACTGGGCACCATACATATAGACTACACGTGAATGGTGCTTCCTGAAGTTGAGCCAAGTGCTGGCCCTGCCATTATCTATCAGCTTTCCTTATCTTGACTTTATCTCTTATTTCTAGCTCCACACTTGCCCTCTGAACTCAATGGCAGAACTCCATCTTCCCAGTTTTGACTCAATATCCCCTCGATAAAATATGGTTTGCACTGGCATTTTGACAAATAACTGGCCCCAACCCAGCCCAGCCTTGAACCTCATGTGGAATGATTTGCCTGGTAGGCATACTAGCTGTTCCTTTTCCTTCCTGTCCTCACTCCCATGCCCAACAAGATATGGGATAGTTCTGTTCCACATCCATTTATCAAGGTTTGAGAAAAATCAGCTCATAATCTTAGACAGTTGGGATTTATCTTTGATTCTTGTGTTCATTGCAAACCTCCCCAAGCCCTGGGCTGTGAGGTTTTTTTTTTTCCTTATGCTGTCTTTGCAGGGTCTTTGACAGTCTTTTTCACAGATCACTAAGCTTGAGCCATTTTGATGATTGGACACTTCAGAAACATGAGAGACTATGGACTATGAGAAACAAACTGAGGGCCTCAGAGGGGAGGGGAGTGGGGGAATGGGATAGACCGGTGATGGGTAGTAAGGAGGGCACGTATTGCATGGTGCACTGGGTGTTATGCACAACTAATGAATCATCGAACTTTATATCAGAAACCGGGGATGTACTGTATGGTGACTAACATAATATAATAAAAAATCATTAAAAAAAAAGAAAGAAATGGACATTCATTAAACAAACAGATCTGCTAAGCTAATAAACTTTGTTTATAAACAAAGCTAAGGAAATTTCCTCTTATAAAATCTCTCACGGTATTGAGCTGTGTGAGGAAAGCAGCTGTTTTCTCAAGGGTGTTTGGGTCCCTAGTCACTGCTGCAATTTACAGTGCCTGTAGCCATGTACTTTCCCATGCCCCACCTCCTGACTTCTGGGTTTGTAAATGATGTGAGAATCCTTGAAGCTACAGAACTGAGACCTCTGGCAACAGATTGCTTCTATGTCTCAGTCACCATAAGAGCTGGTTTCTGACATTGCATTCTATTTCTCCACTGAGGATGCCCTGTTCTTTCTCAATTAAACCTCTTTTTCCTTTCTTTAATCCTCCAGTCCTAGATCCCCTTTGATCATACTGTTCTCTTAACCTAGATCCAAAAAGCCTGTACTGGTGAAAACAGAGGCATCCTTTATCTCTTAACATATGAAATAACTATATTACAATGTAATTACGTATAATGCAAGTATACCATAGCACAAGTATGAGTCATCACAGGAAATTCCCACAATAGGGCAGTCCAAATTCTCTTGCTCTCCATGCATGCTTTTGGTTCCCTGATTTCTCCCAAGGAAATATTTTCTCCAATTTTTCCAGTGAATTAAGCATGGGTGAAATATCTTTATTGTAATTCATAAGTGTTGTTTTCTTACTTTGAGATGAGCCTCAAATCAAGATTTGAAAATACTCTATGAGAAAACATTCACAAAGTAGGCCAAGCTGACTCTTGTGATATTGGCACAAGACAGAATTTCTGAAATGGTGGGCAACAGCTACTTTCCTCCTCCAAGGATAGAAGTATGTAAAATCTAAATTACTCAGAATAAGCCCCTGGGTTGAGGCTTTTATTCTATTGTTAAAAGATTATCAAAAGCTACAAGTGGTTCATCTGTTAGGATATGAAATAATATTAAGTACCATCTCAGAGTATTAACAATTAACAATACTTTGTATTAATAATAGTATAACTATTAAGTATTAATGTATATATATATTGTGTGTACATATATATTTTATATCTATCTATCATCTATCTATCATCAATCTATCATCTACCTATCTACATGCTGATGACTGGGAGAAAGAAGGATGTGGAGGGGAAGTTTAAAATTACCCAAGGAGTGTCATAATGATTCACAATGAAATACGTGTTTCCAGCTCCAAAGCCAACATGCAAAATAATCCTTTCTAACAGAAGGAATGCTGAAATAGTAGAAAACACAGCTGCAATGTAGGATTCCTCAGGTTAGAGAAGGGACATGAGGGCACAAAGAAAAGCTTGCCTAAGTCAACAAGTAAAGCAGAAAGTTAGCATTTTTTCAAAGAAATTAGAGATTGTTAAGCCTCCATACAATTTTTAGATTGAACTTTGAATATGTGTCTTTGAAAAGAGCAAGGATCCCATGCCTGGATAATAAGGGACCTGAGAGTAGACCATGAAATTCAACCTGGAACAGGATGAGAATGAACCTAACAAAATAGGCCCCAGGATGTGTGGGTGCAGGAATTAGCAGTATTGAGACAAGAAATAGAGAAAGGGCACCAGATAAATTCCAGCAGTTTGGCTAAGGAAGTTTCATGAGAACTCTTGGAAATTTATGTCAGAATTACACTAATTTTTGTAATCACATGCAGTCACTTCTCATTATTCACAGTAGTTATGTTCTGTAAAGCCATCACAACACTTAGTAAACACTAAAGCATTACACTTAGTGGAAATACAGGGGCAGGTTCCTGTGAGCTTCTAGTCACATTTTCATCAGCTAATAGTACATGACCTTGTTTTATGTGTGTTTAAAGACCCTTATTTAACGTATATTGTTGATTCATTAATATTTAATCATATCCAACAACACTATAAAACATGCCAAAATGGAACATACCTAACACATATTTTTTTTTCCCCAAAAGGCACATCACAGCCTTCTTGCATTTAAGAACACTAAATAACACTTCAGAACTTTGCTTAGGGAGAACTTTAAACAGTGAAATCAACAACAAAAAGCACAAAAATGCAAAAAAAAAAAAAATCCAAAACAACAGCACCAAATAGGCCACAAAAGGGACACTTGGTTATAGTATGAGAACTGAAGCAAGAAGTCAGTGTTGCCTTGTTTGACCTCAGCTGGGAGCATGCATGCCAGATGACTCAAACTTTCTTATGCCTTGTGCATATCCACAAAGACTGTGAAAGTGGCACGTTTATTGATTTAGGGTTATAAATAAATTTTAGCAAGTAGGTAAATTTACAAATATGGAAACATAAATAATGAGAATTTACTGTATGTGCATAGCTTAGTCAGTATATATGGTAAATGTATTATTCTTATTCTAGAATGTGGTCTTCATTGAGTCCTTTTAAGATATCACATATAGGGGCGCCTGGGTGGCACAGTCATTGAGCGTCTGCCTTTGGCTCAGGGCGTGATCCCAGAATCAGGCTCCTCTGCTGGGAGCCTGCTTCTTCCTCTCCCACTCCCCCTGCTTGTGTTCCCTCTCTCGCTGGCTGTCTCTCTGTCACATAAATAAATAAAATCTTAAAAAAAAAAAAGATATCACATATAGATTCCAGGGCTAGGTAGATTCATCCTGACTGTACATATCAAGCCTTAGGTGTCCAGAGTGGCCAAGATTAGGTAAACAGAATGTGTTCAATAAGGCTTATTCAGGCCTGGGTACATTGACTATTACTCAGATGCATTTGTCAGTAGGACCTCAAGACTGAATAGATGTGAGTCTATGCACTCAGACTGTGGCAAATTCATCTCCATGTGGATTGATGCAGTCTCAGGTGAAAGGGGTAAAGGCATCACCCTCCATCCCTGGCCTGGATAGAATCCAGGAGTTGGAACTGTCTGAACTCATTTTTTAGTATTGCTTCAAAACCCCCCTTAAATAAACTTCCAGTGCTGAGGCAGTAGGAGCAGCAGAATCACCTGCCTCCTGGGAAGCAGCATGCGAGGCTTCATCACTATTTTTGGTTTCCATTATCAGATTGGTCTGGCTAAGGGTCATTGCCTCTCCCTGATTGCATCCATAGCTCTTCTGCTATGTTTCAGTGTTGCACTTCCCAGGACCCTGAAAAGCCAAAGCCAACTGGTATCTTGAACAAAAGTAGGAAAATTCTCTGTGTTAGTTTCCCAAGGTTGCCATAACAAATTATCACAAACAATAGGAATTTATTCTGTCATATTTCTGGAGGCCAGAAGTCTGAAATCCTGCAAGGCTATACTTCTTCCAGGGGCCAGGGGAGGATCTTCTTTGCTTCCTCCAGCTTCTGGTGGCTACAAGCATTCCTGGGCTTCTAGCCCCATAGCTCCAATATTGCCTCCATTTTCACATCACTGTCTCCTCTGTATGCCTATTATCTGCATGTCTCATATAAAGACACTTGTCATTGGATTTAAAACCCACCCAGATAATTCAGAATGAACTCATCTCAAGATTTTTAACTTTACCTTTGCAAAAGACTTCCCCTTTTTAAAGATTTATTTTATTTTTATTTTTTTGCTTTTTAATTTAAATTCAATTTAATTAACATATAGTGTATTATTAGTTTCAGAGGTAATTTAGTTATTCATCACTTGTGTATAACACCCAGTGCTCATTACGTCAAGTGTCCTCCTTAATGCCCATCACCCAGTTACCTCATCTCCCCACCAACCACCCCCGTCCAGCAAACCTCAGTTTGTTTCCTATAGTTAATTGTCTCTTTGTTTCCCTTTCTGTTTCTCTCTTATTTTTCCTTCCCTTCCCCTATGTTCATTTGTTTTATTTCTTAAATTCCACATATGAGTGAAATTATATGGTATTTGTCTTTCCCTGACTGGCTTATTTCACTTACCATAATACCCTCTTGTTCCATCCATGTCATTGCAAATGGCAAGATTTCATCCTTTCTGATGGATGAATAATATTCCATTGTATATATATATACACACATACCACATCTTTATCCATTCATCTGTCAATGGACATCTGGGCTCTTTTCATATTTTGACAATTGTGGACATTGCTGCTATAAACATTGCAGGTGTCCCTTCAAATGACTATGTTTGTATCCTTTGGATAAATACCTAATAGCGCAATTGCTGGTTCAGGGTAGCTCTATTTTTAACTTTTTGAGGAAACTCCATACTGTCTTCCAGAGTAGTTGTACCAGTTTTTATTCCCATCAACAGTATAAGATGGTTCTCCTTTCTCCACATCCTTGCCAACATCTGTTGTTTTCTGAGTTGTTAATTTTAGCCATCCTGACTGGTGGGAGATGGGATCTCATTGTGGTTTTGATTTGGATTTAACTGATGCTAAGCGATATTGAGCATTTTTTCATGTGTCTGTTGGCCATTTGTAGGTCTTCTTTGGAGAAATGTCTGTTCATGTATTCTGCTCATTTCCTGACTGGATTTTTTGTGTTTTTTTGATATGGAGTTGGTATGTTCTTTATAGATTTTGGACACTAGCCCTTTATCTGATAAGACATTTGCAAATACCTTCTCCCATTCTGTAGGTTGACTTTTAGTTTTGTGGACTGTTTCCTTTCCTGTGCAAAAGCTTTTTATCTTGGGGCGCCTGGGTGGCACAGTGGTTAAGCGTCTGCCTTCGGCTCAGGGCATGATCCCGGCGTTCTGGGATCGAGCCCCACATCAGGCTCCTCCGCTATGAGCCTGCTTCTTCCTCTCCCACTCCCCCTGCTTGTGTTCCCTCTCTCACTGGCTGTCTCTCTCTCTGTTAAATAAATAAATAAAATCTTTAAAAAAAAAAGAGCTTTTTATCTTGATGAGGTCCCAAGAGTTCATTTTTGCTTTTGTTTCCCTTGCCTTTGAAAATGTGTCTAGCAAGAAGTTGCTGTGGCTGAGGTCAAAGAGGTTGCTGCAAATTCTCCTCTAGAATTTGATGGATTCCTGTCTCACATTGAGGTCTTTCATCCATTTTGAGTTTATTTTAGTGTATGGTGTAAGAAACTAGTCCAGTTTCATTTTTCTGCACGTGCCTGGCAAAAGACCCCTTTTGACATTCATGGGTTCCAGGGATTGATATGGACATATCTTGTGTGCATGCGTGTGCGTGTGTGCGTGTGTGTGTGTGTGTGTGTGTGTGTGTGTGTGTAGAGGGCACTATTCAGCCCTTTGTACTCTCCTTTCACATGTTCTTATAGTTTTGTTTTCACCTGGTCATTAAAGTGGTCCCCTGGCCTTAGAGTAAAATGGAAAAACAAACAAACAAACAAAAACCCACAACTCCTTTTTTTTTTAAAGATTTTTATTTATTTATTTGACAGAGAGAGACAGCCAGCGAGAGAGGGAACACAAGCAGGGGGAGTGGGAGAGGAAGAAGCAGGCTCCCAGTGGAGGAGCCTGATGTGGGGCTCGATCCCAGAACTCCAGGATCACGCCCTGAGCCGAAGGCAGACGCTTAACGACTGAGCCACCCTGGCGCCCCCCACAACTCCTTTTAGTTTTAGTCCAAAAGACTTTATTTCCCAGGTCCCAGATAAGTCCCAAGCTGGACCGAAGGATCAGTCCTTAAGAATATATCTCTTCTTTTTTTATAAAAAAAATTATTTTATTTTACATTATTTTTTCTCTTTTTAAAATTTAAATGCAATTAACAATTGTATAGTACATCATTAGCTTTGGTGTAATGTTCAATGATTCATTAGTTGTGTACAACACCCAGTGCTCATCACATCACATGCCCTCCTCAATGCCCATCACCCAGTTACCCCATCCTCCCACCCACCTCCCTTTCCACAACCCTCAGTTTGTTTCCTGGAGTCAATAGTCTCTCATGGTTTGGCTCCCTCTCTGATTTCTTCCCATTCAGTTTTTCCTCCCTTCCCCTATGGTCCTCTTCACTATTCTTAATGTTCCACATATGAGTGAAACCATATGATAATTGTCTTTCTCTGCTTATGGATATTTCTGTAGGGTGTTTTTGGATGAGATTTGTAGTAAGTAGATGGACATCGAGTAAAGCGGATTGCTCTCCATAATATGAGTGAATCTCTGAAGGCAGAAAGAAAACAAAAGCCTGACCTCCCCCAAGCAAAGGAGAATTCTAGCAGCAGACTGCCTTAGGATTTCATCTTCAGTATCAGTTCTTCCTGGTTTGCCAATAGACTGCCTTTTTACCAAAACAGCAGCTCTTCTGAGACTCCAGCCTGCTGGTGTCCTCAATCAGATTTTGGACTTGCCAAGGCCCCACAATTGCATGAGTGAGTTCCTTAAAATTAAATCACACACACACACACACACACACACACACACAGCCCTTACTGGTTCTGTTTCTTTGGAAAGCTCTGACTAATGCACCCATGCTGTACCAAAGCCCAAACACAAAACCAGTGGCAAAAATACTGATTATTTTTAACTTGACTAAATTTGATATGGCTTTGCTCACTATTGAGTTAAAAGGCTTAGTATTCCGAAGTATTGGTGAGGATGCGGAGAAAAAGGAACTATCTTGCCCTGTTGGTGGGGATGCAAACTGGTGCAGCCACTGTGGAAGACAGTATGGAGGGTCCTCAAAAAGTTAAAAACAGAACTACCTTGTGATCATGCTACTGGGTATTTAGACCAAAAATACAAAAATACTAATTTGAAGGGATACATGCACTCTGATGTTTATAGCAGCGTTATTTATAATAACCAAACTATGGAAGCTGCCCAAGTGTCCACTAACAGATGAATGGATAAAGAAGGTGTGACACATATATGTGATGGAATATTATTCAGCCACAAAAATAATAAAATCTTGCCATTTGCAATGGCATGGACAGAGATAGAAAGTATAATGCTAAGTGAAATAAGTCAGTCAGAGAAAGACAGATACCATATGATTTCACTCATGTGTGGAATTTAAGAAACAAAGCAAATGAGCAAGGGAAAAAAGAGACAGAGAGGCAAGCCAAAAAACAGACTCTTAACTATTGAGAACAAACTGATGGTTACACCGGGGAGGTGGGTGGGGGGTGGGTGAAATAGGTGATGGAAATTAAGGAGTTCACTTGTCATGATGAGCACTGGATAATGTGTGGAATTGTTGAATCACTATATTGTATATCTGAAACTAATATAACACTGTATGTTAACTATACTGGAGTTAAATAAAAAGTAAAAAAATTTTTTTTAAACGAAGATGCAGTGGTAAGGGGGAAAAACGTCTTAGTGTTCTTAAAAGTCATGTTGTGAAGTTTATTTTTATGTCCCACAATCTCAACAACAAACTCAGTTCACTTAACTGGATGCCTTATTTTTATATTTAGTTTGTTGGTATGAAGTTTCCTCATGTCTGTGATTGGCATCACTATGCAGTTTTATAAGCAGGAATAGAAGTTCCACTTAGCTTTGTCCTCAATCAGTAGAGGTGGTCTCAAAGAGCAACATAAGCATCACGAGGAACATGTTACAAATGAATACTCTCAGGCCCAACCAAAACCTTCTGAATCAGAAGCTGTCAAGGAGTTTCTTTTAACAAGCTCCCCAGGTGATTTTGATGGAAGTTAAAGTTTGAGAATCAATTTCCCACAATGAAGATCAATGTCCTTCCCCAATTACCTCTATTGACCAGTAGGGTCCTGAATAGAATCCTTTTAGATTAGCTATTGAAAAAAATATTAATTTCGTGCAACCAGAATTGCAGGTAATTTATAAAACAGTTCCAACCTGACTTTTGTTACACTTAAGAAATTAGCAAACGTGATAAAAAAATTTTTTATTCAGTACTTAACACTTAATTCCTCTTCATTCCTGTTTTGTGACTTCCCTCATGCTTTATCCTGTCACCTAAATTACCTTACCCTCTCTCCAATTCATTGATTAATCATTCAAGGCCCAGCTGACGTCCTATCTTTCTCATGATGTCTTTTCAGCTATACTGCTTTCTCTTTTTACCAAATACCTCATTGGATTATTGCATTTTCTCATATGTAACTCGTTTCTCATTTCTCAGTGTGACTTAGCATTGGATTACATTTATATTTATCTTTTCTCCCCTCCCTGGGCCCTACAAATTATTAAAAACCTCTGAAGGGTAGGGTATACAACTTTAGGTAGTTGTACATTTCTATCTTGGTCAGCTCAGGTTGCTAAAATTAGTCACAAAGTGGGTGGCTTATCAACAACAGAAATTTATTTCTCACAGTTCCTTTAGGTCTGGTTTATAAAGCATGCAGCTAATCTCTAGTTTACTCTACTCCAACTGCTATATTTTAGAATCAACCCTATTTTTCCAGACTATAAGATCAAGTCTCTAAATCATAAAC
Source organism: Ursus maritimus (assembly GCF_017311325.1). Classification (NCBI taxonomy): domain Eukaryota; kingdom Metazoa; phylum Chordata; class Mammalia; order Carnivora; family Ursidae; genus Ursus; species Ursus maritimus. The sequence goes on from NW_024426119.1 coordinate 27,420,498, forward strand.
AAAGGAATTTTCATAGTTAGTACCATCTCTTCATGGCTGGACTCACACAAGTTTGGAGAGGTTGGAACTATTGAAGCCAAAGTTACTCAGACCTTGAGGTGTCCAAGGTCACCTGGCCCAGAATACTTGGTATTTTTAGAAACTGGTGTAGAGTTTCTATTGAGAAATGTGAGTGTGATAAAATTACTTCCAGTAGTATTTCTTGGCTGAACCGAATAATCTTGAAGGTTGTTTTGTGTTATGATAATAAGGTGAACAAAGTGTATGAGAGTATGGGATCTAATGAATTTAGAGATTTTTTTTTAAAGATTTTTTATTTATTTATTCGACAGAGACAGCCAGCGAGAGAGGGAACACAAGCAGGGGGAGTGAGAGAGGAAGAAGCAGGCTCACAGCGGAGGAGCTGGATGTGGGGCTCGATCCCAGAACGCCGGGATCACGCCCTGAGCCTAAGGCAGATGCTTAACCGCTGTGCCACCCAGGCGCTCCAAATTTAGAGATTTTTTTCCCCATAAGCTTCTAAATGAAGCTGATCTCAAATACCAAAGGAATACATACTCTTTATTCGGGGCTTTTAGAATGTCATTGGTAACTTGAGGGTTGCAGCTTCAGTGGTACAGGATTCTCAGTATAGGATTTCAGGAAGACTCTTCCTTATTGGACATAATGGTAGCAGAGGTGGCCATATCAATAGTGAGGAGGAAAGAAAGTCCTGCTGTTCTCAGGTTAGGGAAGGGACTTAGAGATGTGAGGCCACCGGAATCTAGAAGGCCATATTTAGATGTTCTTAAGTTAATATGTCATAAGTTCTCAAAGAAAATATCAGAAAACTTTAATGAGAATTCTCGTCAGCTTGTTGGAGCTATTTTTGTTGTTCTTCTCCATGTCAGGCCATCTTTCAGAAAATCCAAACTTCCGATTAATAATCATATCAATGACTATCATTTATTGAGGACCTATCATAGCCTAGACCTGTGATTTCTAAAACAGTTTCAGCACGAGACTATTTAAATTTAAATTAAATTAGGTTAAAAATTAAAAATTCAGTTCCTCAGTCACACTAGCCACATTGAAAATAGTAGCCACATATGACTAATAGCTACTATATAAGATAGGGCAGCATAGGGAATTTCCATTACTGTGGAAAGTTCTTTTAGATTGTGGTACAGGCACTCTCTAAAATCCTTATGGGCATTATTCCTAATCCTCACACATCTCTACAGTAAATATTATTACCTCACTTTTGCTGCTAGGGAAACCAAATCTCAGAGGGATTCAGTGGTTTGGCCAAGTTCATGTACAAAGTGCAGAGGTGGGGCACAATTTTAATTTGGTCTCATTCCTAAGCCCCTTTTCCTCTTTTTGTCCCGTGTTTCTCGATTATAGTTTCTCATCATGGAGCCTTCTTTTCAAAGTCTTTCAAAAGGACATTCAACAAAGAGTAGAATTATTATTGAGCTACTGAGAATTTAAGTGGATGATATGATAAACTACCAAGGTGAAGGTTTCTTTAAGTTGTTAGAAAAATGGCATAGGAGCTTAGGTGTGGTTATGTTTAAATATACCCTATCATATATAGGTATAAGTAATGTAAAACAGATTTACAAAGTGTTAAACTGTATCCAATAGATTATCACCCAAGAAATGGATAAAGACATCCTTGAAGAAATCATTCCAAAGTACTCCTAAAGCCAAGAAGCATCAACCTAGATGGATACCACCTATAAGCAGTGGGGAAAAAAGCAGAAAATGTGACTTCCTCTTATGGAAATTTATGTTTTGTCTAAAGCAGGAAGACTGTGTATATAATTTTAGAATGTACCTCAAGAAAGTCTTAAAATAGCTGTATAGAACGATCTTAGACATGGGAAACTAAATTTATTAAAGAAATAGATAACTTGTAGGTAAAAGGAGAAAAATATGTGCAAGTTTTTGCCAATGGGATAATAAAGGCAGGATTTCGACTACAGTAACCAGTCACTGTGTTTCTCAAACACAGGACCAGGTTTGCTGTTGTTGTTGTTGTTGTTAATCTCCTACAGCACATTGCATATTCCTGGCATACAGTTGTTGCTCATGAGCTATTTCTTGAACCAAATGTAAGAATTTTTTGACTCCACAGAAATAATTAGAGTTGAAATAATTAGAATAATAGGATGAAATAATTAGAATAATAGAATAGATAATATTCTAATGAAATATTTAGGATGAATATTTCTATTCATTGAAATGAAATAATTAGAATAAAATAATTAGAATGAAATAATGAAATAATTAGAATGAAATAATTAGAATAATAGAATAGATAATACAATGTGTCATTTTAGTCAATTTTTGGATTACAGCAGCTTTGGTCTTCTCTAACATGCATATTCTCTTCTACAACACATTTGTGTTTGATAATGTGTTCAGTTTATGTGGCTAACAATTATTATGGTTTACCCTAACAAATTCCCTGTGAGAAGACAAGTTCATATCTTTCAGATTTGCAGACCCTTCAAAGTCCGCAGAGCTCAGTTCCAAGGGAACCTGTGTGTTCCACCTCAGATGCCTATAAGGTGGTGTGAGTACAGACTGTGAGTCCTTGAAACTTGGATGTTTGCCCTGGAAAGCAAGCTGGACAGAGATGACACCACCTGACCTCAAACACGAGAGGACAATGTGTTAATGACACAGAGAATAGGAATCAAGTCAAAGGGCAGTGGATAGAATGGAATGGCCAGAGGGAAACGCTCTGTCTTGCCAACATTTTTCTACTTGTAGGCAAACAATCATATTCAAAGCTACTTCTTATCAAGGTTGCAATGATAGGAGGCAGATCCTGCCTTACCTCTTCATGCAATGTATGCTGATACTTTATATTAATAGAATATAATCAGCCCAGGTGTCAGGCTCTGTGATTCACAAGAAGAACAAACAGTGGCGTATGTTGGGTAGTTGTAAACTTCCCAACAGTACAAATCCCAGAGCTGGGAGTTACTGCTCTGAGCGGGCAAGAAAGTTTTACTATGCTCTCTTTTTCATGACTCATGCCTTGAGTCATGAAAAAACTGTACATTTCTCCAAGCCCGGGAATAAGGCCTGTGCCTGGGGATTGTTCAAGGAGTGATTTAATGGTTCCCTCTACTTTGGGTAAGACAGGGCATTAATAAAAAAGATCAGTAGTAGCACAGAGAATGTTACAGGGATGAGAAGGAAGGAAAGCACTCCTTAGCCACTCTTAGTCTCTGCTAGTTTCTAAACTTCTCCATAGAGTACTTTTGTGCTGGGTCAGTGCATTTAGAAAGCTGTCTAGTCATGTCATGTTGGGGATGGTGCTTCGATTCATTCATTTAACAAATATTGAGCCCTTATTCAATAGTGTTTGGTCATGACACTAGGAGGGCACTTAAACTAAAATGGGGGTGGGGTGTAGAGAAAGTCTCTTCCCTAAGGGAAAGATTTCTGAGATATGATATTCACAATGGTAGTAATTAAAACAAACAAACAAAAAACCTAAGGGAAAGTTGTTCTATGCCCCAGGTGTGGTATATGCAAAGGCATACAGGTGAATAAAAGTGTAAATATTCAAGGAAAAGAGGTTCACAGTGACTAGAGCATAAAACGTAAAGTGGGAGCAGTATGGATGATGATAGAGGGGGGAAGGGCCAGATCAAGCTCTCTAAGCCACACAAGTCTAGCAGCTCACATCAGTAGAGTATTGGTATGAATCCAACACTTTATGTGTGTGATTTTCTTTACTAATCACAACAGCCCTAGGAAGTAGTTACAATTATTTCCCCCAATTTTAAAGATAAAGAAAGTGGGACTCAGTGAATTTATAGGACTTGTCTGTGATCATTGTTCTGTAGTTAGTGATAGCATCAGAATTTGAACCCAGGCAAATTCTGTCATCAGAACAATTTTCAGGATTAATTGACATAATCAATTCAGAGATCTAGGATTTGTGACCAAAACCAGATGTTAACCACACCTAATAAGCCACAGTGCTTTATAATTTAGTTAGAGGATTACTAACTAATATTAGAATTTAATTATTAAACTCATTAATTTATTCCTTCAGTAATTAATCACTATATATTTATGGAGCTTCCACTGTGTGCTAACACTGTTGTAGGAACTAGAAATAAACCAGTGAACAAAATATACAAAAATTCTTGCTTTCACAAAATACATTTCTAATGAGGAAAGTTAGACAGTTAAAAACATTAACAAAAATATAATAAATAGAATTAGGGTTTCTTTCAATAAATGGAACTCTAATTTTAATATGTTGAACGATAAATATTTTCTTTTTTTTAATGTTTTTTTATTATATTCCATTAGTCACCATACAGTACATCCCTGGTTTTTGATGTGAAGTTCAATGATTCATTACTTAGCATTATCTCCTCCAGAGCCGTCCATGTTGCAGCATATGTTGAGGAATTGTTCTTTTTGATGGCTGAGTAATATTCTATTCTATATATGGACCACATTGAAGCTTTTTTCTTTTTCTTGTTTTAATGTTTTTTTATTATACTATGTTAGTCAACATACAGTACATCCCCGGTTTCTGATGTAAAGTTCGATGATTCATTAGTTGTGTATAACACCCAGTGCACCATGCAATATGTGCCCTCCTTACTACCCATCACCAGCTTATCCCATTCTCCCACCCACCTCCCCTCTGAAGCCCTCAGTTTGTTTCTCAGAGTCCATAGTCTCTCATGCTTCATTCCCCCTTCTGTTTACCCCCCTTTCATTATCCTTTTCTTCCCCTACTGATCTTCCTAGTTCTTATGTTCCATAGATGAGAGAAATCATATGATAATTGTCTTTCTCTGCTTGACTTATTTCACTTAGCATTACACCTCCATTGCCATTCATGTTGCAGTGAATGTTGAGAACTTGTTCTTTCTGATAGCTGAGTAATATTCCATTGTATATATGGACCACAACTTCTTAATCCAGTCATCTGTTGAAGGGCATCTCAGTTCCTTCCACAATTTAGCTATTGTGGACAATGCTACTATGAACATTGGGGTGCATATGGCCCTTCTCTTTACTACGTCTGTATCTTTGGGGTAAACACCCAGTAGTGCAATGGCTGGGTCATAGGGTAGCTCAATTTTTAACTTTTTAAGTTAAAACTCCACACTGTTTTCCAGAGTGGCTGTACCAACTTGCATTCCCACCAACAATGTAGGAGGGATCCCCTTTCTCCACATCCTCTCCAACAATTGTTGTTTCTTGCCTTGTCAATTTTTGCCATTCTAACTGGCATAAGGTGGTATCCTAGTGTGGTTTTGATTTGAATTTCCCGATGGCTAATAATTTTGAACATTTTTTCATGTGTCTGTTATTCATTTGTATGTCTTCATTGGAAAAGTGTCTGTTCATATCTTCTGCCCATTTTTTGATTTGTTTATTTGTTTCTCACATATTGAGATTGAGAAGTTCTTTGTAGATCTTGGATACCAGTCTTTTATCAGTAGTATCATTTGCAAATATATTCTCCCATTCCGTGGGCTGCCTCTTAGTTTTTTTGACTGTTTCCTTGGCTGTGCAGAAGCTTTTTATCTTGATGAAGTCCCACAAGTTCATTTTATCTTTTGTTTCTCTTGCCTTTGGAGATGTGTCATAAAAAAGGTTGCTTTGGCCAATGTCGTAGAGGTTGCTGCCTATGTTCTCCTCTAGGATTTTGATGGATTCCTGTCTCACATCGAGGTATTTCATCCATTTGGAGTTTATTTTTGTGTATGGTGTGAGAGAGTGGTCAAGTTTCATTCTTTTGCATGTAGCTGTCCAATTTTCCCAGCACTATTTATTGAAGAGACTGTCTTTTTTCTACGGGATGTTTTTTCCTGCTTTATCAAAGATTAGTTGCCCAAAGAGCCGAGGGTCCATTTCTGGGTTCTCTATTCTGTTCCAATGGTCTATGGGTCTGTTTTTGTGCCAGTACCATGCTGTCTTTGTGATCACAGCTTTGTAGTACAGCTCGAAATCCGGCATTGTGATGCCCCCAGCTTTGTTTTTCCTTTTCAGCAGTTCCTTGGAGATTCAGGGCCTTTTCTGGTTCCATACAAATTTAAGGACTATTTGTTCCAGTTCTTTGAAAAATGTCCTTGGTATTTTGATCGGGATAGCATTGAAAGTGTAGATTGCTCTGGGTAGCATGGACATTTTAACTATGTTAATTCTTCCGATCCATGAGCATGGAATATTTTTCCATCTTTTTGTGTCTTCTTCAATGTATTTCAAGAGTGATTTATAGTTTCTAGAATATAGGTCCTTTATGTCTCTGGTTAAGTTAATTCCTAGGTAGCGTATGGTTTTTGGTGCTATTGTAAATGGGATGGATTCCCTAATTTCTCTTTCTTCAGTCTCGTTATTCGTGTATAGAAATGCAACTGATTTCTGAGCATTGATTTTGAATCCCGCCACGTTACTGAATTGCTCTATAACTTCTAATAGTTTGGGAGTGGCTTCTTTTGGGTTTTCCATATAGAGTATCATGTCATCTGCGAAGAGAGACATTTTGACTTCTTCTTTGCCAATTTGAATACCTTTGATCCCTTTTTGTCGTCTGATTGCTGTTGCAAGGACTTCTAGTACTATGTTGAATAATAGTGGCGAGAGTGGGCATCCTTGTCGAGTTCCTGATCTTAAGGGAAAGGCTTCCAGCTTTTCCCCATTGAGAATAATATTTGCAGTAGGCTTTTCATAGATGGCTTTTATGAGATTGAGAAATGTACCTTCTATTCCTACACTCTGAAGGGTTTTAATCAGGAAAGGATGCTGTATTTTGTCAAATGCTTTTTCGGCATCGATTGAGAGGATCATATGGTTCCTGAGTCTTTTCTTGTTGATATGATGTATCACGCTGATTGATTTGCGAATATTGAACCACGCTTGCATCCCAGGTATGAATCCCACTTGATCGTGATGGATAATCCTTTTAATGTACTGTTGGATTCTATTAGCAAGTATCTTGTTGAGGATTTTGGCGTCCATATTCATTAGGGAAATCGGTCTGTAATTCTCCTTTTTGAGGGGGTCTTTGCCTGGTTTGGGGATCAAGGTAATATTGGCCTCATAGAATGAGTTTGGTAGCTTTCCTTCTGTTTCTATTTTTTGAAATAGCTTTAGGAGAATAGGTATTATTTCTTCTTTGAATGTTTGGTAGAATTCCCCAGGAAAACCGTCCGGGCCTGGAGTTTTGTTATTTGGAAGGTTGTTTATCACTGACTCAATTTCTTCATAATTAATTGGCCTGTTTAAGGAATCAATTTCTTCCGGTTTCAATCTTGGTAGTTTATAGGTTTCCAGGAAGGATTCCATCTCTTCCAGATTGCTTAGTTTATTGGCATATAGCTGTTGATAAAAATTTCTAATAATCCTTCCAATTTCAATGGTGTTCGTCGTGACCTCTCCTTTTTCATTCATAATTTTAATAATCTGGGTCCTTTCTCTTTTCTTTTGGATAAGTCTTGCCAGTGGTCTGTCAATTTTATTGATTCTCTCAAAGAACCAGCTTCTAGTCCTGTTGATCTGCTCTACTGTACTTCTGGTTTCTGCTTGATTGATTTCAGCTCTAATTTTGGTCAACTGCTTCCTCGTGCGTGGATTAGGCCTGTCCCTCTGTTGCTGTTCCAGCTTCTTGAGGTGAGAATATAAAAACTGCATTTTAGATTTTTCTATTCTTTTGAGTGAGGCTTGGATGGCTATGTATTTCCCCCTTAGGACTGCCTTTGCAGTATCCCATAGGTTTTGGACTGTTGTATTTTCATTCTCATTGGTCTCCATAAATTGTTTAATTTGATTTTTGATTTCCTGGTTTATCGAGTCATTCCTGAGCAGGATGGTTCTTAGTCTCCAAGTGTTTGAGTTTCTTCCAAATTTTTCCTTGTGGTTGAGTTCCAATTTCAGAGCGTTGTGGTCTGAGAATATGCAGGGGATAATTTCAATCTTTTGGTATCGGCTGAGACCTGTTTTGTGTCCCAGAACATGGTCTATTCTTGAGAATGTTCCATGGGCATTAGAATAGAATGAGTATTCTTTGGTTCTGGGGTGTAGTGTTCTATATATATCTATGAGGTCCAACTCGTCGAGTATGGCATTCAAAGCCTTTGATTCTTTGCTTAGTTTTTGCCAGGGTGTTCTGTCTATTTCTGATAGTGGAGTGTTGAGGTCCCCTACTATTAATGTATTTTTATTTATATGTCTCTTTATTCTGGTTAAGAGTTGGCTTGTGTATCTTGCTGCTCCCCTGTTGGGGGCATATATATTTATAATTGTCATATCCACTTGTTGAATACTTCCCTTAAGAATAATATAGTGCCCTTCTGCATCTCTAACTATAGTCTGTAGTTTAAAATCCAATTTATCTGATATGAGAATTGCTACCCCAGCTTTCTTTTGAGGTCCATTTGCGTGAAAGATGGTACTCCATCCCCTTACTCTCAGTCTGAATGCATCTTTGGGTTCGAAATGAGTCTCTTGTAGACAGCAAATGGATGGGTCATTTCTTTTTATCCAATCTGCAACCCTGTGGCGTTTTATGGGATGGTTCAAACCATTTACATTAAGACTGATTACTGAGAGATATGATTTTAATGATGCCATGTTGCCAGTAAAGTCTTTGTTTGTATTGGCTGTGACTTTCTGTTCTGTATCACTCTTGGGGCCTTTTTACTTTTATAGAACCCCCCGTAATATCTCCTGTAGGGCTGGTTTCGTGGTTACAAAATTGGTTAGTGACTGTGTTCTGTATCACTCTTGGGGTCTTTTTACTTTTATAGAACCCCCTTTAATATCTCCTGTAGGGCTGGTTTTGTGGTTATGAGATTGGTCAATGACTGGTGATTCTGGAAGCTCCTTATCTCTCCATCAATTCTGAATGACAGCCTTGCTGGATAAAGGATCCTTGGCTTCATGTTTTTCTCTGAAAGAGCTTTAAAAATGCCCCCCCAACCCTTTCTCTCATTCCAGGTCTGTGTAGACAGGTCTGACGTAATTCTGATGCCTTTGCCTTGTTACGTGAGAAATTTCTTTGCCCTGGCCACTTTCAATACTGTATCCTTGGATCTAATATTTGCGAATTGCACAATGACGTGACGTGGCGTAGGTTTGTCATGGTTGAGCTTGGGAGGGGTCCTCTCTGCCTCTTGGACACGAATGTTTGTTTCCCTCGCTAGATTAGGGAAGTTTTCAGCTACAATTTGTTCAAATATCTCTTCTAGACCTCTGTTTTTCTCCACCCCCTCGGGGATGCCGATGATTCTGACATTGGAATGTTTTATTGAGTCAGTAATCTCCTGCAACCTACATTCGTGGGCGTGGATTTTTTTTTTTTTGAAATTTTATTTATTTATTGACAGAGAGAGAGACAGGCAGCGAGAGAGGGAACACAAGCAGGGGGAGTGGGAGAGGAAGAAGCCGGCTCCCAGCAGAGGAGCGTGATGTGGGGCTCGATCCCAGAACACCGGGATCCCGCCCTGAGCCGAAGGCAGACGCTTAACGACTGAGCCACCCAGGTGCCCCAGGGCATGGATTTTTTTAAGACCAGCTTGTATTTCTGTTTTTTCCTCTATTAACCCATCGTCCAATTCACTAATACGTTCCTCTGCTTCAGTGACCCTGGCCGTCAGAGCCTCTAGTTTTGCCTGCATTTGGCTCATAGAATTTTAAATTTCTGTCAGATTCGCTCTCATTTCTGTCCTTAGGGATTCTATATTCTCAGTAACCTTTTCGTTAATACTTTTTTCAATTCTACTCATCATTTTGACCATCCTTACTCTGAATTCCATTTCTGATAATTTGGTTACATCCATATCCATTATTTCTATGGCACAGACTCACACTCTTTTCTTTGCTGGGGGGGGGGGGGCTTCTCCTTCTTGTCATTCTGATGAGGAGAGGTTGCAGGGTTGTCCAGAGCCCAAATTATTGACTGGGTCCCAGGCTGTCCCCCTTGTTTTATAGGGATCTTAGGGATGTGGGCTTCTTCTTTAAAGATTTTATTTATTTATTTATGTGGGAGCGAGCCAACCAGTGAGAGAGGGAACACAAGCAGGGGAGTGGGAGAGGAAGAAGCAGGCTCCCAGCGGAGAAGCCCAATGAGGGACTCCTTTCCGGAACGCCGGGATCACGCCCTAAGCCAAAGACAAGCGCTCAATGACTGCGCCACCCAGGCGCCCTGGGTTGTGGGCTTCTTGATTTTTCAGCCTGCCTTCTGGGGGAGGGGCCTGCCGCGCTGATACTCAGGCAACCCTGTTTGGGTAGAGTCTCCATGTCCCCTGAGAGGGGGGATGGGGATGGGCACGCTGTGAGCCGGTATTTCCAAACTTTTGTTCTCTGGCGGCTTTCCCTGGTGGTCTGCTGTGCCTCTTCTGAGAGTCAGAGCAGCAGCCGCCGAATTTCAGCCTCTGTCACAGAACAGAGGGATTGCGGCCCGTTCTCTACTAATGTTCTGGCCACTTTAACTCTGTTTCTGTTGGTGCTGCTCAACCCTGCAGCATCCCGGGATGTGCGCCCCACACCCGGAGTCCCAGCCCTCACTTCCAGGGCCAGCGCGTCTCTGTCCTTTGTGTTTCTAACGCCGCCAGCCGCCAGCCACCAGCCGCCCCCACATGCTCCGGGAGCTCCCGGTCTCAGTCTGAATCCAGTGAGCACACCGGGATTCCGGTGTTCCGCGAGATGCCTGGTGGCGTGCGCACCCAGACACGGTCTCAGTCCGCTCTCTCGCGGGTGCCGATAGGTGAGTCTGCCTGCTCCCCAGTGCAGGTGGCTACCGCTTCCCGGGGCCCGAACGCGGTGGCTCCCTCCCCCTTCTGTTTATCTTCCGATATCTGTGCGCGGTTTCACGGCCCCCCCGCTTTGTACTTCAATACTCAGCGCTGGAGATGTTCATTTGTAGAGTTCCAGGTTATCTTCCTGCGTCTCAGGCTGATTCCGTGGTTGTTTAGGCTGGTCTGGTACCTATCCAGCTCGACTCAGGGGACCGGCTGAAAAAGGGGTCCCCTACTCCTCTGCCATCTTAACTCCTTCCTCGGTTTTTATGACTTTTAATTTAGTTTTTACATTTGCTTCCTGTGTCTGTTGTAGCAAATCACTACAAATTTTGTGGCTTAAAACAACAGAAATTTACTCTTCCACAGTTCTAGAATTCAGAAGTCTGAAACCAAGTTGCAAGCAGCGTTGAGCTCTCTACAGAGGTTCTAAGGGAAACACTTCCTTGCCTCTTTCAACTTCTGATGGCTGCCAGAATTCCCTCATTTGTGGCAATAGCACTCCAATCTCTGCCTCCATTACCTTCATTGCCTTCTCTTCAGTCTGTTGTCAAATCTCCCTCTGCCTCTCTCTTATAAAGACACTTGTGATTGTCTTTAGAGCCCAGCGAGATAATCCAGGAAAATCTCTCCATCTCAAGATCTTTAATTTATCATGCTTGCAAAGTCTTTGCCATACAAGACAATTTTCATAAATTTCAAGAATTAGGACATAGACATCTTAGAAGACATTTTCAGCCCACTACAGGGGCTATGCTTAAATTTATACTATACAAATGTTCAGCTATTATTGTTCTAACAAAATATAAAGCAGACTACAGCAAGGAACTTGGAGCACTTTACCCTTAGAACACTTCCCCTTCTGAAAAATTTTAAAGATTTTATTTATTTGAGAGAGAGAGAGAGAGCACAAGCAGTGGGATGGGCAGAGGGAAAAGGAGAAGCAAGACTCCCCGCTCAGCAGGGAGCCCAGTGTGAGGCTGGATCCCTGGACCTGATCATGACCTAATCATGACCTAAGCCGAAAGCAGGGACTTAACTGAATGAGCCACCCAGGCACCCCTCCCCATTTGATTTTTTAGAAACATTTTTCATTTATAAGAGAGAGAGAGAGAGAGCATGAGCAGGGGGGATTGTCAGAGGGAGAGAGAGGACCAGACTCCCAGTGAAGCAGGGTGCCTGACATGGGGCTTCCATCTGATTTTCATTACGTGTTTTATTTCTACTCATTTTTTTAAAAAAATAAAACATTTTTAAGTTTTCATTCAAGTTCCAGTTAGTTAAAATACAGTGTAATATTGGTTTCAGGTGTACAATTTAGTGATTTAACACTTCCATACAACACTGGGTGCTCATCACAACAAGTGCCCTCCTTAATCCCCATCACCTATTTAATCCATCCACCCCACCTTTGGTAACCATCAGTTTGTTTTCTATAGTTAAGAGTCTGTTTCTTAGTTTGCCTCACATTTTCCCCCGTACTCATTGTGTTTCTTAAATTCTACATATGAGTGAACTCATATGGTATTTTTCTTTCTCTGACTGACTTATTTTGTTTAGCATAATACTCTCTAGCTCTATCCATATCTTTGCAAATTGCAAAATTTCATTCTTCTTTATGGCTGAATAATATTCCAGTGTGTGTGTGTGTGTGTGTGTGTGTGTGTGTATACACTATTCTTTATCCATTAATCAGTTGATGGACATTTGGGTTCTTTCCATAATTTGGCTATTGTAGATAATGCTGCTATAAACATCAGGGTGCATGTATCCCCTTGAATTAATATTTTGTATTCTTTGGGTAAATACCTAGTAGTGCAATTGCTAGATGATAGGGTAGCTCTATTTTTAACTTTTTGAGGAACCTCCATACTGTTTCGAGGAGTGACTGCACCAGTTTGCATTCCCACCAACAGTGTAAGAAGTTTCCCCTTTCTCCACATCCTTGCCAATACCTGTTGTTTCTTGTGTTGTTAATTTTAGCCTAAAACATTCTTTTATTCAGTAGTTAATTAAATTGACATTTGTTGTCAATTTGTGGTACTATTGTTTCTTGTTCCTGCGTTCACTTTTTTCTTGCTGTTATTTTGTAGATATCTTAGCAAGGATCTATGGTCGATTAATTCTCTTGTCCATCATATTGACTGAGCACAAAATCCTGTTGACTGTAATATTCCTTCAACACTTTAAAATATTACTCTATTGTCATCTATTGTAGCTGGTGAGAAGTATGTTCTATGTCCAATTCTTCATGGGTGACATGCCCTTTGTTTCTGGCACATTTTTTTTTAAGATTTTATTTATTTATTCGACAGAGATAGAGACAGCCAGCGAGAGAGGGAACACAAGCAGGGGGAGTGGGAGAGGAAGAAGCAGGCTCATAGCAGAGGAGCCTGATGTGGGGCTCGATCCCATAACGCCGGGATCACGCCCTGAGCCGAAGGCAGACGCCTAACCGCTGTGCCACCCAGGCGCCCCTGTTTCTGGAACATTGTTAAGTTTTGTTTTAATTTCTTTAATTTCTCTAATTTACCAATTCAAAAATTCTCTCTTTAGCAGTCCATTCAAAATTTATATTTTCATTTACTAAATATGGTCTTTTAATTTAACCATTTTTTAAAAGATTTTATTCATTTATTTGACAGTGAGAAAGAGTGAGAGGGCACAAGCAGGGAGAGCAGCAGATGGAGAGGAAGAAGCAGGCTTCTGCTGAGCCGGGAACTTGATGCGGGGCTCAATCCCAGGACCCTGAGATCATGACCTGAGCTGAAGGCAGCTGTTTAACCAACTGAGCCACCTAGGTTCCCCCAATTTAACCATTTCTTTTATACTGTTCTTCCAGAACGTTAATAGACAAATTTTGGGCCCCTTCTATTTATACTGTATGTCTTACACCTGCTATTTACTTTTTTATATTTTTGTGAATTTTGTACTGAGGAATTTTGTGTTAAATTCTTTTTTTTAATAATAATATTTTAATTATATTATGTTAGTCACCATACAGTACATCCCCGGTTTCCGATGTAAAGTTCAATGATTCATTAGTTGCGTATAACACCCAGTGCACCATGTAATATGTGCCCTCCCTACCACCCATCACCAGTCCATCCCATTCCCCCACCCCCTCCCCTCTGAACCCCTCAGTTTGTTTCCCAGAGTACAGAGTCTCTCATGCTTCATTTCCCCTTCTGACTACCCCCCTTTCTTTATCCCTTTCTTCTCCTACCGATCTTCCTAGTTCTTATGTTCCATAGATGAGAGAAACCATATGATAATTATCTTTCTCTGCTTGACTTATTTCACTTAGCATTATCTCCTCCAGTGCCATCCATGTTGCAGCAAATGTTGAGAAATTGTTCTTTTTGATGGCTGAGTAATATTCCATTGTATATATCGACCACATTTTCTTTATTCATTCGTTTGTTGAAGGGCATCTCGGCTCCTTCCACAATTTAGCTATTATGGACAATGCTGCTATGAACATTTGGATGCGTATGGCCCTTCTCTTTACTACATCTGTATCTTTGGGGTAAATACCCAGTAGTGCAATTTTTGGATCATTAGATTTATTTCAGATCTCTAATCTTCCAATTTAAAAATTCTCTTTTCAACAGTCCATTCACGATTTAGGCAGAATTAGGGAGTGTGTAAGTGCTAAGGCTCTGCTTCCAATCTGTCTAGGTTCAATTCCACTTCTACCATTCATTAGCTAACTGGGATTAAACAAATTACTAGTTTCTCTGAAGTTCATTTTCCTTATCTGTAAAGTGTAGATAATAGTACTTACTTTGTTGTAATTATGAATATTGGGAAAGCCAATATATGTAAAGCACTTAAAATTGTTCTTAGCATACATGGTAAAGCTCAGTAAATACTAACTTTTATTGATATTGTTCTATGAATATCTAAATTTATTTCAAAAAATTTAGGGAACATGGAAGAGTAGGAGAACCCTAAGCTCACCCCATCCCACATTCACAACAAGATATCACTCACATCCAAGTCAATAAACCAGAGAGTGATAAAAAAATTGACAAAAAAAAAAACTCCACAATTAAATATAGAAAAGAAGCTGCATCTGAAAGGTTAGGAAGATCAGAAAGGTGGAGGAGGGCTGCCTGTAGAAGGGAGGGAGCTTTCACACAGAGAAACAGGTCTTCACACTGGGAAGCTCACATGGGGAAGACTAATCCCCATGAAGTAAGCCTTTGAAAACCAGAGGGGCTGAATTTTTTGAGTTTGTATAATGGTTGAGACTTGGAGCCTGGAGCATTAAAAGTGGGTTGACTCTTATCATATGTACGATAAGAGTATGTATGGTGACTAACATAATATAATAAAAAAACATAATAAAATAAAATAAGTGGGTTGACTCAACATTGTGATAGAGGGGAGAGTGAGTGATAGCTGGGTTGCCACCTTTAAAGAGACAGTAGCCTGCACAGAGAGACAACATTAAAACAGCAGTTTTTACAATGCTGGGGCAAATGGGAAACGAATCTGTTCATAGTGATTTCACAGTATGTTAGGGGACTTCTCCTAAAATGATGAAGATCACAGGCACTGTTTTCCTCCCCTGCCCCACAGCATAAAAATAAAGGAGGCGGGACTTCAGGAGGTGGGACTGCACAGACACTTGCTACCTAAACTGCTAGCAGCATGCCACACCCATAAGTTGTCCTGAGGGCTCACCCATTCCAATCCTGTTAGTGCCAGCCCTGGGCTCAGGGCAAATTTTGGTAAAGCTGTGTACACATGGTGCCCAGCCACCAGGTGCATAGTTGTTTCCACATGCCGGGCCCAGCCGACGAGACTGTGGGATACTGGTGAGGTGAGGTGGCCTGGAGTCCGGAACCGATGACCAAGAAAAAATTCTTGAGACGTCTTTGGTGCAAAAAGGTGGTTTATTAAAGCACGGGGACAGGACCCATGGGCAGAAACAGCTGCACCAGGGTCATGAGGAATGGCCCATTATATACCCTGAAGTTGGGAGGGGGTTAGGGATAGCATAAGTCTCTAAGGAATTTTGGAAGCAAGGTTTCCAGGACCTTGAGGGTGCTAGCTATTGTTGGGAAAAGGTCATTTATTACTGTCTAATAAAACTGTAGTCATAAGACCCTTCAGATGTTTATCGGTGGGCCATATGCTTGGGGGATGATTGCCAATATGTATCTTGGGGGTGGGGATTAGAGATAAAGGAAGTTTTCAAAGGAATTTTTATATGTCAAAGCAAACTTACAGGATACTGGTTGGGGGGGTGTTCAGGCTGGGATTGCTTTTTGCCCTTAGCAAAGTATTATCATTGAGGCAGTTGAATCCCTAGAGGAATGTCACTCTGCCTGTTTCAAGGACTTGTCAATGAGCTGCAGGTAGTAAGGAAATTTAATAATTTTTCTTCTGCCTTTGTTTCCCACATCACATGCCACTGTCATGGCATGCTACACCCAACTGTCACACTGCACCCAGGCTCTGTTGCAGTGCCCACCCGCTGTTTCTCATCCAGCGGGGCCCAGCCATTGCTGCACCCAGCCTTGTACCCCTGGCTACCCCTGTGCACACTCCATAGCACTGCAGTGCTGCATAGGACTAGTGGTCCAGCACAAATTTTGCTAACACTGTTGCCCAACTCCCAAGTTACCCAGTGGG
This sequence comes from Ursus maritimus, assembly GCF_017311325.1. NCBI lineage: Eukaryota > Metazoa > Chordata > Mammalia > Carnivora > Ursidae > Ursus > Ursus maritimus. The sequence goes on from NW_024426119.1 coordinate 27,436,916, forward strand.
CACACCCTCTCAGAGCTGACCTCCCTGGGGTCCAGTAACAACACAAAGAGAAAACACAGCCCATAACAGGCAGAGAATCAGTGCAGATGATTGCACTGAAAGGAAAAGTGACTCAGACACAAAAGCAGGGCATAAAATACATGTATTTTCCAGAAGGATACTTTCCTGAAGTGCCAGGATCTGGTGAACAAGGGTTCACTGCAGGCAGGGTACTCCAGGAACTCCTCTTCAATACTTTTAAGAGCAGAAGATATAGCTGACTTTCTTAACAGAGAAACAGACACAGAGAGGAAGATAAAATGAGGAGACAGAGAAATTTATCCCAAATGAAAGAACAGGATGAGGCCACATCCAAGTATCTAAACAAAACAGATATAAGTTAACATGCCTGATGGTGAATTTAAAGCAACAATAATAAGGATACTCACTGGACTTGAGAAAAGAGCAGATAAGGTGAGTGAGACCCTTAACACAGAGATAAGGAATAGCGCAGAGATAAAAGAGCTCAATAAATGAAATGAGAAACACACTCGATGGAACAAACAATAGGTTGGAAAAAGCACAGAAATGAATTAGTGACCTAGAAGAAGGAGTAATGGAAAATAATCAAGCTAAACAAAAGAGAGAAAAAAATAACTATGCAAAATGAGAGTAGACTTAGGGAACTCAGTAACCCCATCGAAGGAAATAACATTAGTGTTATAGGAGTCCCAGAAGAAGAAGAGAAAGATAAAGGGGTAGAAAATCTATTTGAAGAAGTAATAGCTGAAAACTTCCCTAATCTGGCGAAGGAACTGATATCCAGATCCAGGAGGCACAGAAACCTTCAACAAAATTGAGAAAAGCAGATCCACACCAAGATATACAGTAATTAAAATGATAAAATATAATGGTAAAGAAAAAATCTTTTAAAAATTTTATTTGTTTGTCAGAGAGAGAGACGGAGAGCACAAGCAGGGGGAGCGGCAGACTGAGGGAGAAGCAGACTCCCCACTCAGCAGGAGCCTGATGCAGGACTGATCCCAGGACTCTGGGATCATGACCTGAGCTGAAGGCAGACACTTAACCGACTGAACTACTCAGGCGTCCCTGGAAATGAAAAAAAATCTTAAAAGCAGCATGACAAAAAAAGACAGTTATATGCATATCTCTCAATAATTTGAATATAAATGAACTAAATACTCCAATCAAAACACATAGGGTGACAGAGTGGATTTAAAAAAAAAGACAAGAATTGCCTATATGTTGTCTATAAGAGACTCATTTTAGACCTAAAGAAACAGATTGAAAGTGGGGGGATGAAGAAATATCTATCATGCAAATGGATGTTTAAAAAAAAAAGCAAAGTAGTAATACTTATATAAGACAAAATAGATTTTAAAACAAAGACTCTTACAAGAGATAAAGAAGGACATTATATAATAATAAAGGGGACAATCCAACAAGAAGATATAACAATTATAAATGTTTATGAACACAACATAGGAGCACCCACATATATAAATCGATTAATAACAAACATAAAGGGATTAATATAATATTCGTAGGGGCTTTGACACCCCACTTACATCAATAGGCAGATCATCTCACTGAATATCAACAAAGACATAAGGGCTTTGAATGGATGGATTTAACAGACATGTACAGAATAGTCCATTCTAAGACAGCAGAATACACATTCTTTTCAATTGCAAATGGGACATCTCCAGAACAGGTTACATATTAGGCCACAAAACAGCTTCAACAAATTTAAAAAGATTGAACTCATACCTTGCATCGTCTCTGAACACAGAGCTATGAAACTAGAAGTCAACCAAAAGAAAAAATCTGGAAAGACCACAAATACTTGAAGGTTAAATAACATGCTACTAAAAAATGAATTGGTTAACCAGAAATAAAACCACAGAAAATAACATGGAAACAAGTGAAAATGAAAACCCAATGGTCCAAAACCTTTGGGATGCAGCAAAAATGGTTCTAAGCGGGAAGTATATAGCAACACAGGCCTACCTCAAGAAGCAAGAAAAATCTCAAACAACATAAACTTACACCTAAAGGAGATAGAAAAAGAACAATAAACAAAACCTAAAACCAGCGGAAAGAAGTAATAAAAATTAGAGCAGAAATCAATGATATAGAAACTAAAAAAAAAACAAAAAAAAACAAAACCCATAAAAACCAATAGAACACATCAATGAAACCAGGGGTTGGTTTTTTGAAAAAAATCAATAAAATTGATAACCTCTAGCCAGACTCATCAAGAAAAAAAGATAAAGGACTTAAAGAAAAAAATGACAAATGAGAGAAGAGAAATAACAATCAACACTACAGAAATACAAACAATTATAAAAGACTATTATGAAGACCTATATGCCAAAATTGGACAACCTGAAAGAAATGGATAAATTCCTAGAAATATAACCTACCAAAAATGAAGCAGGAAGAAATATAAAATTTGCACAGACTGATAACCAGTAAAGAAATTGAATCATTAATCAAAAAACTCCCAAAAACAACAACAACAAAGTCCAGGACCAGATGGCTTCACAGGCAAATTCTACCAAACACTTAAAGAAGAATTAATTTCTATTCTTCTCAAAAGATTCCAAAAACTAGAAAAGGAAGGAAAACTTCCAAATTCAGCCTATGAGGCCAGCATTACCCTGATACTAAAATCAGATAAAGACACCACAAGAAAAGAGAAGTACAGGTCAATATCTCTGATGAAAATACATCCAAAAATCTCAACAAAAATACTAGCAAACTGAATTTAACAATAAATTTTAATCATTCACCACAGTCAGGTGGGATTTATTCCTGGTTTGCACGGGTGGTTCAATATTCACAAATTAATCAATGTGATACATCATATTAATAAAAGAAAAGGTAGAAATATGATCATTTCAATAGATGAAAAGAAAGCATTTGACAAAGTAGAACAACCATTCATAAAAAAAAATTCAACAAAGTAGGTTTAGAGGGAATATACCTCAACATAATAAAGGCCATAGATGAAAAACCCACAGTGAGCATCATATTCAATGGGGAAAAACTGAGAGATTTTTCCCCTAAGGTCAGGAACAAAACAAGGATGTCTGCTCTCACCACTTTTATTTAACGTAGTATTTGGAGTCCTATTGGACAACAAAAAGAGTTAAAATGCATCCAAATTGGTAAGGAAGAAGCAGAACTTTCACTATTTGCCAATGACATGATACGATATCTAGAAAACCCAAAAGATTCCACCAAAAAACTGCTAGAACTGCTAGAACTGATATATGAATTGAGTAAAGTTGCAGGATACAAAATCAATGTGCAAAAGTCTGTTGCATTTCTATACACTAATAATAAAACAGCAGAAAGAGAAATTAAGAAAATAATTCCATTTACAATTGCACCAAAAATAAGATACTAGGAATAAACTGAACCAAAGAGGAGAAAGAAGTGTACTCTGAAAACTATAAAACTATAAAAATTGAAGATGACATAAAGAAATGAAAAGACATTCCATGCTCATGGATTGGAAGAACAAATATTGTTAAAATGTCTATACTAGCCAAAGCAATCCACACATTTAATACAATCCCTATCAAAATACCAACAGCATTTTTCACAGAACGGAAACAAACAATTCTAAAATTTGTATGGAACCACAAAACTCTAATAGGGATAACAATTTTGAAAAAGAAAAGCAAAGCTGGAGGCATAACAATTCCAGACTTCAAGTTATATTACAAAAGCATAGTAATCAGAACAGTATGGTATTGGCACAAAAATAGACACATAGATCAGTGGAACAGATTAGAAAACCTAGAAATGAATGACCCAGAATACGGTCAGTTAATCTTCAACAACACAGGAAAGAATATTCAATGGGAAAAGGAGTGCCTCTTTGATAAATGGTGTTGAGAAAACTGGACAACAATAAGCACAAGAATGAAACTGGACCACTTTCTTACACCATACACAGAAGTAAACTCAAAATGGATGGTGAAACACCTAAATGTGAGACAGGAATTCATCAAAATCCTAGAGGAGAATGTAAGCAGTAATCTCTTTGACATCATCCGTAGCAACTTTTTTCTAGATATATCTCCTGAGGCAAGGGAAACAAAAGCAAAAATAAACTAATGGGACTACATCAAAATAAGAAGCAAGAGAGGATACAATCAACCAAACTAAAAGGCAACCTACTGAATGGGAGAAGATATTTGCAAATGACCTATCCGATAAAGGGTTAGTATTCAAAACATATAAAGAAATGATAAAACTCAACACCCCAAAACAAATAATCCAATTACTAAATGGACAGAAGACATGAACAGACATTTCTCCAAAGACAACATCTAGATGGCCAACAGACACATGAAAAGATATTCATCACTTACCATCATGGAAATATAAATCAAAACTACAATGAGATATCATCATACACCTGTCAGCATGGCTAAAATTAACAACACAGGAAACAACAGGTGTTGGTGAGGATGTGGAGAAAGGGAAAATCTTTTATATTGTTGGAGGAAATGCAAACTGGTTCAGCCACTCTGGAAAACAATAAGGAGTTTTCTCAACGTGTTAAAATAGAACAAGCCTGCAGTCCAGCAATTACTCTACTGGGTATTTATCCAAAGAATACAAAAACACTAATTCAAAGGGATACATGCACCCCTGTGTTTATAGCAGCATTACTTAACAATAGCCAAGATGTGGCAGCAGCTCCAGTATCTATCAGTTGATGACTGGATAAAGAAGATGTGGTATATACATGCAATGGAATGTTATTCAGCCATAAAAAAAGAATGAAATATTGCCATTTGCAATGACGTGGATGGATCTACAGAGTATTATGTTAAGCAAAATAAGTCAGTCAGAGAAAGGCAAATACCATATGATTTTCCTCATATGTGTAATTTAAGAAACAAATGAGCAAAGGGGAAAAAAGAGAGGGAGGGAGAGACAAATCAGGTAACAGAATCTTAATTATAAAGAAAAAATGATGGTTACTAGAGGGGAGGGGGCTAGGGAGATGGATTAAATGGGTGATGGGGACTAAGGAGTGAACTTATGATGAGTAGCAGGTGATATATCTAAGTGTTGAATCAATTTATTGTATACCTGAAGCTAATATAATACTGTATGTTAACTAACTCCATTAAAATAAAAACTTTTAAAAAATAAAATAATGGGAAAAAATTGGAAAAAAATTCAAAAATTTTTAAAAATTATTTTTATTTAAATTCCAGTTAGTTAACATAGTGTAATATTAGTTTCAGGTATACAGTTTAGTGATTCAGCACTTCCATACAATACCCAGTGTTTGTCACAAGAGCACTCCTTAATCCCCATCACCTATTTCACCCATTCCCCCATCCACCTCCCCTCTGGTAACCATCAATTTGTTCTCTGTAGTTATGTCTCTTTCTTGGTTTGCTTCTCACTCTCTCTCTCTCTCTCTCTTTGCCCTATGATTGTTTTATTTCTTAAATTCCACATTAGTTTTTATATCATTTTTTAGTTGCTGATTTTAAATATAATTGCTTATTTTTAATGCAAATTTCATCTTCATTTATTTCTTTGAACATCACAAACATCTTTACTTTTAAGTATTTTCCATATTGCTCTAAAACCAGAATTCCATCTGAGAAAATTCCTTTTCCGATTCTTGTGTCTGTTGTCTATTTTATTAAATGTCATGGGTTTTGGGATGTTGAGTGACAGGCTCATTTTGAGTAGGAGATTTTTTCCTTCTCTCTTTTGCTCCAGGTAAACTCGGAATTGCCTCTTTCTTTCTAACAAGTTTGTGGTTGCTTCCATCTGGCCTTCTAGACCTCCAAGTAAGAAGATCCTTTGATGATAATTTGGAGCTCATTCCTACCCTGGATTGATATTAGGGATATCAAAGATGGTGTCACAGAATCAATCCCTAGTCAGGAACTATGAATTAAATAAAAGCAATGTATCATATTTTACAAAATCCAGGATGTTACTGACTAGAGGGTACAATTTTATGGCATTCTATGCACCAATTAAAGAAAACTGCCAATTAAATCTTGCTATAATGCTTTTGAATCACATATAATTTTTACTTTATACTTATCAAAAAAGAATTCTTTTGACTTAGATGTCAATTTTTATTATACATTACTCTATACATGTAAAAAAAAGTCAATGGCCAACATGTTCCTAGAATATCTTTACCTCTTTCAATTCGGACACTGATGTTCCATATTTTCTCACATCATGTTGGTCCCTGTGCCAATTAGAGCCTGGGTAATACAGCATTTCTTAACATGTCTTCATGAAGTTCTTTGCAACTCTGACCATCATTCTAGTTTTGATTCTTATGGTTTGTCAGGGACAACTTGCATCACAAGTATCTGCTCTCCAAAAGAAATTCTGTAATGTTTTCAGGTTTCAGAGATATTGCGATGTGAAAAAATGCACAGCATAAAATTGTTTTTTAAAAAGTGGTAATTACCAGGGTGCCTGGATGGCTCAGCCAGTTAAGCATCTGCCTTCATCTCAGGTCATGATCCTAGGGTCCTGGGATCGAGCCCCACGTCAGGCTCCCTGCTCATCAGGGAGCTTGCTTCTCCCCCTCCTGCTGCTCCCTCTGCTTGTGCTGTCTTGCATTCTCTCTCCTTCAAATAAATAAAATCTTAAAAAAAAAATTAAAAAGTGGCAATTACCAGTTTGTATTTCTATCCAGAATAAGATATTTAATAGAATTTGAGACATTTTAATTGAGAATGAAAGGGGAGGCACGCTAGAATTTCCACCATTTGCCTTAAAGGAGAATCTGTGGTGCTTAAGAGCACTGGCAAAAACAAACAAATAAAAACGAAAACACTTCTTAGAGATATCACCTTGGTCAAACGAATTAATCTCTCTGTACCTCAGTATTCTTCCCTAATAGGGTTGTAAGATAAGTAAATGAATTAATATATGTAAAGCACCTAGAACCATCTGTGTTCATGATTATCCTTCTTCCCATTCCTACACTTGTCTAACTGCCCCATCAAAGTTACGTCTTGTTTCTAACATCCTTTCACTGGCAGGGAGGCTCCTCACCACAGCCTTTGACTTCTAGCTATAAGCTTGGTTCAGGGAAGTGCCCTTTCTCCCCTCACCCCAACCCTTTCTGCTCAAATGAGACTTGTTTTCAGTCATCTTTTCCTGGCAGAATCTCAGTTCTGGTCACAGTACCTATTTCCAGCCCAGAGCCTGTCCCTTTAGCCCTGTTAACTGCTCAATTTCCAGCTTATAGAAAAGTTTATCTGGTTTTTGAGCTCAGCTATGTCATTTTGGTTTTCTCTTTGTATTTTACCACTGTTAAAAGATAAAACTGGGCATATTAAATTTTTAAGACTTCATTTTAGCAAAAATGACCTCAAATCAGGCAGCAACAAACTGTAAATGGTTAGGAGCACTCCACTCACAGAAGCTAGAGGAAAAAATTTTATAGAGAAGTTGTGAAAGCAAAACAAGGAAATTATTTGATTGGCTTAAGGAGTTGCACTTTTTGGAAAAGACTAGTTGGTTATTTGTAACTGGTTGTCCTTAGGTTTTGATTTCTTAACTTTGAGGCATTTATAGGCTTAGGTTTTCATTTGCTTACCTAGTCTGCTAAGGTGTTAGGGCTGCCTCAGCCTAATGGCCTTGCTTAATTAATTTAACACCAATAACAATTAAAGCATGAATTCTTTGTGTCACCTTGGCTGGAGTTTTTAACCACGTTTATATATAATTGTATTCTTAACTAGTGTTCACGCCTTATTCAACTTGGTGTTAGTCCAGCACCTGACACAGTGCAGTAGAACTAAACAGAAATGATTAGATGAATGAAATAAACATTTTTTTTACTTCAAAACTTATTTCAGTGTCATTTTATAATGTTTTGTTTTATTAATTTAATTTGGAACTCTGAGTTTCTATTTTTGTTCTTATGAGATTTAAGAGTCATAAATTTTTGTTTGATTTTTTTTAAATTTTAAATATTTAGTTACTTATTCGAGAGAGCAGGAGGGAGGGGCAAAGGGAGAGAGCATCTTAAGCAGACTCCAAGCTTAGCACAGAGCCAGATGTGGGGCTCAATATCACAACCCTGGGATCAGGACTTGAACCAAAACCAAGAGTCAGATTCTTAACCAACTGTGCCACCCAGGCATCTCTTGTTTGCTTTTTTAAAAGCAAGGTTGTTGGTTTTTTTTTTTTTAAATAGTTTTAAATCTATAGAAAAGTTGCTAGGGCAGTATAAAAAAACTCTAGCTTTTCCACTTAAAATTTCTATTTACTACATTATCTCCATCTTTCTCTCCCTTCTCTATGTATTTGTGTATGTGTATACACACACACACAGAAATGATGCCCCATCACCCCTAAATACTAGAGGACATAACTTCTAAAAACAAGAACACTCTCTTACATCACCATCTATAAATCACCAATGTAACCACACAACCATCCAATCTATAGTCTCCATTCAAATTTTCCTCATTGTTTCAACAACTTATTTTTTCCATTCTGGTTTAGGATCTTATGCAGAAACTAGTACCATATTTAGTTGTCATGTGTCTTAGTCCATGACCATAGTCTAGGTAGCTTATAAACACCAGATATTTATTTCTTGGAGTTCTGGAAACTGGAAGTTTGAGATCAGGATGGTTGGATTGAGGGCCCTCTTCTTGTGGCAGTTTTCTTGTATCTTCATGTAGGGGAGAAATAATACTTTTTCTCTATCCTTCTGTGTTCATAGCCTATAATATAAGACAGATTAACAGGAGAAATAAAACAATTTTAATCACATATGTGCATATGGGAGCCCCACAAAAATGTGAGACTCAAAAAACAGCCAGACTATTAAGGCTTATATATCAGCCTGAGCTGGGCTAGGAGTCAGAAATGATGGGGGTGGGACTTCAAAGAGGGGAAGGCAATTCACAGGAAGGTGAGAGGAGAAAATGTTCCACAAACAAATGTTTCCCTGCCCTGCAGATAAGTCTTTCAGGTGAAAAAGTTTTCTCTGGCACTCCTTCTCTACCTGGTATAGGCTCACTTTGTAATGGAAATTTCTTTATAAGTGAAGATTTTCCTTACAGAAGGGTAACTTCGACTCTGCTTTCAGAACTTCTTTTGTGCATGCAGTTTCTCAAAATAATCAGCTCAAGATAATTCTTGTGGCAAAAAAAGCATATGTTGGAGTAGCATATTCTGCTACCCTTCACCCACATGGTGGAAGGGCAAAGAAACTCTCTCTGGCCTCTTTCATAAGGACATTAATCTCATGATGTAATGATTTCCTGAAGGCCCCATTCCTACTAACATCATATTGGGGGCTAAAGTTTCAACATATAAATTTGAAGGGGACACAAACATTCAGACCATAGTATCACATTGCATCAGTTTCCTTCAGTCTGGAACAGTTCCTCTCTCCTGCTGTCTTGGTCCTTCTAAGGCATTTCCTTCTGTAAAAGGTCCCTTAACCTGGGCTCATTCAACATTACCCTGGCCAGACTTAGGCCATGCGTCCATGCCAGGGAATCCCACAAAATTTCTGCTGCTCCTTTCTTAGCTCATCAATCATGAGGGACACAATGTTGGTTCAGACCATTGCTGGTCATGTTACCCTTGATCATCTGGTCAAGTTGGTCACTTCCAGGTTTCTTTACAATAAAAACTGCCATTTTGTTTGTGTTTGATTAGCATTTTGTAAGGAGATAGTCCAATATTACACCAATATCCTATTTCTCACCAAATCTTCTCCATTGAAGAGGAACAGAATGTGACACACCAAAATATGTCTCTTTGGCATAAAGATTATCCTGAGCTGGTTAATTTTAAGAAACACTAGACATAGGTGAAGCTCTGAAAACTGAGTGGAAGTTACTCTTTTGTAAGGAACAATTTACATTTATAAAAGAAATCTCTTTAAAAATTTTTTTTATTTAAATTTCAATTAGTTAACATACAGTGTAATATTAGTTTTAGGTGTACCATTAGTAATTCAACACTTACATACAACACCCAGTGCTCATCCCAACAAATGCATCAACTACTTCACCCACCCACCTCCCCGCTCCTCCCTGGTAACCATCAGTTTGTTCTCTAGGGCTGAGTCTGTTTTTTGGTTTGCCTCTCTTTTTCCCCCTCTGATTGAAATATCCACTTGTAAGGGTGTATCCCTTTCTCTACCAGGAAGAAAAAGAAGTCTCTAAATCACAAGACCTCTTATTAATGAAGAAGTCACTTACTTAAATCTACATGACAGCTTTACCCTAGTTTCCTGTGCTTTTCCCTGATAATCTCCCATAATGTCACTCCTCTCTCTCCTGACCCCAATATCTTTTCTCTTTAGCTGAAGATGGTATTTAAAGTGTTGTCTCAAGCCATTTGTGGGTGTTACTCAGTTTTCTTGGGTATCTCCCTTGTATACAGAAGTTTACATGTTATTAAACATCTGTTTGTTTTTCTATTGTTAATCTTTCTTTTATAACAGAGGAGTCTCAACTAAAAACCAAGAAAGATAAAGAGGAAATTAATTTTCAGCATCCATTGATGACTCCTGCCTATATCAACTGCCACTGTCATGGTTGACAAAGAATTATTCTCAATTTCCATTGTTGGGTTTGACAAAGAATTATTCTCTATTTCCATTGTGGAGTCCACCCCACAATATACCACTTTGGCATATTGATCATTTTGAATCAAAGTTACTTAAGAAGCAGCTGGTATAAGGACACGTTGACCCTCCCTTGTCCCCCTGAAAGCAGGAAGTAAATCTTCCACATGAAAGGTATCCTCCCTATACCAGAAGGTAGAGAGATATTCTTATCATAAGAGATAGAGAACTTAGGGCTGCAAAGGCTATATAGACTAACCTATTTCTTCACCAATTTACTGCACAAGCCCAAATTTCTTTGTCTTGTCAATTCCTTGTGAATTTATTGTCCTTTTGTCCAAAACATGCGTGTTTTGGTCCCTTCTTTGAGTCTCCTATTTCTATAAACTCCCAGATTTTTGAGATTAAAATTTGTTTTTTCTCCTGTTAATTTGTCTTGTGTCAATTAAATTATTAGACTAGAACCGAGAAGGGAAGAAACGAAAACTTCCTTCCCTACAGTTTTGGTGCCCACTATGAGATCCTCCACTGACTGGACACTGCCCAGCTCAGGGCTACTGCAGCTGAGAGATCCTGGGACCTCTGACATAGCTGGCATAAGGTAGAAATTCTTACCACAAAATCCCCTTGGATCTCTGCCTGCAAAGTCTGGTGGAAGCAAGAGTGGTGAAAGTCCTTTTCTTTGTCTAAAATTAAAATGGCAGGAAAAAATGTTTGTGTGAATTAGTTGCTTGCATATAGTGACTGATAACGATTTAAGTAGTCTTCATTTCTACTGATCCCATTCCTCCTAGAGATAGTCACTGTTTCTTTTCTTTTCTTTTCCTTCTTTCTTTCTTTCTTTTTTTTTTCTTTTAGGTTTTACTTATTTATTTGAGAGAGAGAGAGCAAGGAAGTGGGAGAGCATGAGCAGGGGGAGGGGCAGAGGGAGAGGGAGAAGCAGACTTCCCACGGAGCAGGGAGCTGGACGTGGGGCTCAATCCCAGGACCCCGGGGTCATGACCTGAGCCAAAGTCAGATGCATAACCAACTGAGCCACCCAGGAGCCCCTCTTTTGTCTCTGTATTTTGTGCAGTTTCTCATAATGAGTTTATGGGGGGGGGAACCCTCTCTAAAGGCCTGATATATAAGAGAAGCCATTTTAGATTTCTTTCTAAGTTAGCATGACTGTACACAAACTTTGTTTAAAACAAAAGCCTGATTTATGGCCCACCAAACATACATTGTACATCAGTTTTGTAAATGAGTAGCCTAAAGAAAAAACATCCTGTCATTCAGATATCAATCAATGCTTCTACCCCTGCATTTCTTGATATTAAAACTTGTGATTCCTGCCTTTATGTTAATCTATAATCTTTTGAGATTTTTACAAGATGTAAAAAAAAAGTATATGTATATGATCCTGTAAAAACTGTTTATTCTCTGGAGCACTTTCTTCCCCATGAAGAGTATGTTTCCTGGGCAGCTGTCCTAACTTGGGCTCAAATAAAACTCCCTTTTTTAACTTTTAGAGATTCTAAAAGGTTTATTCATTTTTTGTCAACAGGCAAGACCTCAAGCATAGTTCCTATAAGCCACTGGTGAGCCAGCCTCACACATCAGTGAGCTCATACTTCTCACTGGACCAGTGTCTATTCCGTGAAGCTTTGCTGTGGGTCCCCTATGTAAAAAAACTAGGAACAGTTTTCTTTTCATCTTATTCTGTGTCCTGAGTGCTTGGTTTTGTGACCAGGATCTCTGGTCCCTGTCATCCAGGGGTGCACAAAATGGTGTGAATCTAGTGGCCAGTTGAATATACTGGGGTTCTGAGATACAAAGTCACAAATAGCATTTTCTTTGTCCAGCCAGGCCAGCTGTCAGAGGAGTTTGTCATAAGAGGTCCCAGTCCATCAGGGGCCTTTGTCATCTCAACCTTTGTTATCTTGATTCTGCTAGAAAAGCCCCACCCCAGCAGTGCCTGCCCAGTGTCACAGATCAGTGAGTCTATGACTGGAGGTGCCACATATCCCTATGAGAGAGAAGAGACACTATTCTTACTACACTGTACTTACTGCCTATGACAATAAAGGTCTTTGCTTTCTTAGGATAACTCTGAGAGTAGACTTCTCAGTCATGTATGCTGTATCTTCTGCACCCACTTCAGGAATGCCTCTCACATACATGGTAAAGATTTATTCTAAACCTCAAAGTCACCTCCACGTTTTTCTATAAAAAAACACAAAGGAATATCATGACTAGCCTTAGGGACTCCTTTAACAAGATGGAAAAAAAAAAAAAGAAATTGAACTTGGAACAAAAATTAAAATCCACATCCAATGTAAATTCCCTCTTTCCACCCTCTCATACATCTCATTATTCACCAACTCCCTGTCTCTGACCCTCCAGAAGATTTTTTGAATGTCTGGTCCCCTGTTTAAATTCCCCTTCTCAAAATCCAGCCCTATCACCTCAACAACCTTTCTTAGCTCCCCAAATTCTCCAATGTCCTCAGAAAATCCCTAAACACACACATACTTGTTTCATCATCTCTTTCCTTAGAAGATTTACAGAAAACACCAAGTCCTGACCTCCATGTCCAGGGTAAACAGTTTATTTTTATAAATGCTAAATGTCAGGAATGAATGTAGCAGAAACACCTGGGACAGGTGGTGATAAGGATTGTTTTATTGTGCCTTGCAGCTCCTCCTTCCTTCCAGTGATCAGTAATCGGGTCCTACAAGTTTGGGGCCTTCCTATGCAATGTCCAGTGTGGGTGTATCCTAGACCCTCAGAGCAAAGAATTCATTTCCCTTGTACAACAACAGATCCTTTAAATTATAAAGCCCTTTTACTTATACTTTCAGAAGATTCTACCAAATTTATAGGGCAATTAGAAAGATTAGTGGCCATTCACAACTCCACTCACAGAGAGAGCTAAAGGGGTGTTTTCCCCCCTCCCATGATTATATTGTTGTAAAACAAGACAGATGGCCCCCTGGAGAAAACCTCCCCTCACAAGTAAAAACAGATGGCCAGAAACTCCCAGGCCCTCCTTAAAGTGACAAGGAAATAGCTCAGCTAGAGGATGATATTCAAGGCTTGACAGGTGTAATTTTAGAGGCTTTCCACCCTAAAATGAATTGGTCTAAAGTTGAATTGCGCACTCAGAAAGGAGAGCATCTGAAGGTCTTTGTTGAATGCTTTATGCAAAATTTTCAAAGGCATTACTATGCTAAACCCAGAAGCTCTAGAGCACAGGAATCTTTTTTTTCTTTTTTTAAAGAAAGAAACCTTTTAATTTCCACCTTAGTAGGAAATTTTCTTCCTGACATAAAGAAGCAAATATAAAATAATGTAGTTGGATGGGTCAGCCAACCTATTAAGTGTCATGGTAGAAGTAGTTACTTAATTATTTGAGAATAGGTTTCAGGAATAAGGGGGGGGGATAAATCAACAATTGTTGCTTTGCAACTTAAATCTTTAAAAAGATAAAAGTATAACTCTAAAAACAACTCAGAGCCCTTCTTATTTTCCTCTAGACATTTGCAGACATTGTGAAAGGAAAAAAAAAAAAGCAGGCCATTGGAAGAATAATTGTCCTGCACTTAAGAGAAAGGAACATTTTAAAAATAATCCCCCTAGGTCCTTGCACCCCTAGAGAGTGAATTTTTTCCCCTCCTATGAGGCAGCTCACCATTGACTGATGAGATCAGCTGATCCTCAGTCACATCTCAGAGTTCGCCATTAAAACTTTTTAAAAAAGGATCAAAATCTGGATTTTAAAATTGACACTGGTGGAAATTTACCATCTGTTGAGAGGATTTATCTCTACCTATCATCTCTGATTCTAATGAGGCTGTCAGAGTCTCAGGGCAACCTATATCATTACCAATATCTCCGGCCACCCAAATATCTTTAAGCTTTCTTAACAACACCATGCCTTTCTAGTTCCCAACTCCAGCCAAACTTTTTGGTAGAGATCTCTTATGTTACATTTAATGCCACTATGAATTGTGATGAGAAATGCATTTTTAGTTCTCTGCTTTCAGATAAAACCTTAAATTTCCTACTTTCTTTCTTTTTTTTTGTTTTAGAATTAAGCTTTTATTTTTTTATTATGTTATCTTAGTCACCACACAGTATGTCATTAGTTTTTGATGTAGTGTTCCATGATTCTTGTTTGCATATAATACCCTGAGCTCGTTGCAATACGTGCCCTCCTTAATACCCATCACCAGGCTAACCCATTCCCCCACTCCCATCCCTTCTGAAACCCTCAGTTTGTTTCCCAGAGTCCATAGTAACTCATGGTTTATCTCCCCCTCTGATCCCCCCCCTTCATTTCTCCCTTCCTTCTCCTAATATCCTCCATGCTGTTCTTTATATTCCACATATAAGTGTAACCATATGATAACTTACTATTGCTTGACTTATTTCACTTAGCATAATCCCCTCCAGTTCCATCCATGTCAATGCAAATGTTGGGTATTCATCCTTTGTGATGGCTGAGTAATATTACATTGTGTATATGAACCACATCTTTAAACCAAAGACAGCAGTAAGGAATGAAGAGGGACACTGTATCATGCTTAAAGGGTCTATCCAACAATTACAAATATTTATAACAATTATAAATACTCATGCCCCTAACTTGGGAGCAGCCAATTATATAAACCAATTAATACCCAAATTAAAGAAATACATTGATAATAATACAATAATAGCAGGGAACTTCAACACCCCATTCACCGCAAAGGACTGATCATCTAATCAAAGGATCAACAAGGAAGCAAGAATGTTGAATGACACTCAGGACTAGATGGACCTCACAGCTATATACAGAAGATTCCACCCTAAAGCAACAGAATACACATTCTTCTCGAGTGCACATGGAACATTTTCCAGAATAAATCACATACGGGTTACAAATCAGGTCTCAACTGATACCAAAAGATTGAGATTATTCCCTGCATATTTTCACATTACAAAGCTTCAAAACTTGAACTCAATCACAAGAGGAAATTTGGAAACACTTGGAGGTTAAAAAGCATCCTATAAAGAATGAATGGGTCAGCCAGGAAATTAAAAAATTTTAAAAAATTCATGGAAACTAATGAGAATGAAAACACACTGTTCAAACATCTGGGATACAGCAAAGGGGGGTACTGAGAAGGAAATACATAGCAATACAAAATCAGAAAAGTCTTAAATACACAAGCTAACATTACACCTAAAGGACCCGGAGAAAGAGCAAGTAATAAAGCCTAAACCAAGCAGGAAAGAGAAATAATAAGATTAGAGAAGAAATCAATGAAAGAGAAATCAGAACAGCAGAACAAATCAACAAAACTAGAAGCTGGTTCTTTGAAAGAATTATAAGATCAGTAAACCACTAGCCAGACTTATCAAAAAGAAATAAAAAGGACCCAAGGAGATGAAATCATGAATGAAGAGGAGAGATCACACAACCACCAAACAATTTTAAGAACATATTATGAACAACTATATGCCAACAAATTAGGCAACTTGGAAGAAATGGATGCTTTCCTGGAAACATATGAACTACCAAAACTAAAATAGGAAGAAATAAAAAATCTGAACAGACCAATAACTAGCAAGGAATTTAAGGCAGTAATCAAGAATCATGCCCCCCCAAAAGAGTCCAGGGCCAGATGGCTTCCCAGGGGAATTCTACCAAACATTTAAAAAGAAATAATACTTATGCTATTGAAGCTGTTTCAAAAAATAGAAATGGAAAGAAAATTTCCCAATTCTCTATAAGGCCAGGATGACCTTGATCCCAAAACCAAAGGCCCCATCAAAAAGGAGAATTACAGAACGATATCCCTGATAAATATGGAGGCCAAAATTCTCACCAAGATACTAGCCAATAGGATCCAAGTGTATATTAAAAGGATTATTCACCACAACCAGGTAGGATTTATTCCTAGGATATAGGGGTGGTTCAACATTCACAAATCAATCAATGTGATATATCACATTAATAAGGAAAAGGACAAGAATTATATGATCCTCTCAGTTGATGCAGAAAAAACATTTGGCAAAATGCAGCATCTTTTCCTGATTAAACTCTTCAAAGTGTAAAAGCCATCTCTGAAAAGCCCACAGCAAAATATCATTCTCAATGGAGAAAAACTTATCAAACTCAACATCCAAAAATAAATAATCCAGTCAAGAAATGGGCAGAAGACATGAACACACATTTCTCCAAAGAAGACATACAAATGGCTAACAGATGCATGAAAAAATGTTCAACATCACTTGGCATCAGGGAAATACAAATCAAAACCACAATGAGATACCACCTTACCCAGTCAGAGTGGCAAAAATTAACAAGAGAAGGAACAACAAATGTTTGTGTGGATGCGGAGAAAGGGAATCCTCTTACACTATTGGTTGGAATGCAAGCTGGTATGGCCACTCTGAAAAGCAGGATGGAGGTTGTCAAGAAGTTAAAAAAAGAGCTACCATATGACCCAGCAATGGCATTACTGGGTGTTTACCCCAAAGACACAGAGGTAGTGAAACAAAGGGGCACCTGCTCCCCAATGTTCATAACAACAATGTCCACAATAGCCCGACTGTGGAAGGAGCAAAGATGCCCTTCAACAAATGAATGGATAAAGATGATGTGGTTCATATATACAAAGTAATATTACTCATCCATCAGAAATGGTGAATACCTACCATTTCATTGACATGGATGGAACTGGAGGGGATTATGCTAAGTGAAATAAGTTAAGCAGAGAAAGACAATTATCATATGGTTTCACTCATATGTGGAATTAAGGAATAGCATGGAGAACTAAAAGGGAAGTGAGGGAAAACTGAGTGGAAGAAATCAGAGAGACAAACCATGAGAGACTCTGGACTCTGGAAACAAACTGAAGGTTGGGGAAGGGGAGGTCTTTGGGTGGATGGGTAGCTGGGTGATAGGTATTAAGTGGCATGTGTTGTAATGGGCACTGGGTGTTATATACAACTAATGAATCATTGAACATTACATCAAAAACTAATGATGTACTATATGTTGGCTAACTGAACATAATAAAATAAATAAATAAAATAAAAAATAAATAAAATGAGTTTGCTGGCCTGACTCATTCCATAATGGAATGACAAATGCAAATAACCTGTTATTAATTTCTTTACTGCTATCTTGATATTAATTTCTTTACTACTATTGTAGCATCAGAGACTTACAATATCCCTGAGGTGAGTAAATGTTAACTGTCTCCCTCTAAAGGTAAATTCAACTATCATTCGATCCATCCACTAAACTTGCAGACGATAACCAAACAGTGAGAATAGCCCAAAGCTGGAGGCAAGTTTATAAAGTCCATTTGAAGCGCAGCAAAGGGCAGTATGTGCCTAGGAGGACTCGCTGGGCTTTACTGATTTCTTCTAGAAAGATGGTGTATTTACAATTGGTGCACTGGGAAAAGTTTGTTCAGACATTTTGTGGATGTCAAGGCAGAAGCAATTTCAGTTCCTTAGTTATCACCGTTCTGCTTATATGTCCCGTTTAATGGGAGATAAGTACAAGCCAAAAAGTCAAAAGAGAGGAAGATAGAAGAAGTCCATTTGGCCTAATGTATAATCTGATAACTGTTTGGCACCTTGTATTTTTCATTTGTCTTTTTCAGATTGTGGGGCATTTGCCTGGTAGTTAATAATATCAGGCAAGGATAAAAGCAGGCTTAAAAACTGGGTGGAAAAAGGATGGGGGGCTCCATTTGAGGCTACAGAATGCCAGTGAGATTTAAGGATTGGAGAAACTATTAAGGATTTACAATATGCCTGAGATATGCAAATCCATGTTAACTGTTTCCCTTTAAATGTAAATGCAAAAAGAAATCACAAGTCAGGATGCAATGGGATTCAAAAGAAAGTTGAACAGAGGTAAATTACTGTAAATCAAGCTGTATCAGCAAGAATTAAAGAATAGTATCTGGATTAGGGACTATGGGCAGTGAGCAATTACAAAAGAGTTTATGGCTCTTAGGTCTTGCACAAACTGATTTCTGAGTCAATTTTGCCTTCTTTCCTTGTTGGCAAGATTAGAGTACCAGAGGCTGAGAAAGTAAAGACAAATACACCCTGTTACAAAAGCCAGTTTATTGTAAATTCAGTTCCCCACTATTCATCTCTCCCTAGAGGTTTTGGATTACTGATGAAAATGGCTTATTTTTTTTTTCCAAGTAATGCACACAGACTCTGCATTTGGTAACAATCTAATTTCATTTTGATGTGTGGCCCAAGGGTTAATTGGGAGATTTTTAAAAATTTGGAAAAAATTTGTTTTTTTAAACTTTAATTCCAGTATAATTAACATACAGTGTAATATTATTTTCAGGTGTACGATATTAAATAATTCTATACATTACTCATTGCTCATCATTATAAGTGTACTCTTAATCCTCTTTGCTTATTTCATCCATCCTCTACCCACCCCTGTCTCTGGTAACCATCAGTTTGTTCTCTATTCTTAAGAGTGTATTTTTTTGTCTCTTTTTTTCCTTTCTTTGTTTTGTTTCTTAAATTCCATGTAATGAACTCATGTGGTATCTGTCTTTCTCTGACTGACTTATTTCACTTAGCATTATGCCCTTTAGATTCAACCATGTTGTTGCCAGTGACAAGATTTCACTCTTTTTTATGGCTGAATAACATTACATTGGATATATACTCCACATCTTCTTTATCCATTCATCTATCCAAGGACACTTGGGTTGAATCTATAATTTGAAATGTCTGAACAAACTTTTCTATACAAATTTTAGGATTCTTTGTTCTAGTTCTGTGGAAAATGCTGTTGGGATTTGGATAAAGACTGTAAATAATGCTGCCGTGAACATAGGGATGCATATATCTTTTTTAATTGGCGTTTTTGTGTTCTTCGGGCAAATACCTAGTAGTGGAATTACTGGTTCATATAGTAATTTTATTTTTAACTTTTTGAGGAACTTCCATGATGTTTTCCACAATGGCTGCACCGGTTTGCATTCCCACCAACAATAGATGAGTGTTCCTTCTTCTCCACAGCCTCAACAACACTTGCTGTATCTTGTGTTTTTTACCTTACCCTTTCTGAAAGGTGTGAAGTTATATCTGCAGTTTTGATTTGCCTTTCTTTTATTAGTGAAAATTAGTGATGTTGGGCATATTTACATGTGTCTGTTGGCCATCTGAATATCATCTTTGGAGAAATGTCTGTTCATGGCTTCTGTCCATTTTTTAATTGGATTAATTGTGTTTTTTTAGTGTTGAGTTGTATATGTTCTCTATATATTTTGTACACTAACCCCTTATCAGATATATTACTTGCAAATATCTGCTCCCATTCTGTAGGTTGCCTTTTGGTTTTGTTGATTGTTTTCTTTCCTGTGTAGAAGTTTTTTATTTTGATGCAATTCTAACAGTTTATTTTTGCTTTTGCTTCCCTTGCCTCTCAGGAGACATATCTAGAAAAAAATGTTGCTCTATCTGATGTCAAATAAATTACTACCTGTGCTCTCCTCTAGGATTTTTACGGTTTCATATTTCATATTTATTTATTTATTTATTTACTTATTTTATCTTCAATTTTTAAAATTCTAGCTATTTAACATACAGTAATATTGGTTTCAGGAGTAGAATTCAGTGATTCTTCACTTACATACAACATCCAGTGCTCATCATAAGTGCCTTCTTAATACCCATCACCCATCTAGCCCATCCGCCACACACCTCCCTCCATCAACCCTTAGTTTTTTCTCTATCTTTAAGAGTCTTGTATGGTTTGTTTCCTTCTCTCTTTTTTCTACCCACCATTCATCTGTTTGGTTTCTTTTTTTTTTTTTTTTTTTTTTTTTTTTTTAAAGATTTTATTTATTTATTCGACAGAGATAGAGACAGCCAGCGAGAGAGGGAACACAAGCAGGGGAAGTGGGAGAGGAAGAAGCAGGCTCATAGCAGAAGAGCCTGATGTGGGGCTCGATCCCAGATCGCCAGGATCACGCCCTGAGCCGAAGGCAGACGCTCAACCGCTGTGCCACCCAGGCGCCCCTCATCTGTTTGGTTTCTTAAATGCTACATATGAGTGAAAAGATATATTTGTCTTTCTCTTACTGACTTATTTCATTTAGCATATTATACTCTAGCTGCATCCACGTTGCTGCAAATGACAAGATTTCTTTCCTTTTGATGGCTGAGTAATTATTACCCAGGTCTCATTTTTAGGTCTTTAATCCATTTTGAGTTTATTTATTTATTTCTTTTTATTTAAAATCAATTACTTAACATATAGTGTATTATTAGTTTCAGAGGTAGAATTTAGTGATTCATCAGTTGCATATAACACCCAGTGCTCATTACATCAAGTGCCCTCTGTATGCCCATCACCCAGTTACCCCATCCCCCCACCCACCTTCCCTTCTACAACCCTCAGTTTGTTTCCTAGAGTTAAGAGTCTGCTATGATTTGTCTCCTTCTCTGATTTTATCTTATTTAATATTTTTCCATCCCTTCCCCTATGTTCATCTGTTTTGTTTCTTATATTCCACTTATGAATGCGATCATATGATATTTGTCTTTCTCTGACTTATTTTGTTTGGCATAATACCCTTTACCTCCATCCATGTCATTGCAAGTGGCAAGATTTCATTCTTTTCAATGGCTGAGTAATATTCCTTTGTGTGTGCATACCACTTCTCCTTTATTCATTCATCTATCGATGGATGTCTAGGCTCTTTTTATATTTTGGCTAATTGTGGACAATGTTGCTACAAACTTTGGGGTGCAGGTGACCTTTTGAATCACTGTTTTATCCTTTAGATAAATACCTAGTAGAGCAATTGTTGGGTTGTAGGATAGCTCTATTTTTAACTTTTTGAGGAATCTCCATTTGTTTTTCATAGTGGTTGTACCAGTTTGCATTCCCACCAACAGTGTAAGAGGGTTCCCCTTTCTCCGCAACCTCACCAACATATGTTGTTTTCTGAGTTGTTAATTTTAGCCATTCTGACCAGTGTGAGGTGGTATCTCATTGTGGTTTTGATTTCTATTTCCCTGATGTGAATGACGTTGAGCCTTTTTTCATGTGTCTGTTGGCCATACAGGTGTCTTCTTTGGAGAAATGTCTGTTCATGACTTCTGCCCATTCTTGACTGGACATTTTTAGTTTATTTTTGTGAATGGGGTAAGAAAGTTGTCCATTTTCACTCTTTTGCATGTTGCTGTCCAGTTTTCCCGATATCGTTTGTTGAAGAGACTCTTTCTCCCATTGAATATTCTTGCCTATTTTGTGGAGGATTCATTGACCATTTAATCGTGGATTTAATTTTGGTCTCTCTATTCTGTTCTGTTGATCTATGTATCTATTTTTATGCCAGTATGTACTGTTCTGATTACTACAGCATTATAGTATAACTTGAAATCTGGGACTGTCATACCTCCAGTTCTGTCATTTTTCAAGATTATTTTGGCTATTTGGGGCCTTCTGTGGTTCTATACAAATTTTAGGATTCTTTGTTCTAGTTCTGTGGAAAATGCTGTTGGGATTTGGATAAGGACTGCATCAAACCTATAGATTGCTTTGGGTAGTATGAACATTTTAACAATATTTGTTCTTCCAATCATAATGAATGGGATATCTTTCTTTCTTTCTCTCTTTCTTTCTTTCTTTCTTTTCTTTTTTGGTGGTCATCTTTACTTATGTCATCAAAATTTTATAGTTTTCAGAGTAAGGGCTTTTACCTCCTTGGCTCAGTTTATTCCTAGGTATTTTATTATTTTTGGTGCAATTGTAAATGGGATAGTTATCTTAATTTCCCTTTCCAATGCTTCATTATTAGTATACAGAAATACAATGGATTTCTGGTATTTTGTATCCCACAACTTTATTGAATTCATTTATCAGTTCTAGTAGTGTTTTGGTGTATTCTTTCAGGTTTTCTATATATAGTATCATGTCAAGTGCAAATGGTGAAATGGTTACTTCTTCATTACCAATTTGGAAGACTTTTATTTCCTTTTTTCCAGATTTATTTTACTTTTTAACTTTTTTAAATTTAAATTTAATTAGCTTTTCTCCACATCCATACCAACATTTGTTGTTCCCTCTCTTGTTAATTTTTGCCACTTTGACTGGGTAAGGTGGTATCTCATTGTGGTTTTGATTTGTATTTCCCTGATGCCAAGTGATGTTGAACATTTTTTCATGAGTCTGTTAGCCATTTTTATGTCTTCTTTGGAGAAATGTGTGTTCATGTCTTCCGCCCATTTCTTGACTGGATTATTTGTTTTGGATGTTGAGTTTGATAAGTTCTTTATAGATCTTGGATACCAGCCCTTTATCTGTAATGTCATTTGCAAATATCTTCTCCCATTCCGTGGGTTGCCTCTTACTTTTGTTGACTGTTGCCTTTCCTGTGAAGAAGCTTTTTATCATGATGAAGTTCCAATAATTCATTTTTGTTTTTGTTTCCCATGCCTTTAGAGACATGTCTTGCAAGAAGTTGCTGTGGCCGATGTCAAGGCGGCTCCTGCCTATGTTCTCCTCTAGGATTTTGATGGATTCCTGTCTCACTTTGAGGTCTTTCATCCATTTTGAGTTTATCTTTGTGTATGATGTAAAAGAATGGTCCAGTTTCATTCTTCTGCAATGTGGCTGTCCAATTTTCCCAGCACCATTTATTGAAGAGACTGTCTTTTTTCCACTGGATGTTTTTTCCTGCTTTTTTGAAGATTAGTTGATCATAGAGCTGAGGGTCCATTTTTGGGCTCTGTATTCTGTTCCACTGGTTTACATGTTTGTTTTTGTGCCAATACCATGCTATCTTGATGATCACATCTTTGTAACACAGCTTAAAGTCAGGCATTGTTATGCCTCAAGTTTTGGTTTTCTTTTTCAACATTCCACTGGTGATGCAGGGTCTTTTCTGGTTCTATACAGATTTTAGGATTGCTCATTCCAGCCCTGTGAAAAATGTCAATGGTATTCTGATAGGGATTACAATGAAAGTGTAGATTGCTCTGGGCAGCATAGACATTTTCACAATGTTTATTCTTCCAATCCATGGGCATGGAATTATTTTTCCATCTCTTTGTGTCTTCCTCAATTTCTTTCATCAGTGTTCTGTAGTTTCTAGAACATAGATCCTTTACCTCTTTCATTAGGTTTATTCCTATTAATCTTATGATTTTTGGTGCTGTTGCAAATGGGATAGATTCCTTAATTTCTCTTTCTTCAGTCACATTTTTTTTTTTTGGTGTGTGTATAGAAATGCAACTGATTTCTGTGCATTGATTTTGTATCTTGCCATGTTGCTGAGTTGCTATAAGAGTTCTAGTAATTTGGGGGTGGAGCCTTTTGGGTTTTCCACATAAAGTATCATATCGTCTGCAAAGAGAGAGAGTTTGACTTCTTTTTTTTGTCAATTTGAATGCCTTTTATTTCTTTTTGTTGTCTGAATGCTGAGGCTAAGACTTCTAGTACTATGGTGAACAACAGTGGTGAGCATGGGCATCTCTGTCATGTTCCTGACCTTAGGGGAAAAGCTCTCAGTTTTTCTCCATTGAGAATGATATTTCACTGTGAGCTTTTCAGAGATGGCTTTTGTGATATTGAGGTATATTCTCTCTATCCCTATACTTTGAAGAGTTTTAATCAGGAAAGGATTAAAGTGCTTTATCACATTAATTGATTTGTGAATGTTTGAACCACCCCTACATCCTAGGAATGAATCCCACCTGGTTGCGGTGGATAATCCTTTTAAGGTACTGTTGGATCCTATTGGCTAGTATCTTGATGAGAATTTTGGCCTCCATATTCATCCAGGATATTGGCCCATAATTCTCCTTTCTGATGGGTCTTTGTCTGGTTTGGGGATCAAGGTCATGCAGGCCTCATAGGACGAATTTGGAAGTTTTCCTTCTGTTCCTATTTTTTTTAACACCATCAGTAGAATAGGTATTATTCCTTCTTTAAGCCATCTGGCCCTGGACTCTTGTTTTTGGGGGAGATTTTTAATTACTGCTTCAATTTTCTTACTGGTTATTGGTCTATTCAGATTGTCTATTTCTTCCTGTTCCAGTGTTGGTCATTTATAAGTTTCCAGGAATGCATCCATTTCTTCCAGGTTGCCTAATTTGTTGGCATAGAGTTGCTCGTAATAATTTCTAATAATTGTTTCTGTTTCCTTGGTCTTAGTTGTGATCTCTCCCCTTTCATTCATGATTTCATTGATTTGGGTCCTTTCTCTTTTCTTTTGGATAAGTCTGGCCAGTGGTTTGTCAATCTTATTAACTCTTTCAAGGAACAAGCTTCTAGTTTTGTTGATCTCTACTGTTTTTCGGGTTTTTAGTTCATTGATCTCTGCTCTAATCTTTATTATTTCTCTTTTCCTGCTTGGTTTAAGTTTTATTTGCTGTTCTTTCTCCAGCTCCTTTAGGTGTAAGGTTACCTTGCGCATTTGGGATTTTTCTAATTTTCTGAGAGAGGCTTGGATGGCTAAATATTTCCCCCTTAGGACCGCCTTTGCAGTATCCCACAGGTTTTGGACTGATGTGTTTTCCTTCTCATTAGTTTCCATGAATTGTTTAAGTTCTTCTTTAATTTCCTGCTTGATCCAATCATTCTTTAGCAGGATGCTCTTTAACTTCAATGTGTTTTCATTCCTACCAAATTCTTCTTGGGGTTGCGTTCCAGTTTCAAAGAATTGTGGTCTGAAAATATGTAGGGAATAATCTCAGTCTTTTGGTATTGGTTGAGCCCTGATTTGTGACCCAGTATGTGGTCTATTCTGGAGAAAGTTCCATGTGTACTTGAGAAGAATGAGCATTCTATGAAGTCCATTTGATCCAATGTGTCATTCAAAGCTCTTGTTTCTTTTTCAATCTGCTTAGATGATCTGTCCATTGCTGTGAGGGGAGTGTTGAGGTCTCCTACTATTAATGTATTATTATCAGTGTATTTCTTTATTGGTTATTAATTGGTTTATATAATTGGCTGCTCCCACGTTGGGGCATAGATATTTACAATTCTTAGATCTTCTTGTTGCATAGACCCTTTAAGTATGATATAGTGTCCGTTTACGTCTCTTACTATGGTCTTTGTTTTGAAATCTAATTTGTCTGATATGAGGATTGCTACCCCAGCTTTCTTTTGAGGTCCGTTAGTGTGGTAAATTGTTCTCCATCCCTTCACTTTCAGTTTGGAAGTTCTTTGTATTCAAAATGAGTCTCTTGTAGAAAGCATATGGATGGGTCCTGTTTTTTTATCCAATCTGAAATCCTGTGTCTTTTCATGGGAGCATTCAGCCCACTTACATTCAGAATAACTATTGAAAGATATGAATTTAGTTCCATTGTATTGCCTGTAAAATCCCTGTTTCTATAGATTTTCTCTGTTTCTTTCTGGTCCACGTGACTCTTGGGGTCTCTCTTCACTTATAGTATTACCCTTACTATTTCTTGCAGGGCTGGCTTGAAGGTCGCATATTTTTTCAGTTTCTGCCTGTCCTGAAAGCTCCTTATCTCTCCATCCATTCTGGATTACAGCCTTGCTGGATAAAGTATTCTTGGCTGCATGTTCTTCTCGTTTAGTACCCTAAATATGTCTTGCCAGCCCTTTCTGGCTTGCTAGTTTTCTGTGGACAGGTCTGATGTTATTCTGATGTTCCTCTCTCCATATGTAAGTAACCTCTTCTCCCAGCTATTCTCAGGATAGCTTCTTTGACTGTAAAATTTGCAAGCTTCACTATTATATGTCGTGGTGTTGATCTATTTTTATTGATTTTGAGAGGGGTTCTCTCTGCCTCTTGGACATGAATGCTTGTTCCTTCCCCAGATTAGGGAATTTCTCAGCTATGATTTGCTCAAACACCTTCTAGCCCTCCCCCCTCAGTGATCCCAGTAATTCTGAAATTGGAACATTTCATAGTATGATTAATCTCTCCAGTCTTCTTTCTCATGTGCTACTAGCAGCCTATCTCTGTTTTCTTCAACTTCCTTCCTTTCCATCAGCTTATCTTCTAGATCACTAATTCTCTCTTCTGTTTCCTTTACCCTGGCTGTTAGAGTATCCAGTTTAGACTGCATCTCATTCATAGAATTTTTTAGTTCAGCCTGATTAGATCTCATTTCTGCTCTTAGAGATACTATATTGTCACTAATGCTTTTTTCAAGCCTAGCTATCTTGAATTTTATCTCTGACATCTTGCTTATATTCATATCCATTAGTTCTGTGGCAGTGGACATTGTCTCTTGTTTCTTTTCTTTGTTGAGAGCTCCTCCTCATAGTCATTCTGTTGAAGATGGTTGAGGGAATGTACAGAGTCCAAAATATCAACCATGACCAAAGCAAGATGCACCCTAGCAAAATCCAGAGGGGTCAGAAGCCTCCATATATATATATATATATATATATAAAGGTAAAATTGAATAGTGAAAAAAGGACTATAATAAAGCTTATATCTATAAAAAATGTAGGTGTGAAAAAATACAAGTTAGAAAGCTACTGAGAAATAAAAGTTGATATAATAAACATCTAGTTGAATGAGAAGGTAAAAAGAAAAGAAAAACAGAGAAAATCATAAGAAGGAAAAAAGAAAAAGAAAAGGAAAGTTTTATCTGAAAAATAAAGAAGTTGTAAGGTGACACCTGGAGATTAATATATAATGTTCCTGGGCCTTGGGATTTTACAGTCTTCTGGGATCCATAGGCTTGGCATCCAGCTGTCCTTCCAGCCTGTCTTCTGGGGGAGGGGCCTGCCACAAAGTTTCTCGGGTAACTCTGCCTGGGCGGAGTTGCTCCACCCGCTGTTAGGGGGATGGGCTCAGTGGAAACTAGTCTTCTGTGCGGCTTTTGTTCCCTGGGGGCTTTCTGCTCCTCTTCAGAGGATCCGAGCAAAAATGGCTGCTGCCCAGTCTCCAACCCAGAGCAGAAAATTCACAGTCTGCCTTTTAATAAACCCTCTAGGACAAACTGTCTCCACTTCTGTATGTGCAGCCAAAAACCGCAGCCTCCCGTGTGCCCACAGCAACTCTCAGAGGTAGTCCCAGGGGCTCAGGAGGGCCACTGCCCTTTGTGATTCTAAAACCTCGAGCAGCTGTGGGCTGGCTCACACACACCAAAAGCTCCTGGATCAGGTCTGGGCACTGCTCTAAACCCCTTTCTGGGACGCCGCCTCTCTGTGAGTTTTTGCCTGGGCATGGGCGCAGGTTCCAGATTTTTTCGGCTTGCAAAAAGCAGTTGTTTTTCTGCTTGTAGAGAACCAGATACATATTTTTACATCTCAGGCTGATTTCATGGGTGTTCAAAATGGTTTGGTAGATATCCAGCTAACTTCAGGGGACCAGTTGAAATGGGGTCCCCTACTCCTCTGCCATCTTCCAGGGAACTCATTTCATAGCAGAAATAAACCACTTGTTTGCAAAGACTCTGGAGTACTCATTAAAATTTCA
Source organism: Ursus maritimus (assembly GCF_017311325.1). Classification (NCBI taxonomy): domain Eukaryota; kingdom Metazoa; phylum Chordata; class Mammalia; order Carnivora; family Ursidae; genus Ursus; species Ursus maritimus. The sequence goes on from NW_024426119.1 coordinate 27,464,981, forward strand.
CATCTTGTACAATTCTTTACCATCAGAACAAGTGGTACCTAAAAATTTAGACAGAAGAAGGACTTTAGTAAAGATCTGTCAAGAAACGGGGGCTAGAGGGGCCTGGGTGACTCAGTTGGTTAAGTGTCTGCCTTCAGCTTGGGTTATGATCCCAGGGTGAGGAGTCTTCTTGTCCCTCTCCCTCTCCCTCTGCCCCTGCCCCCACTCATGCGTGCTCTCCCTCTCTCTCTCTCTAAAATAAATAAAATCTTAAAAAAAAAAACAAAAAAAAAACAAGAACTAAAAGAAACTGTGGCTAAATGTCCAGAAGAATTGCTCTTGGCCCTTATAAAGATCCAGAATATTCAACACAGAAGCTGTGAATTGACAACTTTTCAGATAGTGTTTGCCTCATGGCATCTCTAAACTTTCCATTCCCAGATTAAGTGAACATTGTGGGAACTTAAGTGAACGATTTGATGCTATGACTAGTTATATATAAAAACTAACTAGTGTACTTGAAGTATATTGCCAACAGGTAAATGAGGCATGGCCTCTACTGACTGGCAAGCCCTGCCATCCCTTTCAACCAGGAAACCAGGTACACATCAAGTCTGTAGAAAGAAACATTCTCTGTCACCTCCCTGAGAAAAACTTTATGAGGAATGCTAATCTCCCACACTGCCACCAAAATAAAAGAAATACCTGAATTCATGGAAGCCATGCCAACGTAGATCCAAATTATCATTCCCATAATAACTGGAAGACAGGCCCTGCAAATGACTTCCAGAGTCAATTCCGAGGTTTTTTAAGCAGAAGGCATCACAAAGTGGACAGCTTTTCCCAACATCAAGAAGCCCTTTTTACCTGTTTCCCTTCCTTTGTAAGACTCCCTCCCCACAGAGCTTATTAATGAATACTTTTTTCCTTCCATATTTATTAATTATTAGAAGACTGACAAAAGATTGATTGTTTCAATCTGTCCTACTCCCCCTCTGGGTTTTACACAATAATTCTCTTTCAATCTATGTCTTGATCCTATTAAGCCTTACTTTTTCAACAAATCACATACAAACTAAACACTCGTTTATGCCATTTTACCAAACCCTGGTGAAACCAATGATTGATTATGTCAAAATTTGGATAGTGCAAAAGAACCCGAACAAAAAGTTCCTGCCAATGTGAATACCTGGTGGACTAAGTATGAAAGATGGATGAATGACAGGGCATGGTATCCACAACTAGAAAAACATCACTCTGTTTCTTCTTCTGGTGAGTTATTTGAACTGCAAAAACCTTGATAGAAGCTCAAGGACTGTCTTTTACCCAGATAAAGACAATAGGTGATAATATTTCCCTTTGTTTTGAAAACAGACATGCCACTGGATGCCACTTTCCTGGGTAACATACCAGGACAATATTTCAATCAAGCCCTGTACTTTGATTTCAGACATTTCCAAACCTGTCAGGGAGATTAAAATTGACTGTAGCATTACCTTCTACAGCACAAATGTTGCCAAATCACAAGATGTTTTGAATGGTTCACAGGCCACCTTTGTATGACTTGGGGTATCTCAGCTGCTCCCCTGATTAGACTGCCCAACACCCCAAACTATATATGGATGGACCAAAAATCTGGACTAACTTGACCAGGTGACAAAACCAAGCTTTATAGCTGCCAAAACCAGACTGCAGGTCCCCCTTTTCAGGCAATTTGCAATGTGTTCTGCTCCTACACACTAACAGAAGTGCATGGTAAGTGGAGATGTATCAACGCTAACATTAATTGTAGCAAAGGTCATGGAATGTCTCAGATCTGGAAAATTACTAATTCTGCTCTGACTTTATCTTTGAATCACACTGGTCTTTTTATCTTATGTGGCAACAAGGTATATAAAGTGTTCCATATAAATGGTCAGGATGAGGTAGACTTGGATACCTGGCTCCTCTATCACCAGATATTCCACCTTAAATGCCAAACAAATTAATCACAAACTCAGGCTTCTTTTTTCATAAAGTCATATCATATGATCATATTAGATGAGAAATTGTAGAAAATCTGCCTGTGTATTACTACTCCAAGGTCTTCTCAATGTTGAGGACTTTAATCGCAGGCTTTGAGACTTAACAAATTTCCAATAATTAAGACTCGGGAAAAGGCAATCTTAAATCTTTATATGGTAATAGAACAAGAGTCCAGTGCTACTATGCAGACTTTTGAGCTATGCCAGTCAAAACGTAAAAACTAAGCCTCCAAAATCATGCTCTAGTTACACTGACTACCCAGCAAGGGGTAGTGAAAAAATAATGCTTTTATATAAATCAAACAGGACAAGTAGTGTCTAACTTACATCTGTTAAAAGAGAAGATTAATACTTTCTATCAGATAAATGAAGCACAGCCATTTTATTGGACTGATCTTATTGGGAGCTGGCTTAACAGGTTGTGGGGAAATGTTCTTCAATTTTTTTCGTTTCTTCATTTTCTAATCTATGGGTTTTTTTTCTCCCTTTGCAGATCTTTTACCAACTACTAAACTGATTCTGTTCTCCATATCTGTTATTTCAACTTTTGATATGTGAAACTTCCAGGGAAGTTTCAGAGGAGGGAATTGAACTGACAGGGTTTAGTGAAGACCACCCTAAAATATGTCACCGTGGCATTGTGATCATTTTGAATTAATGTTACTTAAGAAGGAGGACACTCTGTCACCTTGAAAGCAGGAAATAAATCTCCCATGTGAAAGGTATCTTCCCTGTACCAGAGGGTAGAGAGACATCCTTATCACCAGAGATTTAGGACTGAAACATATCTTGTTCGCCTTCACCAATTAACCCTGAGGCCCAAACCTCTTTGTTTTGTCAATTCCCCACAAATGTATTGTTTCTTTGTCTAAAAGGTATAAAAGCTGCTTACTTTGGTCATTTCTTTGAGTCTTATGTTTTTGTGAGCTCCTGCACATAGGAAATTAAAATTTGTTTTTTTTCTTCTTAATCTGTCTTGTGTCAATTTAATTATTAGACCAGCCAAAAAACCAAGAAGGGAAGAAAGGAAAGTTTTCCTTCCCTATACCATCATCACTTCTACATTTATTAAATGACGGTCTAATGTAAGAAATAGCCCTTACTTCTCCTCCATTTATTTATTTATTTATTTATTTATTTACTTATTTATAGACTCATGATTTCTGTTTTATTTATTGGTTTGTAATACGACACTCAGTATTGTCTGAGATTTTGCTAGTAAGAGTTCTGTGTCCTTTGTCCTTTTGGCATATCTGCATCATTCTCTGAGCACTTTCTTACTTTTTGATATAGGAAGATGTTTCAGACTCATCTTGGAATTTTCTTACTGCAGTCTTAAAATCAGCTATATTTTAGGGAGTCCTGGTTCCCCTTAGTGGAGGACGGTATTTAGAAACCAAGATCTGGGTGGTGTGTTCTTTGCTTATTGCTATTAGTGTGTCACTGTTTATTGGCCATATGGGCAAACAAAGTAGGAAATATATTTATGTATATACACACACATGCATACACACATATTTATATACAGCTGAACTCTGTAGCTATACAGACACATACAACCATTTCCACATCGATGTGCATATACGTGTATGTGAGCATTTCACAAGCACTTTGGCCACACACACAGCTTATCATTTCATGTGGCCCTCCCCACCTCACTGTCCTACTTCTTCAGACACCAGGTAATCCCTTCACACCACACCTCCTTCCACTCACCACACCATTTCCTAGGACACCTACATTCCCATGCCTGGAGGGAAAAGAAAGACAAGGAAAGACAGGAAGGGAAGAAAGAGTTGATCTTTATTGTTGTTTTGTTCTCTTCTTTACTTCTGTTTGAGAGATCTACAACACTTGACTCCAGCTTCCCACAGAAAGTATAAAGTAAATGATAATCCCAAGGTCCCATTTTTGTGAGAAGCTGATCTGTCTAAACAAAGAGCCTCACCCAGCTGCAGTTTTGGGTCTCCCACTCAGTCAGATGACAGCACACTTCCTTCTTTGGCCCACGTTTCTCCCTTGCCAGAAGTTCTCTGAGTTCCTGTACTTGGAAGGATGAGTAATGCCACTGATTGAAATTGTTTCCATTTCACTGGGAAACAAATAGAATGATCCCTGTATTCATGGGAAGGAACAGAACTAAAAATATCACTGGCTTTTACGGAGCTGCTGCTCAGTGACATTCAGGATAGAAAGGATGAAACAAGACCCCAGGAGACAGATGGTGGCTGGCAGAAGCTCTGCTACAGGCCCATTCACACCTCAGTTTTCTATTTAGACACCCAGGACACTGGTTCTTAAACAATGGCTTCAAGAAAGCTTTCTACTATAGTCAGTCAGTAGACAAAGGGCCAAAATCTGTTGGTTCAGTTATAAGATCTTGAGTTTGGGACCTTTTTCTAGTCAGTCCCAAGCTCTCTGGTCATGTGCTCAATATCTGCACCCTTGTGGGCTGACATGATGAGGCTGCTAGGTTCCCTGCTGGGTCTCAAAAAGGTTAGACCCCAAGCCAGTGGAGGCTCTACAAATTTCCCATACACTCCAGGGGAATGACTCCAAGGGCAGGGGTTCAGCAAATGCAAAGGCCATCTTAGCTCCAACAAGAGCTTTGCAAATCACTTTCTGTTTCTTCACTTTCTCTGTTTTCTTCATTTGAAAAACAGAGATAACATCTGATTCACCTCAAGACTTTTGTGACTGTCACATGACATATTAGATATGAACATATTTTCAATAAATATCAGGTACTATTATCAAGGCTCCAGTTTATTTAAACCTAATTGAATTGGCATTTAAATGGTGCTTTTCAGACAAGGAAGAATTTCCAACCTATTACCAAATTTATCCTAATCAAGAACTGCCTGATGCTTCAAAGAATGGTCTGAGAATTAAGGGAAATTAGAAGCCTACTCTTGGCTAGACTCAGCCAATGCTCTTGGTTTGTTTTATTAGCCTTGACTCTTGGTATCCCTCTGCCATGAATAGTTTTCCGGCATATATTCTTCCTCCCTTTCTCCATTCAACTCTCTCCTCCATGTACATTATTACAGAGGCCTTCCTTGATCATCCTATATAAAATTCCTCCACCCTTGACTCACAGTATTTTCCTTCCACCACTCCTGCTTTAATTTGCTTTTATAGTATGCCTCACTACCTGACAAACAATATGCCTGTTTGTTTGATTATCATATGTTTCCCCCAACTAAAATGTGAGCTCCATACAAGTAAGGACGTTTTCCTGTTTTATTCACTGTTGCCTCCCCAGTACTCAGAACAGGACTGGCACATGGTAGGTACTTATTAAATATCTCCTGAATAATTATTTGAGTTCTTATTTTTATAACAGAGCTTTACTTTTCAAAGAACTTTCATACACATTAATAATAACACCATGGGGGCAGGTATGATAGCTATTTTATATCCTCATTTTAGAGTAAAGAACAAGACACAGAGAGGGTCGGTAACTGGTGCAATATCACACAGCTACTTAATAAGAAGATCCAGATTTCCAAAGCTCTTTTATGATATCATTTGCTAGGTTATTTATGAAAACATCCTGAGAGATTATTTACCTATTAAAATACCCAAATCTCAGAATCATTTGGCAAATAAAATAAGCAGGGTTCCTTCTCTCAGAGAAGTTGTGGCCTAAACTGTTGACTAATGAATAGAGTTTTCAATCAAAAGAAATCTACTTGCCAAATAAGATTTATATTTTTAAATGTTCTTGATGATAAGGACCACAACAGAAAGTGAGGGGCCACCACAAGAGATTAAAAAAAAGAGAAGCAGAAAAAAAAAGAGAAAGATATGCAAACATATCAGTATATAAGTCATCCTAAGAATTTAGGCTCCTTAAGTAGAGGAAACAAACTGAGGGTTGCTGGAGGGGAGGTGGATGGGGGGGATGGTGTAAGTGGGTGAAGTGCATTAAGGAGGGCACTTGATATAATGAACATGGGGTGTTATATGCAATTAATGAATCACTAAATTCCACCTCTGAAACTAATAATACACTATATGTTAACTAAATTGAATTTAAATAATTTTTTAAAAGAATATAGGCCCCAATATGAAAGAGAAAACAAGAAAGGGTCAGCATTTTTAGGTGCCAGAATAGCCTGGTGGCTCCTGTGATTTCCTGGATCGATGGACTAGTACCTACATTGAATTTTTACTAAAAACTTTCAAACTCCGGTCAAGATTCAACTAAGCCAGGCCTGAAAAGGAGACCTATGTCATTAAGTTCAGTGTAAAATACATTACTGCCACTCTGTTCATGCCCTTCTTCTCTAGAATGTTTCATGCCCAGTGATTGTGAAAGTCATAATGTGAAACTCAAGACTTCTCCAAATTGACATCTCTCCTAGAGCATTGATGGGAGGCTGAATTGGAGTAAGAGTTTTTGAAATGATTTGAACTACTGTATTTAATGCTGTATTTGTTCTCCTTACAAATATTAACTGTTGACTTTTGGTTAAAAATGGCATCTGACCAGCCATCCCTCCAACTTCTCTGCTTTCTGAACTAAAATAACCAAAAAAATGTAAAAGAAAAATACAAAAATTAAAAAAAATGCTGGATAATTTTGAGGAATTTACACAAATGATAAAGCTATTTGAACCACTGAAAACCAAAAATGGAGATAAAATTTACTGTTCTACCATCATTAATATCTTGAGATTGCTCATACAAAAATTTAAAAAAGGCCACGTCATGTTCCATCCCTCCATTACATTTGCCCTAGTTCAGAAAAACAAAGTTTCCACAATCCAGAAACCTGGCCAGCTAAGCTGGAGTTAGCCATTATATTCTCCAACCCTGCCTCCACAGTGGTATCTTTCTTCTCCTATAGCGATATGAAGTCTGTAGTTCTTAAGAATACAATTAAGAAACTGAGGGAAGTGAAGGAGCCCTGGTTAATTGCATCTTGGGAAGAATGCATATATAACCCTTTAATTTTAAGCATAACTCATGGTTATAAATATGTATAAAAGTCAATTAATATGTTATTTAATTATACTCCATCTTTTGGATATATATCTAGAATTCATTTATTCTATTTTTCCATTTTCCTTTACAAGTGAACCTATAGTGATATGGCTTAAACACAATAAGCATCTCATTAAGGCTTAAATAATAAATTTTGACATTTCTAATTATTTCCATTCTTGTATTTAGTTTTTAAGTCATTTACTTCTTATCACTGCCATCAACACTTATTTTTTCCATTTTCTACTCCATTTATGAACTTAAGGATGAACTAAAATATTCAAATAATTTCACAAAGACTTATACATACAAAGATGATGATAGTGCCACAATATAACTTGGTTGGGGAAACAGGAGCAGAGCTCCTTGGAAGCAAAGCTCAAAATTTTATATGTCAGTGTATATACAAGAGTCTGAATATAATGGATAAAAGCCAAAACTAAATAATTAAGGAGATACTTACATGTGATTTTAGACTTTTTTTTAAAGCAAGGAAATGATAACTACAAAATTCTATATGGCTATGCCTGGGTGAGAAGGAGGGGGATAGGATTAGGGAGAAATATACAGGTAGATCCAATGTTACCAGTAATTCTAGATCTTATTTTGGGTAGTACATTTTGGCTCATACATGTTTGTTTTATATTTCATAACGTACATTTATTTTTTTAAGATTCTATTTGACAGAGAGAAAGAGAGAGCACAAGCCCAGGGGAGGGGCAGAAGGAGAGGGAGAAGCAGACTCCCTACTTGAGCCCAATGCGGGACTAGATTCAATGACCCTGAGATCATGATCTGAGCTGAAGGCAGACACTTACCTGACTGAGCCACCCAGGTGCCCCAATAATATACATTTATGTTTTATGTATAGATAACACACACATATCATACACATAATTTTATTTAGTGGTCACTCAAATTAGCCCTTCTCTGTAATAGAATTATGAATTCCAACCCTGTTGGAAGTCATCTGTTATTATGACATAAGCTAGTGTATCTTGACTGGTATGGGGTGTGCGTGTGTGTGTGTGGGTATATACGAACCATTACATAACTGAAAAATTTGAGTACTTGGAGGAATTAAGAAATAATGTACAAAAACATGTTATAAAAACTTTTATCTTATGAAAGATAAGGACCATCTGCAGTCCCCACAATTAAATCAGTATGAGCAATGAACAAGACAAAAGCCTGAAAAGCAGTGCAGCCTGAGAACAGTAGGTTTTAAATATATTATATCTGTTCAAATTATCAGAAAGCTAGGAAGTCCCACATAAAAATATTCCACTTTAGTCCAAACCATTCAGAGTAGAGGAAAATTTGTTAGGCTTTAGGAATTGGCTTAGAGGCTCTGAGTCTGTAATTGTCACCTCTCTGTAACACTCAGGAGCCACAACTGCATTAAGATGGGGAAAAGTGGGGCCAGACAGAAACACACACTCTGCCTGCTGGCCAAAGATAAGACTACTGGGGTTTCTTCACTTATACATGAGTATATAGGAAAACAAAACAATATGAAATTTGTTTAAAAAAATAACACATATGTATATATTTATTATATATATATATATATTATGTTAAGATTGAGGAGTGCAAATATCCTGAAATTATAGGAAATTCTAAAAGAAGAAACTTTCAGGGCGCCTGGGTGGCACAGTCGTTGAGGGTCTGCCTTCAGCTCAGGGCGTGATCCCGGCGTTATGGGATCGAGCCCCACATCAGGCTCCTCTGCTATGAGCCTACTTCTTCCTCTCCCACTCCCCCTGTTTGTGTTCCCTCTCTTGCTGGCTGTCTCTATCTCTGTTAAATAAATAAATAAAATCTTTAAAAAAAATAAAAGAAGAAACTTTCAGAAAACCATTTATTACTGTCAATATGTGAGAAGCTATAGTCTCTATTAAGTAGAAGGAAAAATAATAAAGAACAGGCTGAAATAAGAACATGAGAGGATTGGATAAAGAGGGATATATATGAAGTAAAGATTTTCCCCCAAATTAGAAATTCAAAGGAATAATTTAAATACCCTTTGAAGGGAATAAAAAATAAAATGACACTTCAGAAAACTGAATGGTTTATGTAGAGGAGAAAATTGAGAAGTCTCTCTATAATGTAAAGAAAGGTCACCAAGGTAAAACCCTGAAGGAGACAATAGACAACTTCAGAAGCAAGATCCTATCTCAGAGATAGACATGATCTTTAGGGAACAATCAAGACACAAGGAACAAAAGCAAGGATGAAAGACTTACTTGCATAAACCTTGCCTAAATTAGCAATATCCGTTTGTGTGTATGTCTGAATGAATATGCAGGCTAAAAGTGCCATATTTCAAACAAAAATCACTGAAAGATGTCCCCCCCCCTTTTTTTTTTAAGATTTTATTTATTTGTCAGAGAGAGAGAGCACAAGCAGGGGGAGTGGCAGGCAGAGGGAGAAGCAGGCTCCCAGCTGAGCAAGGAGCCTGATGCAGAACTCAATCCCAGGACCCCGGGATCATGACCTGAGCTGAAGGCAGACGCTTAACCAACTGAGGCACCCCAGGTGTCCCCCCATATCTATTCTTGATTAGACCTTCAAATTATATAGAGAAAACTCCAGAAATTCAGGAAGATTAAAAAGGGCAGCTACTTTTTTCTTTTTTTTCTCTTCTTTTTTTTTTATTTAAATTCAAGTCAGTTAACAGTAGTGTATTATTAGTTTCAGAGGTGGAGTTTAGTGATTCATCAATTGTATATAACATCCAGTGCTCATTACAACAAGTGGCCTCCTTAATGCCCATCACCCAGTTACCCCAGCCCCCCAGCAATTCTTAGTTTGTTCCCTAGAGTTAAGTCCCTCTCTGTTTTCATCTTATTTTATTTTTCCTTTCCTTCCCCTATGTTCATCTGTTTTATTTCTTAAATTTTACATGTGAGTGAAATCATATGATATTTGTCTTTCTCCGACTGACTTATTTCACTTAGCATAAGACCCTCTAGCTCTAACCGCATCATTGCAAATGGCAAGATTTCATTCTTTTTGATGGCTGAGTAATATTCGATTGCATATATGTGTGTGTGTGTATATATATATATATGTGTGTGTGTGTATATATATATATGTGTATATATATATATATATATATGTCTGTGTATGTGTTTCATTCTCAAGGAAACATTTTCATGCAGTTATTTAAGAATGATTGATGGTATTTCTCTATCACTAACGACCAGGTCACTCATATTAAATTAGTACAGTGAAGTGTCAATTACAATGTTAAGACTGAGATCTAGATTTTATTACACTTTATTCTAAATTCTAGAATTGGGACAAACCCAACTCTTGGGTGTCAACGTTATCACCATTGAAGTTGGAGAAACAAATAACACAGCAAACAGGGTCTAATTCACCACCTAACTCACCATCGAAAGACTGGAGTCCCTGTTTCAGCAAGCTTTGAAACCTCCTGTGAGGCAGGTATGTCAGAAAAAGTGAAGGAAGTCATTATAGTTTGTTGAGGATTGGCTTAGAACTAAAATTGACATGAATAGTGTGTTCTCTAAACAGCATATTAAAGGCAAGCCTGTGTTGGAAATATAAAGATTATCTTGTTCTTGTACACTGAAAAGTATAAAACAAGTGTCATAAGATTACCTTGGCATTTTCTTTTTAAATAAAGAAGTGTTAACAATCGATGTTTGTACTTTTCTGTCTGTTCCTACCTTCCATTATCCACCTCTGATTTTCTGCATTTTGGTATAGTTTGTGTCAGATATCCCAGTCTCCTCACCTGGCAAAGAAAGAGTATGTAGTCTTGTGACACTAAATGCCACTGACTACTCAGCCCATCCCAACTGACTTAATAATCTCCACAATGGGCTGTCTGTGTTTGGCAGAGTAATGCCACCCTCTTGGCCCTCCCAGATATCCACCCAGGTCCTAATCCCTGGAATCTGTTAATATACTACCTTACATAGCAAAAGAGAATTTGCACATGTGATTAAGTTAAGGATCTTCAGATGGGGAGCACTATCTTTGATTATCCAGAAGGCCTAATGTTAATTACACATCATTCTAAGAGCAACAGGGTCAGAGTCAACAAGAAAATGTGATGAAAGAAACAGAGGTCTGAATGATGTTATTAGCAGCTTTGAAGATGGAGGAAAGAACCATGAGTCAAGCAAGGAATGTGGGCAGTAGAGCAAAGAAACTGATTCTCCCCTATAGCCTCTAAAAGGCTGTCCACGTGTTGATGTTAGCTCAGTGAAACCTATTTCAGATCCCTGACATCCAGTATTGTAATATGATAAGTTTGTGTTTCGTCAGTTATGAAAAAAAGCTACTATAAACATCTGTGTGCAGGTTTTTTGTGGACATGTTTTCAACTCCTTTGGGTAAACACTGAGGGCACAAATACTGGCTCACAAGGTAAGAGTATGTTAAGTTTTGTAAGAAACCACCAGGCTGTCTTTCAAAGTGGCTATATCCCCTTCTGCATTCCCACCAGAAATCAATGAGGGTTCCTGCTGTTCCACATCCTGACCAGCTTTTGGTGTTTGTGCTCCAGATTTGGGCTATTCTGATTTTGTCCATTTAATTTGTATTTCCCTGATGACAAATGATGTGGAGCAGCTTTTCATGTAATTATTTGCCATCTTTATGTCCTTTGGTGAGATTTCTATTAAAGTCTTAGGCTCATTTTTAAATCACATTTTTGTTTTCTCACTATTGAGTTTTAAGAGTTTTAAGTGTACTTTTGGTAACTTTTGGGATAACAGTCCTTTATCAGATGTGTTGTTTGTAAATATTTCCCAAAGCATGTGGCTTACCTTCTCATTCTGTTAACACTGCCTTTCACAACACAGAAATCTTTATTAATGAATATTAATGAAGTTGAGCTCATCCATTATGTCTTTCATAGATTTGCCTTTGTTGTTGTACCTAAAATGACAGTGTCACCATAAAGTTCGTCTAGTATTTTTCTTATGTTCTCTTCTAAGAGTTTTGTGCTTCTGTCTTTTACATTCAGATCTGTGATCCATTTTGAGTTGCTTTTGTGAAGGGTATAAAGTATGTGTCTATGGATTCTTCTTTTTTTTAATGTGAATATTCAGTTGTTCCAGCGTCTTGTTAAAGATCAGTTGACTGTGTTTACGAAAGTCTATTTGTGGGCTCTCTAGTGTATTCCACTGATAGACTTCTCTATTCTCGCAACAATACCACACTATCTTAATTACAGTAGCTTTATGGTAAGTCCCGAAGATGAGCAGTGTCATCCTCCGATTTTGTTATTTAATATTATGTTGGCTGTCCTGTTGTTTTACTTGATTGTTTTTGTTTTTGTTTTGCCTTTTCACATAAATTTTCACAGAAGTTAGCCAATATTCACAAAATAACTTGCTGGAATTTTGATTTGGATTTTGTTGAATCTATAGGCCAAATTTAGAAGAACTGACGTCTTGATTGTATTGAATCCTCTTAGTCATGGAAATGAAATGTCTATCCATTTATTTCATTTTTCTTTGATTTATTTCATCAGAGTTTTGTATTTTCCTCCTATAGATTGAATACATATTTTGCTAGATTTATACGTTTAAGTATTTCTGTTGGGGTAGAATTACTAACACAAATGGTATTTTGTTTTTAACTTCAAATTTCTTATTAATTGCTGCTTTATAGGAAAACAACTGGCCTTTCCATATTAATTAAACTTGTATCCTATAACTTTGTTATAATCACTTACTACTTCCAGGATTTTTTTTTTAATCAAATCTTCAGTGTTTTACAAAGATGATCATGTCATCTGCAACCAAACACTGTTTTATTTTTTCTTGCCTTATGTGTATACATTTTATTTTATTTTCTTATTACTGCATTGACAAGGACTTCCAGTAAAATGTTGAGAAAAGTGGTGAGAGAAGACATCCTCAACTTGTTCCTGATCTCAGTGGGAATGTTTCAAGATTCTCATTGAGTATGGTGTTAGCTGTAGGGTGTTTTATAGATAATCTTTATGAAGTTGTAGACATTGCTTCTATTTCTACTTCAGTGAGAGTTTTATCAGGAATGGGTGTTGGATTATGTCGAGTGTTTTCTCTGCATTTATTGATATGATCATGTGATATTTCCTTTTTAGTCTGTTGAAGTGATGGATTATATTAATTGATTTTTGAATGGTGAGCCAGAATGCATACCTAGAATAAAAATGACTTGGTTTGATATATAATACTTTTTATATATATTTTGAGTTGATTGCTAATTTGTGGTTGATGATTTTGCATCTGTGATCATGAGACAGATTGGCCTTCAGTTTTCTTTTTTGTAATGTCTTTTTTGGTTTGAGTAGTGGGATAATGCTGACCTCATAGAATGAGTTAGCAAATTTTCTCTCTGCTTCCATCCTCTGAAAGGGACTGTAAATAATTGTATATTTGTATAATTGTAATAATTATACAACAATTGTAAAATTGTTTACTTAAGTGTTGGGTAGAATTACATTACCCATGATCCAATCTGGTCCTGGTGCCTTCTGTTTCAGAAGGTTATTAATTATTGATTCAATTTCTTAAAAGATATAGATGTATTCAAATTGTCCATTTTTTTTTTGCATGAATCTTAGCAGATTTTTTTCAAGGAATTGTTCTCTTTCATCTGGGTAATTATATCTGTGAGCATAGAGTTGTGCATGGTATTCCTTTATTATTCTTTACCTATCCATGGACTCTGTAGTGATGTCTTATAATATAATTTCTGGTATTAGTAATTTGTGTCCTCCTTCTCTTTTTCTTATGTAGCCTGGGTATAGCCTTATTGATTTTACTGATCTTTTCAAAGAAACATCATTTTGTTTTGTTGATTTTGTCTATTAATTTCCTGCTGTCATTTTCATTAATTACTGCTCTGATTTTTGTCTTTTACTTTCTTCTTCCTACTTTGTCATCCTTTGCTCTTTTCTAAGTTTTTAATAGAGAAGCTTAACTAATTGGTTTTAGATCTTCTTTTCTATTTTTTGAGAATTGAAATTATTTACTTCAATATCTACTGAGTTGTAATAAAAATATCCAACACCCAATTAAGAATCATAATACATAAAAATGTAATAAACTGTGACCCACAGTCATGAAGGGAAATAGCCAACAGAACAAACAAAGAGATGACCCAGATGATTACAGGATAAAACCAAACAATGAAAACACTACTGCAAAACTCCTAAGGGATCTACCGGAAAAGAAGGTAGATAACATATACAAAGAAAGATACATGAGAATTTTAGCAGACACATGGGTATTTCTCCTCAAGCACTGTAGTTTCCATCTCCAGTTTTTATATAGTTCATGTCTCTCTATTCTTTTTACCTTTTAAAGCATGTTTAGTACAGTTATAAATTCATATACATATGAATATATGAATCTTAATATAAAATTTCTAACATTTGTGCTAGTTCTTAGTGGATTTTGATGGATTTTTCTCTTGATTTTGCATTATATTTATCTGTTTCTTTGCATGCCTAATACTACTTTTAAAGAAAATTTACATTCCAGTAATTAACATATAATGTATGTTTCAGAGGTACAGGTCTGTGATTCATCAGTCTTGTGTAATACCCAGTGCATATCCATTACCCAATTACCCCATCCCTCTACCTCTCTCCCCTCCAGCAACCCTAAGTTTGTTTTCTATGATTAAGAGTCTCTTATGGTTTGTCTCCCTCTCTGGTTTCATCTTGAAACAATCAGCAAAACTAAAAGGCAACCTAAGGAGTGGGAGAAGATATTTGAAAATGGCATATCAGATAAAGGGTTAGTATCCAAAAACTACTTCTAGAAAGGAATGAAAAGTTTAACAGCAACAAATAGTGGTGCAACACTCATCAGGTTATAAGTGTGAAAAAGACCACTGCCTAGTTAGGCTGGAACTCATGGGTATGAGCAACAAAAATTCAAGAATGTTCAAAATGAAATATTCAAGAAGGCCATAATCTTGCTTTATTGGCTTGGGTCCTAAATTCAAAAATCAAGCTTTAAAAAATTCTATTAGTGCAGGTAAAAATCATCAATGGATGCTAAAATTAGCACAAGTATGATAAGAAACAGGATGTTCAACCATCTCAAATCATTTACCCATAAAATAATTATTAATTACAAAAGGAAGAATTATAACTTTTCAGAGAAACCTTGCAGAGGCAAACATAACCAAATTATCAAAGTTATTATGAGTAATAAGGCATACAGACATCACATCTCTCTTAACATGATAAACTGAGAAATGTACATCGTTTCTGTGGTATTCTCACCAAATGTGCATAAATTCAACTAAATCAGGAGAAGATATCTGATAACCCCAAACTGAAGTATGTTCGATTTGGCTAGTACACTTCAAGTACCAAAGTCATAAAAGACAAAGAAAGACTAAGGGATTGGCATAGAGGAGATGGAAGAAACATGACAACCAGATATAATGTGGAATCCTAGTTTGGTTCCCAGGCCAGAAGAAGAACACTGGTGGGAAAACTAGTGAAATACAAATATATAGATAAGTTAATTACATTATGTGATATATTATTTAAAAAATTTAACACAATTACACATATGTTATATGATAATATATTTGTACATTTTTATAAAGTTTGCAAAAGTAAGATATTTACCCCCCAACTGGTCAGGGCCACTTTCTTTCACCACTCTGACTTCTCTGTCACAGGGTAGTGTTGGAGAGATGGCATCAATAATGAGATCTTACTAAGTGCAAGCTTATTTAGGAATACATTTAATTTTGGCTAAGTGGGCTATATTATGTGGTTCGTTACAATATAGTGTAGTTATTGCTACCTATTATGGCATAAGAATAGCTTCTAGGAAAACTGCTACTGCCCACTGTGCCAACCATCCAGCACTGTAAATAAAAGTGAAGTATTATATTGACACAAAAAACATATCTGTGAACTAATGTAGAATGTCATACGCATAGGGGGAAAAAGGTTTAAAATGTATGGAGCCAGAAACTAGTTTATGGAAAGATGTTCCAAAACTTAAAGCCCACATTGAAAGAAAATTGTTAGAGGATTACTCAAATTTGGCAAAGGTTTTAGAAATTCACTTTACTCTGATATTACATTGTCAACAAAAAGTGTGAAGCTGAAAGAAACTTTTGTAATAATCAATGGTGAAGAACAATTTCATTCACAATAGAAGAAATAATGTGTGCATAACCTTTGATATTCTATTTCTTTCTTCTTTTTTGTGATTAACAAAGAATTTTATTTTATTTTATTTTATTTTATTTTATTTTATTTTATTTTATTTTATTTTATTTTTTAATGTTTTTTTAAATTATATTATGTTAGTCACCATACAGTACATCCCTGGTTTTTTGATGTAAAGTTCCATGATTCCTTAGTTGCATAAAACACCCAGTGAACCATGCAATACGTGCCCTCCTTACTACCCATCACCAGCCTATCCCATTCCCCTACCCCCTCCCCTCTGAAACCCTCAGTTTGTTTCTCAGAGTCCATAGTCTCTCCTGCTTCATTCCCTCTTCTGATTACCCACCCTTTCTTTATCCCTTTCTTCTCCTACCGATCTTCCTAGTTCTTATGTTCCATAGATGAGAGAAATCATATGATAATTGTCTTTCTCTGCTTGACTTATTTCACTTACCATTATCTCCTCCAGTGCCGTCCATGTTGCAGCAAATGTTGAGAAATCATTCTTTTTGATAGCTGAATAATATTCCATTGTATATATGGACCATAACTTCTTAATCCAGTCATCCGATGAAGGGTCTCTGCTCCTTCCATGTGGACAAAGCTGCTATGAACATTGGGGTGCATATAGCCCTTCTCTTCACTACGTCTGTATCTTTGGGGTAAATACCCAGTAGTGCAATGGCTGGATCATAGGGTAGCTCAATTTTTCACTTTTAAGGGACCTCCACACTGTTTTCCAGAGTGGTTGTACCAACTTGCATTCCCACCAACAATGTAGGAGGGATCCCCTTTCTCCACAGACTCTCCAGCAATTGTTGTTTCTTGCCTTGTCAATTTTTGCCATTCTAACTGGTGTAAGGTGGTATCTTAGTAGTGTGGTTTTGATTTGAATTTCCCGATGGCTAATGATCTTGAACATTTTTTCATGTGTCTGTTAGCCATTTGCACGTCATCATTGGAAAAGTGTCTGTTCATATCTTCTCCCCATTTTATGATTTATTTGTTTCTCACGTATTGACTTTGAGAAGTTCTTTTTAGATCTTGGATAACAGTCCTTTATCTGTAGTATCATTTGCAAATATATTCTCCCATTCCGTGGCTACCTCTTAGTTTTTTTGACTGTTTCCTTGGCTGTGCAGAAGCTTTTTATCTTGATGAAGTCCCACAAGTTCATTTTATCTTTTGTTTCTCTTGCCTTTGGAGATGTGTCATGAAAAAGGTTGCTGTGGCCGATGTCGTAGAGGCTGCTGCCTATGTTCTCCTCTAGGATTTTGATGGATTCCTGTCTCACATCGAGGTATTTCATCCATTTGGAGTTTATCTTTGTGTATGGTGTGAGAGAGTGGTCAAGTTTCATTCTTTTGCATGTAGCTGTCCAATTTTCCCAGAACCATTTATTGAAGAGACTGTCTTTTTTCTACGGGATGTTTTTTCCTGCTTTATCAAAGATTAGTTGCCCAAAGAGTCGAGGGTCCTTTTCTGAGTTCTCTATTCTGCTCTATTGGTCTATGTGTCTGTTTTTGTGCCAGTACCATGCTGTCTTTGTGATCACAGCTTTGTAGTACAGCTTGAAATCCAACATTGTGATGCCCCCAGCTTTGTTTTTCCTTCTCAACAATTTCCTGGCGATTCAGGGCCTTTTCTGGTTCCATACAAATTTAAGGACTATTTGAAAAATGTTATCAGTATTTTGATCGGGATAGCTTTGAAAGTGTAGATTGCTCTGGGTAGCATGGACATTGTAACTATGTTAATTCTTCCGATCCATGAGCATGGAATATTTTTACATCTTTTTGTGTCTTCTTCAATGTCTTTCGAGAGTGATCTGTAGTTTCTAGAATATAAGTCCTTTACGTCTCTGGTTAACTTAATTCCAAGGTAACATATGGTTTTTGTTGCTATTGTAAATGGGATGGATTCCCTAAGTTCTCTTTCTTCAGTCTCATTATTCGTGTATAGAAATGCAACTGATTTCTGAGCATTGATTTTGTATCCCGCCACATTACTGAATTGCTCTATAAGTTCTAGTAGTTTGGGGGTGGAGTCTTTTGGGTTTTCCATATAGAGTATCATGTCATCTGTGAAGAGAGACAGTTTGACTTCTTCTTTGCTGATTTGGATAACTTTTATCCCTTTTTGTTGTCTGATTGCTGTTGCTAGGACTTCTAGTACTATGTTGAATAATAATGGCGAGAGTGGGCATCCTTGTCGTGTTCCTGATCTTAAGGGAAAGGCTTACAGCTTTTCCCCATTGAGAATAATATTTGCAGTAGGCTTTTCATAGATGGTTTTTATGAAATTGAGGAATGCACTCTCTATCCTTACACTCTGAAGGGTTTAATCAGGAAAGGATGCTGTATTTTGTCAAATGCTTTTTCTGCATCAATTGAGGGGATCATAATATTCCTGAGTCTTTTCTTGTTGAAATGATGTATCACGCTGATCGATTTGCGAATGTTGAACCATGCTTGCATCTCAGGGATTAATCCCACTTGGTCATGATGGATAATCCTTTTAATGTACTGTTGGATCCTATTAGCTAGGATCTTGTTGAGAATTTTGGCGTCCATATTCATCAGGGATATCGGTCTGTAATTCTCCTTTTTGATGGCGTCTTTGCCTGGTTTGGGGACCAAGGTAATACTGGCCTCATAGAATGAGTTTGGTAGTTTTCCTTCTGTTTCTATTTTTTGAAACAGCTTCAGAAGAATAGGTATTATTTCTTTGAATGTTTGGTAGAATTCCCCCGGGAATCCATCAGGCCCTGGACTCTTGTTTTTCAGGAGATTTTTGATCACTGCTTCAATCTCTTCATAATTAATTGGTCTATTTAATACATCAATTTCTTCCTGTTTCAGTCTTGGTAGTTTATAGGTTCCAGGAAGGCATCCATTTCTTCCAGGTTGTTTAATTAATTGGCATAAAGCTGTTGATAAAAGTTTCTAAAGATCCTTCCTGTTTCATTGGTGTTGGTTGTGACCTCTCCCTTTTCATTCATAATTTTATTAATTTGGGTCCTTTCTCTATTCTTTTGGATAAGTCTTGCCAGTGGTTTGTCAATTTTATTTACTCTTTCAAAGAAACAGCTTCTAGTTCTGTTGATCTTCTCTACTGTGCTTCTGGTTTCTAATTCATTGATCTCTGCTCTAATCTTGTTCAACTGCTTTCTCGTGCGTGGATTAGGGCTCTTCTTCTGTTCCTATTCCAGCTTCTTGAAGTGAGAATATAAAAACTGCATTTTAGATTTTTCTATTCTTTTGAATGAGGCTGGATGGCTGTGTATTTTCCCCTTAGGATTGCCTTTGCAGTGTCCCATAGGTTTCGGACCGATGTGTTTCCATTCTCGTTGGTCTCCATAAATTGTTTAAATTGATTTTCGATTTCCTGGTTTATTGAATCATTCTTGAGCAGGATGGTTCTTAGTTTCCAAGTGTTTGAGTTTCTTCCAAATTTTTCCTTGTGATTGAGTTCCAATTTCAAAGCATTGTGGTCTAAGAATATGCAGGGAATAATTTCACTCTTTTGGTATCTTTTGAGACCTGTTTTGTGACCCAGCATATGGTCTATTCTGGAGAAAGTCGATGTGCATTCAAAAAGAATGAGTATTCTTTTCTTCTGGGGTGTAGTGTTCTATTTATATCTATGAGGTCCATTTGGTCTAGTATGGCATTCAAAGCTCTTGTTTCTTTGTTGATTTTCTGCTTAGGTGATCTGTCTAGTGCTAATAGTGGAGTGTTGAGGTCCCCTACTATTAACATATTTTTATCTATATGTCTTTTTATTCTGGTTAAGAGTTGGCTTGCATATCTTGCTTCTCCCCTGTTGGGGGCATAGATATTTATAATTGTCATATCCACTTGTTGGATACATCCTTTAAGTATAATATAGTGCCCTTCTGTATCTCTAACTACAGCCCTTAGTTTAAAATCCAATCTGTCTGATATGAGAATTGTTACCCCAGCTTTCTTTTGAGGTCCATTGGCATGAAAAATGGTTTTCCATCCCTTTACTTTCAGTCTGGAAGTATCTTTAGGTTCAAAATGAGTCTCTTGTAGACAGCAAATGGATGGGTCATGCCTTTTGTCCAATCTGCAACCCTGTGGCATTTTATTTAATCATTTAGGCCATTCACATTGAGAGTGATAATTGAGAAATATGATTTTAATGATGTCATGTTGACTGTAAAGTCTTTGTTTCTATAGATTGTAAATTTCTGTTCTGTATCACTCTTGGGGCCTTTTTAGTTTTATAGAACTGCCCCTTAATATCTCCTGTAGGGATTGTTTTATGGTTATGAAATTGGTCAGTGACTGGTGATTCTGGAAGGTCCTTATTTCTCCATCAATTCTGAATGACAGCCTTGCTGAATAAAGGATCCTTGGCTGCATGTTTTTCTCTGAAAGAGCTTTAAAAATGCCCCCGCAACCCTTTCTCTCATTCCAGGTCTGTGTAGACAGGTCTGACGTAATCCTTATATTTTTGCCTTGTACATGAAAAATTTCTTTGCCCTGGCCACTTTCAATACTGGATCCTTGGATCTAATATTTGCGAACTGCACTATGACGTGAAGTGGTGTAGGTTTGTCGTGGTTGAGCTTGGGAGGGGTCCTCTCTGCCTCTTGGACATGAATGCTTGTTTACTTTGCTAGATTAGGGAAGTTTTCAGCTACAATTTGTTCAAGTATCTCTTCTAGACCTCTCTCTTTCCCCACCCCCTCTGGGATGCCGATGTTTCTGACATTGGAACGTTTCATTGAGTCAGTAATCTCCTGTAACCTACATTCTTGAGATTGGATTTTTTTGAGACAAGTTTCTGTTTTAGCTTTCTCTTCTACCATCCCACCCTCCAATTCACTAATTCGTTCTTCTGCCTCATTTACTCTGGCCGTCAGAGCATCTAGTTTTGAGTGCATTTGATTCATAGCATTTTTAATCTCTACCAGATTCGTTCTCATTTCCGCCCTTAGAGATTCTATATTCTCGTTAATATTTTTTTTCAAGTCTACACATCATCTTGACTATTGTTACTCTGAACTCCATTTCTGATAATTTGGTTATATCCATATCCATCAGTTCTGTGGCAGAGGCCACAGACTCATTATCTTTTCTTTGCCAGGGGCAGGGATTTATCCTTCTCGTCATTCTGATGAGGAGAGGTTGCGGGGTTTCCCAGAGCCGAAATTATTGACCAGGACCCATGCAGCATGCTCTTGTTTTATAGGGACCTTAGGGATATGGGCTTTTTGATTTTTTAGCCTGCCTTCTGGGGGAGGGGCCTGCTGTGCTGATACTCAGGCAACTCTATTTGGGTAGAGTCGCCCCATCCCCTGCGAGGGGGGATGGGGATGGGCACAATGTGAGCTGGTATTTCTGGTCTTTTGTTCTCTGGCAGCTTTCCCTGGTGGTTTTCTGTGACTCTTCTGAGAGAACAGCAGTGGCCAAATCCTAGCCTCTGTCTCAGAACAGAGAGATCGCAGTCCTCTCTCCACTGAGCTCTCCTAGCCTCTTTAACTCTGTTTCTGTTGGTGCTGATAAAAACCCTGCAGCTTCCGCATTGTGCACCCCACACCCAGCGTCCCACCCCTCACTTCCAGGGCCAGCATGTCTCTGTCCTTTGTGTTTCTAACACCACCAGCTGCCAGCTGCCAGCCACCCCCTGTGCGCTCGCTAGCTCCCTGTTTCAGTATGGTTCGGGGGCACTCTGGAGCACTGGTTTTCAGTCTGCTTGTATGTGTGTTCCCTGGCTCACAGTCTCAGTCTGCTCTCTTGGGGGTGTGGGTGAGAGTCCGGCCCACTCCCCAGTGCAGGTGGCTACTGTTTCCCAGTGCCTGAGCGCAGAGGCTCCCTCCCCCTTCCGTCTTTCTTCCGATATCTGTGCGCGGATTCATGGCTCCCCACTTCATACCTCAATACTCAGCGCTGGAGATGTTCATTTGTAGAGATCCGGATGTATCTTGCTACGTCTCAGGCTGATTCTGTGGGTTTTCAGGATGGACTGGTACCTATCCAGCTCGACTCAGGGGACCAGCTGAAAAAGGGGACCCCTACTCCTCCGCCATCTTAACTCCTCCCCCCCGATACCTTAACTCTTAAGAGATTAATAGGTAGTTGCACTAGAGTTACTAACTCCAAGGCACTAAGGGTGAGTATACTAGTTTTAGTGGAATGGGAGGGATAAGTTGGAATCAGAAGTATCAGTTTATGGTGCTTTCTATGTATAGATGGCTTCTTGCACATCAAAGACTATTTGTGGCTACTTTATATAAAATTAATTTTTAATTCATTAATGTAAATATTTAAAAATCCTAGTTCTTTTTTAAAATTATTTTCAATTAGACAACATATAGTACATCATTAGTTTTTGATGTATCATTCAACTATTCATTAGTTGTGTATAACACCCAGTGCTTATTACATCACATGCCCTCCTTAATACACATCACCCGCTTACCCCATCCCCCAACCCCCCCTTCCTTCTGTAACTCTGTTTGTTTCTCGGAGTCAAGAGTCTCTCATAGTTTGTCTCCCTCTCTCATGTCTTCCCATTCAGTTTTCCCTTCCTTCCCCTATGATTCTCTGAGCTATTCCTTATATTCCACATATGAGTGAAATCATATGATAATTGTCTTTCTCTGTTTGACTTATTTCACTTAGCATAATCCCCTCCAGTTCCACCCATGTCGATCCAAATGATAGGTATTCATCCTTTCTGATGGCTGAATAATATTCCAAAATATTGATTCAATATTCCAAAATTATGATTTTTGGTACAATATTTTCATGATGTGGGTAGGACTCCCACAAATAGGAATTTGAAATCTCTACTTGATCCTAACATGGTATTGGGAAACTGGCTGGCTTGCTTTAAAAGCAACACAGGCCCATTTTATACGTACAGACATTCTCCTTTCTGTCTGCTAAATCATCCTTGGCTGTACGCTATCATTTCACTGCATCTCTTACAGCATTAGAACCTAAATGGTCCTATAGTGACCTCAGTCTGACTCTTATTTTCAGTTCAGGTTGTGGGCTCGAGCTCTGCATGGGTCTCCCTCCTGAGCAGGAAGTCTGCTTGAGATTCTCTCTCCTTCCCACCCCCACTAGCTCTCTCCCTCTCTCTATCTCTCTAAATAAATAAATAAATAAATAAATCTTAAAAAAAAATAAATGGTTCTATAGAGATTTTTTCCTACCTTTAGGCAGTTAGTGTGTTATTCCCAACTTTAGAAATAAGTCACCGACAAATGAAATGCAAAATTTCATGGTAGTAAATAGAACAGGGTAAGACTGGAATCCATGTTTCCTGACTTCAACATTCTTTATTCCCCTTATTTTTCCCTTCAAAGCACCTTATAACATTCATTTTTTTTTTAAAGATTTTTATTTATTTATTTGACAGAGACAGCCATCGAGAGAGGGAACACAAGCAGGGGGAGTGGGAGAGGAAGAAGCAGGCTCCTAGCGGAGGAGCCTGATGTGGGGCTCGATCCCACAACACCGGGATCACGCCCTGAGCCGAAGGCAGACGCTTAACAACTGCGCCACCCAGGTGCCCCAGCACCTTATAACATTCATTTTATTCACATTTTGAAAAGCATTATTGGGCAGGAAAGGTATACCATGCAATTGTCTCATTCTGCTGGGACATGATTCTACACTCGTTGACCAAAGAATCACTCTTAGAACTGTGCCTTAACAAAAATGGAGAATAAGAAAGGCTGCATTGCAAAGGAAGAAAAGATTTTGAGCAGTACAAAGTTCAATAAAACCCCAAACCAGAACTGCTCTGTGTTGTCGTAAACCAGTCTTTCTGTTAACATACATCCTAGATGGGGTTCAGGCAGAGTCTGGAGTATAGGAACCAGAGCAGTTTCTGTGATTGGATCCTGAGATGCAGGAGACAAGAGGGACAGAATATTAAAGACAGATTTGATTGTCTTTGGGAAACTAGTGCTTTTTCTCTCTTCAAATCAAACCCAATTCCCAGAAAGAAAAAAAAAATCTGTTCTTGGTCACTTACACAATCCAAGTCAGTAAATAACCTCTCCAAGGGTGTTTGCATTTTAGCTGTTTTATTTTGGCTGTAAGAAATAGAACTAAATTTTGGCTAAATTTTATTAATCATGTGGAATTTCATATTGTGTCTTTCCGTTTGCTTACACTCCTCTGCTTTCATGTTGAGATTTGGCTTTGATTTTTCTTACTGTTAAATTCTCTATTGTAAAAAGATTTATATTTAAAGGTACATCTGAACATTTTTGTTGCTAGAGTATAATTTATTAAGCTGAGAAATAACTATGTCTCCTGCAAATATTTATTTTCCATAAGGTGATTTCCCCCTCTTAAATCACATCATATAGTCCTAGCCTATTCCACTGACAGAAGGGAGCTGCCTTGTCCTCATCATCCCCAAAGAGGCTGCAGGAGGCCCTGACCCATCAGAACTCTTTTTTGGAATTCTAAGCAAAGGACAAAACACCCAGGCAGTCTATGTGCCTAGAAACTTAGAGGAAAGCAAGCTAAAAAGCAGGGGAATCAGTAATCCTTTAAAGAATTTAAAAGTAAATGAAAGTTCTTCTCAGTATTTTGATAGGAAAAACTGAAATAATCCCAAATATCAAGAAGTTAATTTACTTTGCCTTCATGTGAATTCTCTGATGGTTCTGCCAGCATTCCTTCACTCCTTCTCCTCTTTTTGAGAGTGTTCCCTTAGTTTCTCCACCCATCTAGTACTGGTCCTGGCTCCATCTCTCAAACATTCCCATAGGAGATCCTCTCTAGTCCACTGGAAGAACATCCAGAGAAGCATTCCAATCTCTACTCTGTGATGCTCTGCCTTGACTGTGCCTTGCATCTGGAGGCCATTGTGACTGGATCAGAAGTTGAGTCTTTCCAGTCAGGAAAGCAGACCTACCAGTTCTTTTGCCCCACAGTTACCTGTAAGACTCTGCATCTTTCACTGCCCTGCAATAACCCCATCCAGCTCTCTTGTGTCAGGGAAACAATTGTCGTGTGTTTATTGAAGATGATACCTAGAGAGGATCATAAAGAGATCATTAAGCAACTCCCCTACAAGAGCATGGTCTACTGACCTAGTTTACGAGCTTAGACCTAGGGCCTGGGTTAGTTTTTATAATTCCATCCCTTCTACTCTATTTCCACCTTGCTGCAGGCTCAGCAGAAATGAAACACAGCTGGTTGTCATTATTTTCTCCACCACTACTGTCCACAAAATTGAAAACAACTACTTCAGACTTTCTTTCCTCAGATGAAATAATGCCAAATCTATAAATATTTCCTCCATGTTCCATTTTCCAACCCAAATAATCTTCAGTGTGAACATCTCATTTGGGTAATTGATTTAAAATCAATGTATTTTTTCAGAGACAGATATTCAAATTAGATAATGTTAAATTATTTTTATTTATTTTTAATAGATTATTTATGCATATATGCAAACACTTAAAAGGTGCATGAGGGGATAGAGTGCAAAGGCAGTCTCTCTCCTACCCAGGTCCCTGACCCAGAAACACTTACTGTTACCAGTTTCTGAGGGTCCTAGTAGAAATGGTCAGTGCATTACAGAACTTATATGATTCTATATATTCCCCCCACACAAGTGGTAACAAACACACTGTTCTATAATTATTTCACTTAATATATTTTTAGATCTTCCCAAATCAGTATAGATGAAGCTACATCTTTGTTTTTTTTTAATAATATTTTTTTAAAGATTTTATTTATTTATTTGACAGAGAGAGAGACAGCCAGCGAGAGAGGGAACACAAGCAGGGGGAGTGGGAGAGGAAGAAGCAGGCTTCCCAGTGGAGCAGGGAGCCTGATGCGGGGCTTGATCCCAGGACTCTGGGATCACGCAACGAGCCAAAGGCAGATGCTTAATGGCTGAGCCACCCAGGTGCCCCATAATAATATTTTTTAATTATATTATGTTAGCCACCATACAGTACATCCTTAATTTTTTATGTAAAGTTCCATGATTCATTACTTGCGTATAACACCCAGTGCACCATGCAATACGTGCCCTCCTTACTACCCATCACCAGCCTATCCCATTCCCCCACCCCCTCCCCTCTGAAGCCCTCAGTTTGTTTCCCAGAGTCCATAGTCTCTCATGTTTCATTCCCCCTTCTGTTTACCCCCCTTTCTTTATTCCTTTCTTCTCCTACCGGTCTTCCTACTTCTTATGTTCCATAAATGAGTGAAACCATATGATAATTGTCTTTCTCTGCTTGACTTATTTTACTTCGCATTATCTCCTCCAGTGCCGTCCATGTTGCAGCAAATGTTGAGGAATCCTTCTTTTTGATGGCTGAGTAATATTCCATTGTATATATGGACCACATCAAAGTTATATTTTTTTCTTGTTTTAATGTTTTTTATTATATTATGTTAGTCACCATACAGTACATCCCTGGTTTCTGATGTAAAGTTCCATGATTCATTAGTTGCGTATAACACCCGGTGCACCATGCAATACGTGCCCTCCTTAATACCCCTCACCAGCCTATCCCATTCCCCCACCCCCCTCCCCTCTGAAGCCCTCAGTTTGTTTCTCATAGTCCATAGTCTCTCATGTGAAGCTATATTTTTGAAATGACCACATACAGCAATATAGTGATACAGCATAATTTAATTATTAAATTAAATTATTATTACTATATTAAATTCATTACTATATTAAATTATTACTATATTAAATTCATTTTGTTATTACAAACAACAATGTAATTAGTATCTGTGTATATTTTACCACTTCACATATGTACGAATTTATATGTAGGATAAAAACTTAAAAGTATTGCTGAGTTAAAACATTTATCAGTTTTTAATTCTGAAAGATACAGTGCTCAGTGTCCCTGGCAGGCAGTTGTAGCAGAACACACTCCCACCTGCAGTGTAAGAGTCAGGTCCCCACACTCTCACTGGCACCATTTTTTATGAAACTTTCTTTCTTCTTCTTTTTTTAATCACCTCATTGTAATTGTAATTGTAATTTGCATCTTTATTATTATGACTGAGTCTGAGTATCTTTCCAAAAAATTTAAAACCATTCAGATTTCTTTTTTTTTTAAGATTTTATTTATTTATCTGACAGAGAGAGAGACAGCCAGCGAGAGAGGGAACACAAGCAGGGGGAGTGGGAGAGGAAGAAGCAGGCTCATAGCAGAGGAGCCTGATGTGGGGCTCGATCCCAGAACGCTGGGATCACGCCCTGAGCTGAAGGCAGACGCCTAACAACTGCGTCACCCAGGCGCCCCAACCATTCAGATTTCTTAACATGTGACTATCTGGTCATATTTTTGCCCACTTTTATAATAATTCACTAGACTCTTCAGTATTGATTTGTGGTGCTAAAGAATTTAACTCTGTGATTTGTGTTTACTTTTTTTTAACGTTTAAACTTTTAAGCCATATGGAATTTATTTGGATGTGACATGTGAAATAGTGATCAATTTATTTTCCCAGAAGGCTACTTAGTTGTTCCAATACCATTGGTTAAGTAATCTAATTCTTTTTCAATGATGTGGAATGTTAATTTATAATACATATATATGTACACATTAAATATATACCCATATGCACTAAAATTATATGTGTATTTAGTCTATTTTTGCCCCTTGATCTGTCTTTTCATGCACCAGACAACACTATTTTAATGACTTGTAGTTTTCTAATATATCTTAATATTTGGCACAGTTTGTCCTTAGACACTGTTTTTATTATTTTTCAGAATCTGTCTTATTCTTACCTCTTTATTTTCCATGTGATTTTTAGAAATGTGAATTATTTGTTGTTATTAAAAATTATATTGGTATATTTATTAGTTTCAAAATAAAATCTACTGATCAATTTAAGGATAAAATGTATTTTTACAATTCTTAATTCAATATTTAAATTAATAATTGTAATCAAGGTCATGATATGTCATTCCATGTGTTTATCTTTTTCTGTGTCCAAATAACAACTTTGAAATCTATTCTTATTCCTTTTTAAACTCCTTCTTACATATTCAATCTTTTTTGTTGCTGTCGTAAAAGTGGTTTTTTCATTTTATATACCAACTTTGTATATATGAAAGCTATATACTTTTTGTATATTAATTTCACCCCCCAGCCACCATACTGAATTTTGTAACAAGTATAATAAAATTTCAATTGGTTATATTAGAGTTTTTAGGTACATAATCTTATTATCTTCATGTAATCATAATTTTCTCTTCCTTCCTAATGTTTATATAACTTTGTTTTTCAATAAGTTTCCTAAATTTATTTATATAAACTTCAGCAAAGTAATCTCTTATGATTATTTATGATAATTTAAATTTCCTCTAGATCTATGGTTATTTCCCTACTATCCTTTCTTATCTTCAGATTTTAAGAGTTTTCCTTTTTATATGATTAAGTTAGCCAATCATATATTCATTTAATCTTTATAAAGACCTAACCTTTGAATTAATTTATTAGTTCTATTTTTTCTGTTTTTCTACTTATTTTTTGTTTTTTTTTTCTATGTTTTTCTTGTTTCCATGTCCCTCAGGTTTATTTTATTATTATTTTTTCTAATCTCCTGAATAGATGTTTCGTTTATTTTCATAATTCTTATTTATTAAGTTCTTAGAAGCATGAGCATCATTTTAGCTGAATTCTGTAAGTACTGATATGTAATGTTTTTATGATTGTTATATTCAAGGATGCTGTCATTTGTGTTTTATTTTTCTTTTAAGCCACAGAGTTCTGTGAGAAAGTTTTTGTTTTTCACCTCCCTATTGTCTCTGTCTTTTTAGTCATGTTATTTATTATTGGTTTTATTGTACTGTGATCTTGGCTGTCTGTACCATGTCTACTTTTCAGAATTTATTGAGATTTTATTAGTGGTCTTGTATTTATGGTCAGTTATTTTTATAATGTTTCACATGATAAGAAGATATTTTCCCTATTTTAAGGAGAAAATGACAGACATAACAAGAATGGCCTCATCTTATTGTTTTTTAGGTATTTTATGCCATTACCTAACTTTTGACCACTCGAATATTCATAGGTTGAGAAAGTGATTCAAAGTCTTTGATAGTCTATTTTTTAATTTCCTATGAAGTTTGCTGGGTGAATGGTGATTCTATATTATTTGATATATTAGCAACTATTGGATTTTTATTTTAGATTGTGCATCTTATTATGAAAAGACATCTTAGTCTCATTTAGTGTTTTGGCTCTGAAAATAATTTGG
The DNA here is from genome assembly GCF_017311325.1 of Ursus maritimus. NCBI lineage: Eukaryota > Metazoa > Chordata > Mammalia > Carnivora > Ursidae > Ursus > Ursus maritimus. The sequence continues at coordinate 27,494,404 of NW_024426119.1, forward strand.
TCTGCTACTAACCTTACAACTATACTTTTTGGGTTTTTTAAAATTTTTTAAATATTTATTTATTTATTTTACAGAAAGCAAGTGAGAAACTTGGGGGAACAGAAGGAGAGGAAGAGAATCTGAAGCAGACTCCCCATTGAGCATGGAGCCTCATATGGGCTCCATCTCAGGACCCTGAGATTATGACCTGAGCTGAAATCAAATCAGAGACTTCACCAACTGAGCCACCCAGGGGCCCCTGCTTTTTGTTTTTAATGGCATATATGCCTTTTTCAACTTCTATTCTCAATATGACTGAATTCTTTTGTTTTAAACATCTCTCAAGCATGCTGCGAAAAGTTGGACTTTTCTCTTTGATCATACCTGAGTCATTTGCTTTTAATAAGTGAGTTTATATCAAACATTTGTCTTTACTGAAGTTACAATATATGCAAGATAGACTTGTAGTTAATTTTAAAATGTTTTTATATAAGTATTCAAACTTTTGTGCTACAGAAGATATGACACACCAGTTTTAAAATTTTTACCCAAGAGTACTTACTGAAGAATAATTTTGATGTATTTGGATACAAGAATTCTGAGGCATATTCCTGTTCAGTTTTCTCATGTTTAAACAAAGCTAAATATATAAAATGTCTCATAAATTAAATGAGATGTGAAAATATCTGACATAGATATATTTGTCAGTATTTATGTTGATATATATTTATATACATTAGATTTTATTTGATCCATTTTAAATTCCCCAATATTTTTATTTAATCAAAGTATAAGATTTGGCTTAAAAATCAAAAGGAACAGAGGACTTAAATGAAAAGTGACAATTCTCTGCCTCAGAGGCAGCCACTTTGAATCATTTTTATTTTTAGTTTTTTAATAACTATATCTTCACATTTCTAAACAATACCTTTACTCAGCTGTTTCTTTGTTCATTAATTTTAGACATTGTCGTTTGATGTTTTATTGTGACAGATGAGGGTTTTGTCCATTTACACACAGTTCCCTGGTCCCACTCTATACTCCCAATGTCATTATCTGCTTTAGTTTTTTATTGATTGTTTTGTTATTCTTATTATGTATTACTCTTATATTAGTTGTTTATTGCTATGCAACAAATTACACTAAATTTTAGTGACTTACAACTGCAATAAACATTTATTATCTCATGCAGTCTCTGGGTCAGGACTTCAGAAGCAAATTATTTCAGTTGTCCTGGCTCATGAGATTGGAATCAAGATGTTAGCTGGAACTGCAGTCATCTGAAGACTTGACCAGGGCTTTGAGAATTTGCTTCCAAAATGGCTCACTCTTATGGATGGTGAATTGGTGTTGTTATCAGAAGACCTTTGTTCCTTGCCATGTGGGGTGCTTCATAGGGCTATGTAATTGTCTTCACTGCAAGACATTAGCTACCCCCAGAATAAGTGATCCAAGGAAAGGCCAGGTAGAATCCTCCACATGTTTTATGGCCTGCCTTTGAAAGTCACACACCATTATTTCTGTAATATCCTCTTGATTTATACAGGCCAGCCCTGTTTAATGTGAAAGTGGACCACACAAGGTCAAGGTCAAGAATAACAGAAATGGGATCATCTTGGAAACTACCTCCACAGTCTTCCCTCTGGTCTCCCATGATTCATATCTCTCCTACATGAAACAAACAAACAAAAACACTTAACCTTCTCAAGATGTTACACAGGATTTATCCCTTTATAGGATGCTGGAAGTCCAGGATCTTCCTATTTAAATCAGATGTAGGTGTAGGTGTGGTTACTTGAGTACAGGTCCTAGAGTATAATTCCTGCTAATCTGAAGACCTGTGAACTGAAGAGACAAGTTATTGCTCCATATATCCAACATACAATGACAGACATAGGATAATCACAATAGACTCATTTGAAAAGGGGGTAAAAGTGATCATTGGTCCATACCATTCCAAAGTCCAGTTGGAATTTTCTTGACTTAAAAGTTCCTTGACTTAGTCCTACTTTTTTCCTGGAATGATTCTCCATGGTTTGTGGCAATGCCTTCTGGGCTACTGTATCCATCCTTCGGATTATTCTACATTTTCCATAAGAGATTGTCTGTGTTTCCAGCTGAATAATCTCTTTGCTTGCTTCCTGCCTGTAAGTTTGTGGGTCCTTCTTTTTTTCCCCCATATGGTTTCTATTACTTTCAATCCAAGCTAGCAATATTTCTTTTGAATATATATATATGGTATATTGACTCCATTGGACAGAAGATACACACACACACACACACACACACACACACACACACAGAAGAAGTTCTTTATGATAAGTTCATCTTGATCTTCAGCTAACACTGTTGAGAGACAGCACCCTTAAGCTTCTTAGAAATCTCCATTGCTTAAAGCATCACCATAGATCTTTCTGGGGTATTAACAGGATTTTATAGCCAAACCCTTGCCTTTACCTTTAGAAACTATTTTCATGATAGTGATCAAGATTGTATCTTTTCCTAGAAGCCATACCTTAATTTAGCATTGTTTTCCACATCAAGAGGCTGGAAAATTTCAAAACTTGACTTCATCAAGTTCTGGCTTCTTTCTGTATAGAAGTTATTTTTTTAGTTTATCTCTTTCCACTGATTTTTTTTAAAGATTTTATTTATTTATTTGACGGAGAGAGAGAGAACCAACGAGAGAGGGAACACAAGCAGATGGAGTGGGAGAAGAAGCAGGCTTCCAGCGGAGGAGCCTGATGTGGGGCTCGACCCCAGGACCCCGGGATCATGCCCTGAGCCAAAGGCAGACGCCCAACGACTGAGCCACCCAGGTGCCCCTCCACTGATATTTTAATATAAGCTGTAAGAAGAAACCAGGTGACACCATCAACTTCCTGTCTGGAAATCTTCATTAGATTATTCAGGTTATTAGGGACATTTTCTGTTTTCCATTTTGTTTCAGGCAGCAGTATTGCTACTTTATGTCACTACATAACAAGGACTCTCATTCCTCAGTTTTCAGAAACATTTTCCTTAGTTTCTTTTAAGCTCTGACCAGCAGCCTCTTCAAAGGCTATCCAGGGTCTACTAAAGTCACTTCAAGGCACTTTAGGTTTTCACTAACATTCTTTTTAAAGTCCTTGCAATTTCTACCCACTGTCCAGTTCCCATGACATGCTCACACTTTAGGTATGTGTTATGGCATCGCCTCACTTCTAGTAATAAAGTCTGTATCAGTTGTCTATTGTTGCTTAAATAATTGCCCCAAAACATAGCTTAAATTAAGTTTAAATCAATTCCACTTCTTTCTAACTCAAGTGACCAAAATTATGCCACTTATTAATTTCTTTTTTATATAAACCATGCCCTTCTTGTGTCATTTTTACTTCTCTGGAGTTTAACTATCCATTTTTTTTTTTTTATCATTAGAAGAGACCTATGCCTTCTAAATACATCCTGTTCTTACCTTTCTTTTGTTTTTTCCTATTTATTCAGTCTGATTTTTTTGTTGTTATGGAAGTACCTATTCAGTGTTTTCAGCCTCAAAGAACAAAAAGAACAACTCAAACTGAAGTAAATAACTGAAAATCCAAAGTAAGATGTCTTTTCAGGGACCTGGGTTTCTTTGTTGTTGTTGTCATTGTTTTTTTTTTGTTTGTTTGTTTGTTTGTTTTTCACAAATATAGGGTAGCTACCTTCACTTGAAGGTGATTTTTTTTCTCATTATGACAAGTTAAAACAGAGAGTAACTCCCAGAAGCTTTTCCAGAAGAATAAGGAATGTTTCCAGACCACCCAGGCAAACCTTTTCTACTGCCTTTGTGGTCTGGATTATTGCTCCTCCTGACCATTCTTGAATCAGTCATTCAGAAAGATTTACTCGGACTGGCATATGCCAATAAGGGTCTGTTCCTGATGCTGGAGATAGAGCCACTGTCTCCTAAATTGTATTAGCTAAATGGAAATCTAGAAAACTGAGTGTCAGGTTTCTCTTAGGAGGGAGTTGTGAATTCTGGGTAGACAGTTGTAGACATACATTAACTACTAAATGGATGGCCTTTTATTTTCTTTGAATTCTTTAAATTTGGAAATTTAGCAGTGATGTTTTTGGGTGTAGTTCTTTTTCCTTTATCTTACTTGGGACATAATAGGCTTTTTCAATTTGAAGTCATGTTTTTCAACTACAAAATTTTTTATGTTATTTCTTTGATAATATCTCTCCCATGATTTTTCTCTGTCTAGCCTGTAGGTCAATTATCTGATTTGTCTTCATGAAGTAAATGACTGCCTTGAATCCCCAGTTTTGATCCCTAGTTTCAATCCAGATATTCATCCTTTCATAAACTTACGAATCATTTACTAAAACTCTACTAACTACTATCACATAATAGGCACTGAGCTATGTGCTAAAAGCACAAATATAACTAAGATATTTCCCTTGTCTTCAAAGAGCATATAGTCTAGTGAAGAAGATATACTTTTAAATAGGGGCAATGATATACGCAGCGCTGTAGTTAAAATATGTGCAGAATAGAGTTGGAGTAAAAAGGAAGGGGTAGATTATTCAATGGGCAGTAAACAGGATTTTGTCATGAATGTAATACTTAGGCTGCATCTTGAAAGATGAGCAGGTACTTACCAAGTCAATGGTGGACAAGGTGTCAGGACTTCCCAGGCAAGAGAAGCAAAGTAACATGATGCCTTTGGAGAAACTTGAAAGAGTTTGAGGTGGTATAATTGTAGAGTTATGGTGGTATAGGATGAAGAGAAGGAACTAGGCAGTACCCAAATCAAAGAAGGCTTTATATGACAGGCTATGGAGTTTTCATTTTATCTCATAGGCAATGGGATTCCCTTAAAGGGAAGTCTAGAGAATGACATCATAATTATGTATTAGATATGCTACACTGGTTATGGTACAGAAAGTGAATTGAGGTATTAGAACCTAGGAAACTAGTTAGAATACTGTTGTTATATTTTATGTGTGGGATAATGATTACATGATCTTGTAGGAGATCATAATATGTTACCTCAAAATATGCCACTCTGGCATAAGGATTATTTTGAACTCAAGGCAATTGAGAAAAAGGGCACAGGATGAGCTCTCCTCCTTCCTCCTACCTACCTGAAAACAAGATAATAAAATCCTCTCGTGAAGATGTACCCCTGTCTCCTACCTAAACCAGGGAGGGAATAAATATCGTATCACCAATGATGAGATGGCACTGAGAAAGAGTCAACACAAACAAACCTTACTACTTCTTACCTACCATTAGTTTCCCATATTTTTGCCTTCCTGCAATTTATTATCCCTAGAAACTCAAAGTTCTTTTCCTTTGTCTTGTTAGTTCTCCTTAAATTTAACCTACTTTGTTCAAAAGGCATAGAAGTCTCAAAGATTAGCCATTTCTTTGGAAGTTTTCTCTTCCTTCTATGAAGACCTCCTTACCCACCCCATGCCACATAAAACTTATAACATCAAATAAATGTGTATGCTTTTTCTTAAACTCTCTGTTGTCAGTTTATTTCACAGACCCAGCTACAGATCCTAAGAGAATAGAGAATTTTTCTCTCCTACAATCTAAAGTCACAGAAAAGTGTATGAAGAAATATGAATAATGTGATCGAGGTTGTATTAAGGGAACTTAGTTAGATGTGGATGAGGGTAAGATAAGGAAATATCCAGAGTGACAATCAAGTTTCTGGCTAGATGAATGGTTGGGCTTTGACGTCATTCACTGAATTATCAAGCACAGGATGAAGAATAACAGAATATTTCAAGAGAAGAAAATGTATTTGTGTGTGTGTCCTGTTTAATTTCACACACTTGTAGGACATTCAATAGATATCTAATGGAGAGTTGTATGGGTTTGTGCATGCACATGCACGAACCCACACATGTGTGCATGCACACACACACAGCACAAGGAAGGTCATTGACTATAGATAAAGATTTCAATTGCATTTAGCGTTACATGTATTAGGTGAAGACATAAGAATTGATGAGATCACCCAGAGACTGCATAAAGAATTAAAAAAGGAAATAAACAAGAACAGACTCCTGGAAGCATGAGTACATAGTAGGTACCTGATAAATTTATTTTCAGTACATGCACTTTAACCTACATGACTTCCTTGACCAATTTAGAGTATAAGCACAGCCACATTTCTTTTATTTTTTCAACTATTTTGAGTTCTCACATGTCTTTACTAGCAGCAAGTCAAACACCTAACTCAGAAGACTCCCCCTAATATCTGAATTTGGGTATAAATCTTAATCAGCTTCCTCCCAGAAGACTCTTGGACCCCACTAGGACTGTTGCCCAAGCCAAAAACAAAAACCTGAGAGCCATTCTTAATTACACTTTGTTCTTTATTTCCCACCACACATCCAATCCTGTAGCAACTCTATCTCCAAATATATCTTCAATGTATTCATTTACTTTTCCCCATAACCACCACTACAGAAACACTATCAGCTCTTGACTGAACAATTGCAATGGCTTACAAATTTCCCACTTTTACTCTTGCCATACAAAATTCATTTTCCATGTAATAGCAGCCAAAATTATCTTTTAAAAAAGGTAAATCATGGACTCTGAGAAACAAACTGAGGGCTTCAGAGGGGAGGGGGTGGGGGAATGTGATAGACTGGTGATGGGTAGTAAGGAGGGCACGTATTGCATGGTGCACTGGGTGTTATACGCAACTAATGAATCATCGAACTTTACATCAGAAACCAGGGGTGTACTGTATGGTGACTAACATAATATAATAAAAAAACATTAAAATAAAAAAAGGTAAATCAGTTCATATTATTATTCTGCTTAAATACCTCAGTGCTTTCCACTGTATTTTGAATAAAACCTAACATTATTATCATGTGCTACAAAGCCTTCACGATAATTTCTCTGTCTGCTTCTCTTTCTCAATATCCTCTAGTACCATTGGACTGTAACCCTACTCCACTCTCCAGCTCCATACTTCTGGAAAATACCAATCTTGTTCCTTCATCAGGATATTTGCATTAGCTTCTCCCACACCTCACTTAGAGGGCTCTTCCCCTTGTTCTGTCCATGGCTTGCTCTCTCCTGTTATTTAGGTCTTAGTTTACATGTCACCCCCCTTCACAGAGACCTTCCTTGACCACCTAAATTAGAATAGCACCACGCGTCCCATTCCATCATATTGCTCAGCACTCCCTGCAGTCAATGATAGTAGGCAATGAAAGAGATAATTTTATTCAGGCTATTACAATAGAAAGAACATTCATTAATGAGAAGTGTCTCAAAGGAGAAGAAGGGAGTTTGGAGTTTTATAGGGGTAGGTAAACAAGAAAGTCCACAGCAAGACTTAGTGGGAGTAGTGAAGAAGTAGGGAGGGGGATATGCAAAAACAGGGTGGGCCTTTGTGGCTGGCTTTTTCTCACAATACAGAAAAATTTGTCAACATAGCTGCTTTCTGTGAGCACAGGCCTTAAAATTCAACTCTCTCTCTCTCTCTCTCTCTCTCTCTCCTCCCTCCCTGTTTATCTGTTTAATAACAAACTTACAGATATTTGAAATAAAACTTTTAATAGTTTCAGTAAGATTAGATTAGATGCTCAAAGATCACTTTTTCTGGCTGAAAATCAAATTTTAAAATGCTATATTGTGTATCTTATTATCTACTTTGAATTGAGTCTTACCTGCATATTACAAATCTTTGGATTAATATGCCATCTGGAAAATGTTCAGTGATAGATTCAGAGATTAATCTAAATCTGAATTTGAAGGAAATAGTGGAAAATTAAGCCTAAAAGACAAACCTTCGAAGTACTCAAATATGATAGGAAGTCAGATTTCCAAAATAATACCATGGGTAATTACATAAAATAGTAGAATATTAGAACTGTTGGAGACCTCCACCAGTCCAAACTCACAATTTTAGAAACAAGAAAACTGAGTCCCAGAGGAAATGGAATTATTTGTCCAAAGGCATACAGGACAGAGAGGAGTCTGGAGCCATCTCCTTATTTCTAGTCCAGTGTTCTTTTCAGTGTATTATTTCTCCATGTGTTTAAACATAGAAACAAAAGTCAAGAACATTGCTTTATAGGTTGTTTATTCTCAAATAAAAATTAGATTGTAGTCATTTTAAGCTAAAAAGAGAAAAAAGAAAAAGAAAGGTGGGTGAATCCTGTCGGACTCTTATCTTTTAAGTTCACATGGACTTAAGCCAGGTTGTTGAAATAAAGTTTATTTTAAGTTTGAGGTTTCATTAACTATTTATAGACATGCCTGATGAGGTTGTGGAATATACGTGAGGTTCAGTGGGGTGGAGTCCGGAGCCAACGACCAAGAAAGAATTCTTGAGATGCCTTTGGTGCAAAACTTGTGGTTTATTAAAGCACAGGGACAGGACCTGTGGGCAAAAAGAGCTGCTGCCCCGGGTTTTGAGGGATGGCTGATTATAAACCATGGGGTTGGGGGAGGTGAGGAAAAAGGCTGAGAAAGCACTTTCATATGTCAAAGAAGACTCCCAGGACTCTGGAGGCCCCGCCATCATCAAGCCAAGGCTGCCCACACTATCACTGTGTCCTTATCAATGAGCTGCAGGTACCTTCATATGTCAAAGAAGACTCGCAGGATATTAGAGGCCCCGCTATTGTCAAGCCAAGGCTGTTTACACTATCACTGTGTCCTTATCAATGAGCTGCAGGTCCTTTCCTTAGTTTTAGGGCAGCTAGGAGTGCCAAGGAATGTTGCATACATGGCGGGGGGGGGGGCAGTTGCAGGGTGTCAGCTTCTGCTTTGTCTTCAGTTTGCCTTCCATTCCCTCATCATGCCCATTGCAAATTTTTCCTTGGACAACTCATTCTGAGAGCCCATGCCCTTGATTAAGTCTTTGCCCTGGGGGCACCTTTAGTTTGAGAGGCAAGAGTTCTGTTTTTGAAATTTTTTAGGGTCTTAGATTAGTGAATAAATAAGAATGCTTTTAATTATCATATCAGTTCATTTTTGGAAAATTGATCCGAAGAAGTTATAAGTATGGTACTTAGAAATAGGTCTCTTTCCCGGAGTCCATAGTCTCTTGTGGTTCATTTCTCCCTCTGCTTACCCACCCCCCCCCCTTCATTTTTCCCTTCCTTCTCTGGGAAACAAACTGAGAGTTTTAGAGGGGAGAGGGGTGAGGGGGATGGGCTAGCCCAGTGAAGGGTCTTAAGGAGAGCATGTATTGCATGGAGCACTGGGTATTATACACAAACAATGAATCATGGAACACTACATCAAAAGCTAATGATGACTAACATATCATAATAATAATATAAAAAATAAGTCCCTTAAAGGAGTACTTAAATGGTTAAAAGACTTCGCAGTGATGTTAGTTAAAATGCTGAAAATATTTTCTTTTTATTCTTAGATAAGATACTTCAACCCATGCCATGCTTTTTCATTGGTAGTAAAAAAAAAATCTCAAAACTAGGGGAGTTCAAATTAATGAGCTCTTAGAGACCTTTCAATATACGGTCCACATTATACCCGGCATTTTTAAGGAAGCAAATCTAATAGGCCCAGGACTAGATGTATTGTCAACATTTAATAAATGTCAAAGAGAATAAGATCACTTCTCACTAAAATAATAAGTTGGATTATAAACTTTTATAGGATTTCTTTCCTCCCAAAATGAATTCACAAAAGTCCAAGATTCTCTAGAACTCATTTTTGAAACTCTTTAAGAAAACAAGAAATTCAGATCTTAGTTTATACAGTTTTTATACTTAAAAACACTAGATCAGGAAAAAAACCTTTATAAAAAAAGTTTGTCTAAACAATTAGTATCTTTTGAGCATTGACTATAAAGTATCATTTTAGTCTGGGCAGTGAGAGAAGTTGAGGCAGGTATGACTGAAATAGAGTTCCTAACTTTAAGAAGCTTGCAATATACTAGAAGAGATAAGACATATGAAGAAATATCCTTAATGCAAAATAATTGTGATATGTCAAAAGACAGGCAAAAACACAGGATATGACATTTCAGAAAGGGGCAATAGGGATGCAGCAGCAAGCAAAACAAAATCGCCTTTTTCAAGGAGCTTTCATTCTATTGTGAAAGTCGCATTATATACAAATAAATAATCTATATCCATATCTATATTCATACTTATCTATATGTGTATATAATGTCAGATACAGACTAAGGTGAAGACAGAAGAGTGAAACTATTTTAAACAGGGTGTTCTGAGAAGGCCTTTCTTGATACTGTGTTATTTGAGACTTGATAGAAGAAAAAAAATGAGCCAAAAGGAGTATCTGGCAGAGAAGAGCATTCTAGGCACATGGGGGGGAAAATTCCAGGAATTTTTCAGTGTGGCTAGAGCTCAGTTAGTACTGGGGGAGGTAGTCATGAGGTTAGTTAAGAAATGTGGCTGGAAAGATAGCTGGGACTTCAAAGCCAAGGGCTTTGAAGGTTCTTGAAAGAACACTGGCTTTTGCTCTGAATAAGGTGGGAACCACTGGAGAGCTTTGAATAATCTGAATTGGGTTCCAAAAAGATTACTCTGATTGCTATGGGGGACAAGTACAGAAGAAGGAAGATCATTAGGGGGATGTATTAGTTTCCTAGGCCTATATAACAAATTACCAAGTAAAAACACTAGATGGCTTAAAACAAGAGAAATATATTCTCTCCCAGTTTTGGAAGCTAGAAGGTGACCATACAGTTGATTTCTTCTGAAGGCTCTAAGGAACAGCCCACTTCATCCCTTTCTTTTAGCTTCTTAGTCGTAGCCAACAATCCCTGGTGTTTCTTGAATTGTAGACATATCACTCTAATCTCTGTCGTCCTTTTCATATGGACTCCTTTCTGTGTCTATGTCCATTTCTACTTTTTTTTTCACCTTTTATAAGAATATTTGTCATTGGACTTAAGGCACACTCCAAGCCAAGAAAATCTCAAGATCCTTAACTGAGTTACATTGACAAAGACCTTTCCTCCAAATAAGATCATATGCTGAGGTTCTGGGTGGACATGTGTTTTGGGGGGCTACTATTCAACCCAGTGCAGGGTGTGTTTGAGTAATTCTGACCAAGGGCATTAGAGTGATGTGGGGAAAAGTCAGATCCTAAGTTTCTTGAAGGCAAAGAGCAGGGTGTGTCAACTTTGTTTACTTTTGTGTCCTCAGGCAATAGAATGGCCTGGCACGTATGAGGTGCTCCATAAATGTTGAAATAATCTGCATTATATCCTCTGCTCATCATGAAGGCCAGGACAGCGACAATAGTCCAGGGTCAGGAAAACCCCTTGCTTCCCCGAGGTATGCCAGCCTATCTCGGGCCCTCCCCCATGAGGCCCTCGATGACTACTCCTGTTCCTTCGTTAACCTCCTATAACCCCGATTGTCACTTAAATGAGCACTTGTGGTTTTAGGTTCCCTGAAGGAGCCTTTTATCTCTTGTATTTTTACCAATTTATCAACTCTGCAAAGGGTTCAAAGAACACTTCCTACCCTTGCATTCAGCAAAACAAAAACTACTAGCATCCTATAAACTGTTGATTGCTTGTCTGAATAATCCAGAAGAGCCTAGGAAACTAGAGATCTTTGAGCTTTTTAATTGCTCCTGTAGCTAGATGAGGAGCGGGGTTTCGTCTACAACTCACGGATACTTTTGTCTATAACATGATTATACTCATAATCTGTGCTGAAGGTCTTGTCTTTCTCATTTGTGATTCCCCTCTGAATTGGGGGAGAAGCCCATTCTATTCCTTAATTCCCATATTTCTAAATCAGTATCATCATTCCTGGAGGTTCCTGTCAGGACAATGGTTCTCAGACTTGACTACACATGGAAATCACCTGGAGGAATTTTTAAAAATAGAGATGCCTGTGTCCCATCCTTAGAGATTTTTATTTTTTTTAATGTTTTTTTATTATATTATGTTAGTCACCATACAGTACATCCCTGGTTTCTGATGTAATGTTCGATGATTCATTAGTTGCGTATAACACCCAGTGCACCATGCAATACGTGCCCTCCTTAATACCCATCACCAGTCTATCCCATTCCCCCACCCCCCCTCCCCTCTGAAGTCCTCAGTTTGTTTCTCATAGTCCATAGTCTAGAGATTTTTATTTAGTTCAGAGGGTATATGATGAGCATTTGCATTAATCAAATCTCCCTGGTTAATTATAATATACAGTAAAGTTTGAGAACAATTATCTTGGGGTGCCTGGGTGGCTCAGTTGGTTAAGCATCTGACTTTAGATCAGGTCATGATCCCACTGGGATTGGAGAGGAGCCTGGCGCCAGGCTCCCTGCTCAGTGGGGAGTCTGCTTCTCCCTCTACTCCTCCCCCCACTCATGTTCTCTCTCTCACTCACTTTCTTTCTCTCAAATAAATAAATAAAATCTTAAAAAAAAGAGATAGAGAAAGAGAGCCATTGTCTTTGCAGAATGTGTAGGGCAGGCTTCAGCTGATACCAGTTAATTACTTTTGTGGGGCCTGTTGCCTGACTCTTTGTACTTTTTGTATGAAAAACCAGCAAGCTAGATAATTCTACAGGGAACTCCCCAATGCCAAACCCACATGTTGCTTTAGAGCCAGCTGTAGTCACATGCAAATCACAGCCAGGAATTATGAGAAAGAATTTGTCCAAAAGTAACCTTCCTTTGCCCCCCCCCCACCCACTTGGAATTTTACTGTTTAAACACTATTCTTCATGCTCAGTCTACAATAAATGACTTGACCAGTTTTTAGGAGAGACAGCCAATACAAGTCACATGACTATTTTTCCCTTCATAAACATTAGAGAGGCTAAAACAGTTGTTTTTAATTACTGTTTGTTTCTTAGGCCAAGGAATAGCTGGCTTCTCTGGCCGTGATTGTTTCTATTTTTCCTTTAACACTTAAATGCAGTGGCTCCCAGTAGTTAGTAGTGACTTTAGTGCTTTAGCACATTAGACTTTGTCAGAAAGAGGAAAGGAGGAGGAGAGGGTCTGGTCTGAGCCTGCCTAGGGTATACTGAGATCCAGAAGCAGTAGAAGCAGTGTGTAGAGGCTAACATTAGGATTTCATGGTTTCAAGTGTCCCAGGGACTATGTTAGCTGCTGCTTTCTAGTAATAATTCTAATTAGATACAGTTACTCACAGATTAACTAACAAAAATATACTTCAGTAATTTTTAAATTGCTCTGGATATTTTTAATTATTCAAGAAATCATCTAGCATTGATTCCCAGTCTCTCACTCCCCCACACCCCATGACTCCCAGCAGCTCTGCTAGTCTCAGTTTAGGAGATGATATGCCTTTGAAAGTTTTTTAAAAGAATTACTTTAGGAGGTGCCCATGTTCCTCACCAGCTCTGAAGCATATGTGATGTAGGAAAAGATAGAAATTACTCATAAGAATTCATATTTGCTTCAGGAAGAAAGTATAAATCCCTTTGTAGCCGAACTAACACAAGTTTCCTCCTTGGTGAGTTACAGATAGAGACTGCATCAGGTAGAGTTATCACACAAAGGAAACTTTATTTTCAGCAAATAAGGAGATCACAGGGAATAATTTTCAAAGCCATGACACCTACAGCAGGGGTGAGTGGGCTCCTTTTGTTTAGGGTTAGGATGAGTATTCAAAAACTGGCGCTTTGTCATGATATGTAAAGGTGGGCATAAGGTCATGCATGGGTCTTAAGGAAACATGCTTATATGCACATTGTATTTATGTTGAGATTTGTGCTCCTCCTTGGGTGGAGATTTTGACATTGTTGAATTGTCTCCTTTATTATGATATCACACCCTTCTTTATCTCTTCTTACAGTCTTTATTTTAATTCCAGTTTTTCTGTTTTAAGTTTTGGTACTCTGGCTTTCTTTTGATACTCATTTCCATGATAAATATGTGTCCACCCCTCAGTTTCAATCTTCAGGTGTCTTTAGGTCTAGAATGTATTTCTTGTAGGCAGCATATAGATGGGTCTTATTTTGTATCCATTCTGATAACTTATATCCTTTGATTGGAATGTTTAGTCCATATACATTCAAAGTAATTATTGATAGATATGTATTTATTGTCATTTTATCACTTCTTTTCTTGTTTCTGGAGATTTTTTCTGATCCTTTCTTGTCTTTGTCATTTTTGGTCTCTGCTTTGCACTCAGAGTCCCCTTTAATATTTCTCGCAGGGGTGATTTAATGTTCACAATCCCCCTTAGTTTTTTTTGTCTGGGAAACTTGTTCTGTCTCCTTCTATTTTGAATGATAAACTCGCTGGATAGAGTATGCTTGGCTGCAGGTCTTTCCCATTTAGCACTTTGAGTGTATCATGTCATTCTCCTCTGTCAAGTTTCTGTTGAGAAGTCTCCAGCTAGCCTTAGGGGTCTTCCCTTGAAACTTAACAATTTCTTTTGTCTTTGCTTTTGAGAATTTTTTTGTCACTATAGTTTGCAAATTTATTTACAAAATTTAGCTTTTGGCCTGTTTTTGTTTATTTTGATGAATGGTCTCTGTGCCTCTTGGATTTAGACATCTGTATCCTTCCCCAGCTTAGGGAAATTTTCAGCTATGATTTCCTCAAATAAATTTCCTGCCCCCTTTTCCTCTCTTCTTCTTTGGGCCTCCTATAATATGAATTTTATTATATTTGATGGAGTCCCTTAGCTCCTTAGGTCCACTCTCTGTTACATAATTCTTCTGTCTCTCTTTTGTTCAGCTTCATTATTTTTCTTTTTTTATTACTATTTTACTTAGTTAACATACAGTGCAAAATTGTCTTCTGAAGTAGAATTCAGAGATTCATTACTTACATAAAACACTCAATACTCATCACAAGCGCCCTCCTTAATATCCTTCAACCATCTAGCTCATCCCTTCACTCATATCTCTCCCTCCCTCAGCCCCCAGTTTGTTCTCTATCATTATGGGTAGTAAGGAGGGCACGTACTGCATGGTGCACTGGGTGTTATACGCAACTAATGAATCATCGAACTTTACATCAAAAACCAGGGATGTACTGTATGGTGACTAACATAATATAATAAAAAAACATTTAAAAAAAAGAGTCTCTTATGGTTTATTTCCCTCTCTTCTTTCCCCCCACCCTTTGCCATATGTTTATCTGTTTTCTTTCTTAAATTCCATATATGAATAAGATCATATAGTATTTGTCTTTCTCTGTGACTTATTTCACTTAGCATAATATACTCTAGCTCCATCCATGTTATTGCAAATGGCAAGATTTCATCTTTGGATGGCTGAATAATATTCCATTGCATAGTCATACCAATTCTTCTTTATCCATTCATCTGTTAATGGACTTTTGGGCTCTTTCAATAGTTTGACTATTGATGATGCCACTATAAACATCCGGGTGCATGTATTCATTCAAAGTGAATGAATAGTGAAATGAATAGTAGTGAAATTGCTGGATCATAGAATACTTCTATTTTTAACTTTTTTGAAAACTAAATACTGTTTTCCAGAGTGGCTGCACAGTGTGTATTCCCACCAAGAGTGTAAGAGCGTTCCCCTTTCTCCACATCATCTCCAACATCTATTGTTTCTTGTATTGTTAAATTTAGCCATTCTGACCGGTGTAACATGGTATCTCATCATGGTTTTGATTTGTATTTCCCTGATGATGAGTGATGGTGAACATTTCTTTATGTGTCTGTTAGCCATCTGCAACCCTTCTTTGGAAAAATGTGACATGTCTTCTGCCCATTTTTAAAGTGGATTATTTGTTTTTTGGGTGTTGAGTTTGATAAGTTCTTTATATATTTTGGATACTAACCATTTATCAGATATGTCATTTGCAAATATCTTCTTCCATTCTGTAGGCTGCTTTTTAGTTTTGTGGATTATTTCCATCACTGTGCAGAAACTTTTTATCTTGCTGAAGTCCCAACACTTCATTTTTTCTTTTGTTTCCTTGTGTTCAGCAATGTGTTTAGTATGAAGTTTCTATGGCCAAGAGCGAAGAGGTTGCTGCCTGTGTTGTCCTCTAAGATTTTGATGGTTTCCTGTCTCACATTTAGGTCTTTCATCCATTTTGAATTTATTTTTCTGTTTGGTGTAAGAAAGTGGTCCAGTTTCATTCTTTTGCATATTGCTGTCCAGTTTTACCACATCAGTTGTTGAAGAGACTGTCTTTTTCCCATTGGATATTCTTTCCTGCTTTATTGAAGATTAGTTGACCATATAGTTGTGGGTCCAAATCTTGGTTCTCCATTCTGTTCCATTGAACTATGTATCTATTTTTGTGCCAATTCCATACTGTTTTGATGACTACAGTTTTGTATTATAGCTTGAAATCTGAAATTCTGATGCCTCCAGTTTTATTTTCTTTTTCAAGATTGCTTTGGCTATTTGGGGTCTTTTGTGATTCCATACAAATTTTAGAATTGTTTGTTCTAGCTCTGTGGAAAATGTCAATGGTATTTTGATAGGGATTGCATTAGATGTGTAGATTGCTTTGGGTTGTATGGACATTTTAAGAGTGTTTGTTCTTTCAGGGGCACCTGGGTGGTGCAGTCGTTAAGCGTCTGCCTTCAGCTCAGGGAGTGATCCCAGGTTCTAGGATCGAGCCCCACATCAGGCTCCTCCACTAGGAGCCTGCTTCTTCCTTTCCCACTCCCCCTGCTTGTGTTCCCTCTCTCACTGGCTGTCTCTGTCAAATAAATAAATAAAATCTTTAGGGGGAAAAAAAAAGAGTGTTTGTTCTTCCAATCCATGAGTATGGAAAGTTTTTCCACTTCTGTGGGTCATCTTCAATTACTTTCATAAGTGTTCTATACTTTTCAGGGTAAGGATTTTTACCTCTGTAGTTAGTTTTATTCCTAGGAATCTTATTGTTTTTGGTGCAATTGCAATTTGGATTGCTTCCTTGATTTCTTTTTCTGCTGCTTCATTATTAGTGTGTAGAAATGAAACAGATTTCTGCACATTGATTTTATATCCTTCAACTGTGCAGAGTTCATGTTTTGGCTCTAGCTTTTAAAAAAAAATTTATTTTTTTAAAATTTTTTACAGATGTAGTGAAGAGAAGGGCCATATGCACCGCAATGTTCATAGCAGCATTGTCCACAATAGCCAAATCATGGAAAGAACCGAGATGCCCTTCAACAGATGACTGGATTAAGAGGTTGTGGTCCATATATACAATGGAATATTACTCAGCTATAAAAAAAATGATTTCTCAACATTTGCTGCAACATGGACGGCACTGGAGGAGATAGTGCTAAGTGAAATAAGTCAAGCAGAGAAAGACAATTATATGGTTTCTCTCATCTATGGAACATAAGAACTAGGAAGATTGGTAGGAGAAGAAAGGTATAAAGAAAGGGGGGGTAATCAGAAGGAGGAATGAAGGGGGGTGGGGGAATGGGATAGGCTGGTGATGGGTAGTAAGGAGGGCACATATTGCATGGTGAACTGGGTGTTATACGCAACTAATGAATCATCGAACTTTACATCAAAAACCAGGGATGTACTGTATGGTGACTAACATAATATAATAAAAAATATATAAAAACAAAAAAGAAGGGGTAATGAAGCATGAGAGACTATGGACTCTGAGAAACAAACTGAGGGCTTCAGAGGGGAGGGGGATGGGGGAATGGGATAGGCTGGTGATGGGTAGTAAGGAGGACACGTATTGCATGGTGCACTGGGTGCTATACGCAACTAATGAATCATCGAACTTTACATCAAAAAAATAAATAAAAATTAAAAATTAATAAAATAAATAAATAAACAAAAAGTTATTTTTATATTTTTTATTTTTATTTTTTTATTATGTTGAGTTAGCCCCTGTGTAGTACATCATTAGTTTTTGATGGAGGGTTCAGTGATTCATTAGTTGCATATAACACCAGTGCTCACCACAACATGTGCTCTCCTTAGTACCCATCATCCAGCTACTGCATCCCTGAACCCCTTCCCCTCTGAAACCCTCCTGTTGTTTCCTGGAGTCCATAGTCTCTCATGGTTCATCTCCTTCTCTGATTTCTGCCCCTTCAGTTTTCCCTCCCTTCCCCTATGGCCCTCCGTGTTGTTCCTTATGTTCCACATATGAGTGAAGCCATATGATAATTGTCTTTCTCTGCTTGACTTATTTCACTTAGCATAATCTCCTCCAGTTCCATTCATGTCGATGCAAAAGGTAGGTTTTCATCCTTTCTGATGGTTGAGTAATATTCCATTGTATATATGAACCACATGTTCTTTATCCATTCATCCATTGAAGGGCATCTCGGTTCCTTTCACAGTTTGGCTATTGTGGATACTGCTGCTATGAACATTGGGGTGCATGTGGCTCTTCATTTCACTACCTCTGTGTCTTTAGGGTAAATACCCAGTAGTGCCATTGCTGGGTCATATGGTAGCTCTATTTTTAACTTCTTGAACAGCCTCCATACTGTTTTCCAGAGTGGCTGTACCAGCTTGCATTCCAACCAACAGTGTAAGAGGGTTCCACTTTCTCCACATCCACACCAACATTTATTGTTCCCTGTCTTGTTAATTTTTGCTATTTTAATTGGTGTAAGGTGGTATCTTATTGTGGTTTTGATTTGTATTTCCTTGATGGCTAGTGATGTCGAGCATTTTTTCATGTGTCTGTTAGCCATTTGTATGTCTTCTTTGGAGAAGTGTCTGCTCATGTCTTCTGCCCATTTTTGATGGGATTACTTGGTTTTTGGATGTTGAGTTTGAGAAGTTCTTTATAGATCTTGGATACCAGCCCTTTATCTGTAATGTCATTCACAAATATCTTCTCTCATTCCATGGGTTGCCTCTTACTTTTGTTGACTGCTTCTTTTCCTGTGAAGAAGTTTTTAACTTGATGAAGTCCCAATAGTTCATTTTTGCTTTTGTTTCCCTTGCCTTTAGAGATGTATCTTGCAAGAAGTTGCTTTGTCTAAGATCAAAGAGGTTGCTGCCTGTGTCCTCCTCTAGGATTTTGATGGATTCTTGTCTCACATTTAGGTCGTTCATCCATTTTGAGTTTCTTTGTGTATGGTGTAAGAGAATGGTCCAGTTTCATTCTTTGCACGTGGCTGTCCAAGTTTCCCAGCATCATTTATTGAAGAGACTCTCTTTTCTCCATTGGATGTTCTTTCCTGCATTGTTGAAGATTAGTTGACCATAGAGTTTAGGGTCCATTTCTGGAGATTCCATTCTGTTCCACTGGTTTGTGTGTCTGTTTTTGTGCCAGTACCATGCTGTCTTGATGATCACAGCTTTCTGATACAGCTTAAAGTCAGGCATTGTTATGCCCCCAGCTTTGGTTTTCTTTTTCCATATTCCCTCAGCAATTCCAGGTCTTTACTGGTTCCATAAAATACTTGAGGATTGTTTGTTCCAGCTCTGTGAAAAATGTCAATGGTATTCTGATAAGGATTGCATTGAAAGTGTAGATTGTTCTGGGCAGCATACACATTTGCACAATGTTTACTCTTCTGATCCATGAGCATGGAATGTTTTTCCATTTCGTGTCTTCCTCACTTTCTTTCATAAGTGTTTTGTAGTTTCTAGAGTTTAGATCCTTTACCTCTTTGGTTAGGTTTATTCCTAGGTACCTTATGGTTCCTGGTGCTATTGTAAATGGAATTGATTCCTTAATTCTTCAGTCTTCAGTCACATTGTTCATGTATAGAAATGCAACTGATTTCTGTGCATTGACTTTGTATCCTGCTGTGTTGCTGAATTGCTATATGAGTTCTAGTAATTCGGGGGTGGAGTATTTTGGGTTTTCCACATAAGGTATCATATCATCTGTGAAGAGAGAGAGTTTGACTTCTTCTTTGGCTAGGACTTCTAGTAATATGTTGAACAACAACAGTGAGAATGGGCATCCCTGTCATGTTTTTTACCTTAAGGGAAAAGCTCTCAGCTTTTCCCATTGAGAATGATATTCTCTGTGGGCTTTTCATAGATGGCTTTTATGATATCGATGTATGTTCCTTCTATCTCTATATTTTGAAGAGCTTTAATCAGGAAAGGATGATGTATTTTGTCAAATGCCTTTTTTGCATCAATTGAGAGGATCTCTATGTTCTTGTTTTTTCTTTTATTAATGTGCTCTATCATGTTGATTTATTTGTGAATGTCAAACAACCCCTACATCCCAGAATAAATCCCACGTGGTCATGGTGAATAATCCTTTCAATGTACTGTTGGATCGTATTGGTTAGGATATTTTTTAGTATTTTGGCATCCATATGCACCAGGGATATTGTTCTGTAATTCTCCTTTTTGATGAAGTCTTTGGTTTTGGGATCAGGGTAATGCTGGCCTCATAGAACAAGTTTGGAAGTTTTCCTTCCATTTCTATTTTTTGAAACACCTTCAGTAGAATAGGTATTATTTCTTCTCTAAATGTTTGGTAGAATTTTGCCTGGGAAGCCATCTGGCCCTGGACTCTTGTTTTTTTTTTTTTTTTTTTTTTTTTTTTTTTTGGGGGGGGGTGATTACTGCTTCAATTTCCTTACTGGTGATTGGTCTATTCAGATTGTTTATTTCTTCCTGTTTCAGTGTTGATCATTTATAAATTTCCAGGAATGCATCCATTTCTTCCAGGTTGCTTAATTTGTTGGCATATAGTTGCTGGTAGTAATTTCTAATAATTGTGTCTATTTCCTTGGTCTTAGTCATGATCTCTCCCCTTTTATTCATGATTTCATTGCTTTGGGTCCTTTCTCTTTTCTTTTGGATAAGTCTGGCCAGTGGTTTATGGATCTTATTAATTCTTTCAAGGAACAAGATTCTAGTTTTGTAGCTCTACTCTACTGTTTTTCTGGTTTCTAGTTCATTGATCTCTACTCTAATCTTTATTATTTCTCTTCTCCTGCTTGGCTTAGGTTTTATTTGCTGTTCTTTCTCCAGCTCCTTTAGGTATAAGGTTAGCTTGTGCATTTGGGTTTTTTCTAATCTTCTGAGAGAGGCTTGGGTGACTATGTAGTTCCTGCTTTTGCAGTATCCCACAGGTTTTGGACCAATGTGTTTTCCTTTGCATTAGTTTCCATGAATTGTTTAAGTTCTTCTTTAATTTCCTGCTTGACCCAGTCATGCTCTTTAACTTCCAAATGCTTGAATTTCTTCCAAATTTCTTCTTGTGATTGAGTTCCAGTTTCAAGGTATTGTGGTCTGACAACATGCAGGGAATAATCTCAATCTTTTGGAATCGGCTGAGACCTGATTTGTGACGCAGTATGTGGTCCATTCTGGGGAAAGTTCCATGTGCATTGGAGAAGAGTATTTTGTTGTTTTAGGGTGGAATGTTCTGTATATATCTACAAAGTCCATCTGGTCCAATGTAGCATTCAAAGCCCTTGTTTCATTGTTGATTTTCTGCTTAGATGATCTGTCCATTGCTGCAAGCGGAGTGTTAAGATCTCCTACTATTAGTGTATTATTATCAATATGATTCTTTATTTTGGTTAACAGCTGGCTTATGTAGTTGGATGTTCTCATGTTGGAGGCATAGATATTTACAAGTGTTAGATTTTCTTGTTGGGTAGACATTTTAAGTATGATATAGTCTCTTTACATCTCTTACTACAGTCTTTAAAATATAATTTGTCTGATATGAGAATCGCTACCCCAGCTTTCTTTTGAGGTCCGTTGACATGAAAAATCATTCTCCATCCCCTCACTTTCAATCTGGAGGTCTTTGGGTTCAAAATGAATCTCTTGTAGACAGCATATGGATGGGCTCTTTTTATCCAGTCTGCAATTTCATAAGAGCATTTAGGCCATTCACGTTGAGAGTAACTACTGAAAGGTATGTATTTAGTGCCATCATATTGCTGTAAATTCCCTGTTTCTATAGATTGTCTCTGTAAATGTATGGTCTATATTACTCTTGGGGTCTTTCTTCTTTTATAGAATCCCCCTTAATATTTCTTACAGAGCTGGCTTGGTGGTCACATATTTTTTCAGTTTCTGCAAGTCCTGGAAGCTCTTTGTCTCTCCATCCATTCTGAATGACAGCCTTGTTGGATAAAGTATTCTTGGCTGCATGTTCTTCTCATTAATACCCTGAATATGTCTTGCAAGCCCTTTCTGGCTTGCTAGGTCTCTGTGGAGAGGTCTGATGTTATTCTGATGTTTCTCCCTCCATACATAAGAAATCTTTTCCCCCTAGCTGTTCTCAGGATAGCTTCCTTGGCTCTAGGATGGGCAAATTTTATTATATGCTGGGGTGTTGGTCTATTTTTATTGATCTTGGGAGGGGTTCTCTCTGCCTCTTGGACATGAATGTTTGTTTCCTTCCCCAGGTTTGGGAAGTTCTTAGCTATGATTTGCTCAAATATATCTTCTAGCTCTCTCTCTCTCTCTCTCTCTCTGTCTCCACCCCCTTGGGGATCCCAATAATTCTGTCATTGGAATGTTTCATGGCATCATTGATCTCTCTAAGAAGGTCATTGTTCTCATGGGCTTCTAGTTGTTTATCCCAGTCCTCCTCAGCTTCCTTCCTTTCTATCAGCTTATCTTCTGGATCACTAATTTGTTATTCTGCCTCATTTACCCTGACTGTTAGAGTATCCAGTTTAGACTGCATTTCATTTATAGCATTTTTAAGTTCGGCCTGATTAGATCTCATTTCTGCTCTTAAGGATTCTATGCTGTTGCTAGTGGTTTTCTCAAGCTTAACTATTGATTTCATAATTGCTACCCTGAAGTCTATCTCACATCTTGCTTATATCCATATCCATTAGGTCTGTGGCAGAGGCCATTGTCTCTGGTTCTTTTCTTTGTTGGGAGTACTTCCTCCTAGTCATTCTGTTGAGGGATGGTTGAGGGAATGTACAGATTCCAAAATATCAACCATGACCCAAGGAAGATACACCCTAGGAAAATCCAGAATAGTTGGAAGCCACCACCAAAAAAAAAAAAAACAAAGCCACAATGAAACCCAAGAATAAAATTTATAGAATTATTTCTTTAATAAAAAATTTTTAAAAAGAAAAGGAAGGGGGAGGGAAAGGAGGTTATAATCCCTCAGGGTGGTCAAAGTAGGGCATTTTAGTTTTTCCTGGGTGTATTTTGTTCTGTTTGTTAGAGGGCACTACTTCCTAAAATTACAGGGAAAGTAAAACTGATATACATATAAAGGTAATATTGAATAGGGAAAAAAGGACTACACTAAAGCATATATCTATATAAAAATATATAGGTGCGGAAAAGTACAAGCTAAAAAGCTGCTATGAATTATAAATTGATATATTGAACATCTGGTTGAAATGAGAAGAAGGTAAAAAGAAAAAACATAGAAGAAGCATAAGAGGAAGAATAAAAAGAAAAAGAGAGTTATCTGAAAATATACAAGCTGTGAGGCAATGCCTGGGGCTCAATATACTATTTTCCCCTGGTGTAGGAGTTTTACAGTTTTTTGGAGGCCCTAGGGTTGTTGACCTCTTCTTCTTCCAGCCTGTCTTCTGAGGGAGGGGTCTGCCACACTATTTCTCAGGCAACCCAGCTTGGGCAGAGTTGCCCTGCCCCCTGTCAGGGGGCTGGGCTCTGTCAAAACTGGTATTTTAAGCCTTTGTTCTCTGGCAGCTTTCTGCACCTCTTCTGAGGATTAGAGCAAAAATGGCTATACCCAGACCTCTGCCCCAGAGCAGAGAAATCACAGTCTGCTCTTCTCTGAATACTCCGGAACACACAGTCTCTGTTTCTTTCTGTATGTGCTGCTGAAAACCTCAGCCTCCTGCGAGTGGTGTGTGCCCACAGCAAACTTCTCAGTGGTTGGTCCAGTGGCCCAGGCTTGTCTCTGCCCTTTGTGCTTCTCAAACCCCAAGAGGTCCCGGTTCACATGCCCCCCCCCCCCCATAGACTCTGGATCCATTTGAGCACTGCACTAAAGCTCTTTCCTGGCTGGTACTGCTCTGCAAGTTTTTGCCTGGCCCCCAGCACAAGAAGCTCTTTCGCTTTAGTGTTATATCACTTTCCAGGCACCAGCTTATGGCGGCTTCCTCCCCCTTCTGCTTATCTTCGGATGTCTGACTACAGATTCATAATTCCGCCCCTCCTACCTCAAGACACAATATTTTTCTGCTTGTAGAGATCCATGGATAGATAGATAGATAGATATAGATATATATCTATATATATCTCAGGCTGATTTTGTGGGTGTTCAGAATGGTTTGGTAGATATCCAGCTAAATTCAGCAGACTGACTGAAAGGAGGTCCCCGACTCCTCTGCCAACTTGCCCCCTCCCCCTAAAATTTATTTATTTATTTTAGAGAGAGAGAGCATGCAGGGGGGAGGGGCAGAGGAAGAGGGAGAGAGAAACACTTAAGGAGACTCCCCACTGAGTGCAGAACCCAATGTGGGGCTTGATCTCACAACTCTGAGATCATGACCTGAACCAAAATCAAGAGTTGGATGTTCAACTTACTGAGCCACCTAGGTGACCCAGTTCTAATGATTTTTTGGTGGAATCTTTCAGGTTTTCTATGTAGAGTATCATGTCCTTTGCAAATAGTGAAAATTTGACTTCTTCCTTGCTGATTTGGATGTATTTTATTTCTTTTTGTTGTCTGATTGCTGAGGCTAAGACTTCCAGTACTATGTTAAATAGTAATGGTGAAAGTGGACATCCCTGCCTTATTCCTGACCATAGGGGAAAGACTTTCAGTTTTTCCCCATTCACAATGATATCAGTTGTGGGTCTTTCATATATGATCTTTATGATGTTGAGATACATTTCATCTATCACTACTTTGTTGAGGGTTTTTATCCAGAAAGCATGCTGTATTTTGTCAAATCTTTTTCTCTGAATCTATAGATGGGAACAACATGTTCTTATCCTTTCTTTTATTAGTGTAGTGTATCACATTGATTGATTTGCAAATATCAAACCACCTCTGCAGCCCAGGAATAAATCCCACTTGATCATGGTGAATAATATTTTTAATGTACTGTTGAATTCTATTTCCTAATATTTTATCGAGAATTTTTAAATCCCTGTTTATCAAGAATATTGGTCTGTAATTACTTTTAGTGGGGTCTTCTGTCTGGGTTTGGAATCAAGGTAATGCTGGCGTCATAGAAAGAGATTGGAAGTTTTCCTCCCACTTTTTTTTTTTTTAAGAGTTTGAGAAGAATAGTATTAACTCTTCTTTAAATGTCTGTTAGAATTCCCCTGGGAAGTCCTGGACTTTTGTTTATTAGGAGACTTTTGATTGTTAATTCAATTTCTTTGCTGCTTATGGGTCTTTTCAAATTTTCTATTTCTTCCTGTTTCAGTTTTGGTAGTTTGTAAATTTGTAGGAATTTGTCCATTTCTTCCAGATTGCTTACTTTGTTGGTATATAATTTTCATAGTATTCTCTTATAATCATTTGTATTTCTGTGGTGTTTGTTGTGAACTCTCTTCTTTATCTATTTGGGTCCTCTCTCTCTCTCTCTCTCTCTCTGTATGTCTAGTTAAGGGTTAATCAATTTTTTAAATTATTTTTTAAAGAACCAGCTCTTAATTTCATTGATCCATTCTGGTTTTGTTGCTGTGGTTTGTTTCTATATCATTTATTTCATCTCTAATCTTTATTATTTCCCTTCTTGTGCTGACTTTAGGCTTTATTTGCTGCTCTTTTTATGACTTCTTTAGGTGTAAAGTTAGGTTGTGTATTGAGACTCTTGTCTCTTCTTGAGGTAGGCCTATATTTCAATATAGTTCCCTTTAAGGACAGCTGAATCCCAAAGGTTTTGGACTGTCATGTTTTCATTTTCATTTGCTTCCATGCATTTTTAAAATTTCTTCTGTAATTTCCTCGTTAAACCATTCTTTACTAGGATGCTCTTTAACCTCCATGTATTTGAGGTCTTTCCAATTTTTTTCTTGTGGTTGACTTCAAGTTTCATAGAATTGTGTTCTGAACTATATACATGGTATGATCTCACTCTTTTTGTACTTCTTGCGGGCTGATTTGTGATCCAGTGTGTGATCTGTTCTGGAGAATGTTCCATGTGCACTCAAAAAGAATGTGTACTCTGCTGCTTTAGGATGAATTGTTCTGAATATATCTGTTAAGGCCATCTGGTCCAGTATGCCATTCAATGCCATTGTTTTTTTGTTGATTTTCTGCTTAGATGATCTGTCCATTGTTGTAAGTGGGGTATTAAATTCTCCTACTATTATTGTATTATTATTAATGAGTTTCTTTATATTTATTATTAATTGATTTGGGTGCTCCCAATTTGGGGGCATAAGTATTTACAATTGTAAGGTCTCCTTGATGTATAGACCCCTTAATTATCATAGATTGCCCATCTTCATTTAGTTACAGTTTTTGCTCTAAAATATAGTTTACCTGATATAAGTATAGCTACTCTGGCTTTCTTTTGATGTCTATTTGTGTGATAGATGATTCTCTATCCCCTCACTTTCAATCTGCAGATGTCTTTAAGTCTAAAATGAGTCTCTTGTAAGCAACATATAGATGGATCGTGGTTTTTTAATCCATTCTGATACTTTACGGCTTTTGATTGGAGCATTTAGTCCATTTAGGTTCAATGATTTTTAAAAGATATGAATTTAGTGCTATTGTTTATCTATAGTGTTGGTGTTTCTGGTGATGTTCTCTGGTCCTTTCTAGTTTTTCTTGCTTTTGGTATTTTTTCCCACTCAAAGAGTCCCCCTTAATATCTTTTGTAGGGCTGGTTTAGTGATCACAAACTCCTTTAGCTTTTGTTTGTGTGGGAAACTCTTTATTTCTCCTATTCTGAATGACAGCCTTGCTGGTTAAAGAATTCTTGGCTGCATATTTTTCCCATTTAGCACATTGACTGAATCCTGCCACTCTCTTCTGGCCTGCCAAGTTTCTGTGGACAGATCTGCTGGGAAACTGATTTTTCTCCCCTTGTAAGTTGACTCCCCCCCCCCCCTTGCATGCTTTCAGGATCTTTTCTTGTATGTATATTTTATGAATTTATGGTATACCTTGGTGATGGTTGGCTTTTCTTTAATTTAATGGGTATTCTCCGTAATTCTTGGGTTTTGATGCTCGTATCCTTTCCCAGATTAGGGAAGTTTTCAGCTATAATTTCCTCAAATAAACCTTCTGCCCTTTTTTCTCTCTCTTCATCTTCTGGGACTCCTTTCATACGATTATTCCATTTTAATAAGTCGCTGAGTTCCCTAAGTTTACCTTTGTGATCCATTACCTTTGTTTCCCTCTTCTTTTCAGCTTCATGATTGTCTATCATTTTATCTTCTTTATCACTGATTCATTCCCCTGTTTCCTCCATCATCATTTTTAGGGACTCCATTTGGGTTTGCATCTCAATTATAGCATTTTTAATTTCAGCCTGACTAGATTTTAGTTCTTTTATTGCTGTAGTAAGGGATTCTGTAGTGTTTTCTATGCTTTTTTCAATCCTAGCTAGTATCTTTATAATTGTTTTAAATTCTAGTTCAGACATCTTACTTATACCTGCATTTATTAAAATCTCTTGTTGTCATTTCTTCTTCTTTGGGGGAGGTGAATTCATTTGTCTTGTCATTTTAGAGGTAAAAAAAGAAAAAAATAAAAATTCAAAAAATTTAAAAATTCAAAAAATAAAATAAGATAAAATAACATGCATAAAGGAAGCTAGATCTTAGCTGTGTTTTGGTTTGCTTGTTATGAGAAACTTATTAGAAAAAAACGTAGGCTGAAAGAAAAGAAAAGAAAAAGGAGTAAAGACTTAAAAAATTAAAAATACAATAAAATAAAAAGAAACAAAAAATTGCTCTTTCTGTATCCAAGAAACAAGAAACAAAAAACAAAATAAAAATAGCAGACAAAAACAAAGACAAAACCAAAAAGAAATGGAAAAAAAAAAAGATGCTAGATCTCTAGAGCTGATACTTTACAGCCCTTTACAATCAGCAGACTTGGTGGGGGTGAGGGGTTTGTGCTGGTCTTCTTCGGGAGGGTTTGCTGCTCTGATACTCAGGTGAACTTGCCCTAGAGAAGATGTGCCTGCAGGGCACAGGGGGTAGGGATGGGGTGGTGGCAGTGGGGCTTGGTGTAGTGTTCTGGTTCTCCACTTGGTGCCACTGTTCAGCTCACCGACGTGGGTCAAGCTGATGGGTACGGGAGAAAATGGCTTCCTCCTGTTCTCTCCTTTCTGGAGTGGGAAATGCTCACCACCCGTCTTTAGTGAGCCCTCAGAGATCCACAAACAATGACCCCTCCTGTATCCCTAGTTTCCATTAAGTCCATGCCTTCACCCTGTCTGTGTCAGAACTGTCTGCCTGCCAGATGGTGCAGTGCTCCTGTGTTTTATCTCAGGCATGGCTGTATTTCAAAACCCCACATTTCAGAGACCCCCAAGGTATGGACCCACACTGATCCTCTGCAGGAGGCTTTCCCTGCATTGTGGCCAGTCCTGACTTATAACAGAAGACAGTGGCATGACCACTTAGCAGTTCAGAGTCTACAGTGAATGGCAACACACAGCCAACATCAGGTTTTGCAGCCCTCAGCCAAGTTCTTTGTTCCTATTCTGGTGGACAGGGCAGTGCTATGGTTCTTTCAGGGTCCTTTGCCTTCAGAGAGGCTGTTACACCTTTCCCAAATGCACTCAAACTGTGGCCTATGCAGCTGGTCCCAAAGACAGTGGCATGACTGCACAGTGGTTCAGAGTTTATGGTAAATCACAACACACAGCCAGCGTGGGGGTTTGTGCCCCTCAGTTGGTGTCTTTGTTTCTATCCTGGTGGGTGAAGCAGCTCAATGTTGCCAGCAGGGTCTTTTGCCCACTGAGTGGTCATATTGCCTCCCAAATGCACTCCAAACAGGGGAATTGCTTTCTTCCTATGTGATCCTGGGGATCTTCTGGCTTGCTACTGCTGTGGCTCAGCTCTGCTCCCCCACCAGAGCACCACTCAGCTCTCCTGGCCTGAACCTATGTCACAAACTTTGAGCCATCCTTCAAAACCTGCACTCTGTTGCTTATGGAAAACTGGCAGTATTGTAGCCCTCTCCTTTCCCCCCCATCAGTGGTTTTGAGCAATAGTTTTCTTGTGAGACCCTAGCATGTGTTTTCACTCTTTTTTCCCCCTATGTTTTTTCTCTCTCTTCCTTCTATCTCGCTACTCTCTCTTTAGTCAAGGCTCTCTCCCCTGAGGAGTGCCCACCACTCTTCTCCCACAGATCAACTCTCTGAAGTTCCTACTTCCCACGGGTCATTTTTCTGGTTTGTAGATGTGCAGCTTTGTTCTCTAAGACTTCCTATTGATTTCTTGGGTGCTCAGAAAGATTTGATATTAATCTAGCTGTGTTCCAGTAAGGAAGCAGGCTTAGGGTTGCTCTATTCCTCCACCACCTTACCTCCCTCTTTCATTATTTTTCATTGTTTTGTCTCTTAGGTCATTAATTTGTTCCTCTGCTTCTTCCAACCTGCTGCTTCAAGCTTGTTTCTAATCTCATTTGTTGCATTTTTCATCTCTGATTCTTTTTTATCTCTGTGGTAATTCTCTGTGGTAATTCTCTCCCTGATGCTTTCTTTCTTTTCTCAAGTCCATTGTGTATCCTGATGATCGTTGCTTTAAATTATCCATTAGACATGTTAGTTATACCTCTTTCCCTTAGATCTCTGTCTGTGGCCTTACCTTGTTCTTTCATTTGGGATTAAATTCCTCCACCTTGGCATTTTGTCTAAGTATCTGCCTTCTCTGTGTTAGAAAAGCCTGTTATGTCTCCTGCTCCTGAAAGCAATGGCCTCATAAAAAAGAGATCAAGTAGTGCCCAGCACCTAGTGCTTCAGGGAGTGTCTCTGGTGTGTGCTGCAAGCACACTGCTGTTGTGTTTTGACTGCTCTATCCTTCAGGCCAGTTGTCTTCAGGGGTTCTCCTGGCCCACAGTGGGCAGTATTTGGTCCTTGGCCTGAATGTTTGAGTTTTAACTAACTATGCTCTGTTCTACTTGTGAAATGAGATCTGATACAACTTCCATGAGAACTGAGGTCCTGCAGAACTCTGATTGGGAGTCATGGTGTAAGCAAGGGTTTGCGCTGGAGGGGTAAGGGCCCCACCACACTGGGACTGAGGCATGCTTTAACTGAGAAGGCAGTCCCACCAAAACATAAGGGCATGGGGCTTGGGGCAATCAAGTTAGGCAGCCAGTGTTGTTGCCGCCCTGCTTCCTTCAGGTGACTTTGTGTGTTTATGTTGAGAAGCAGGAGAGGAAAGCGGCACTAGCCAGCTCTTTTATCTCAGGAGAGGCATATCTGTGAATGCTGCCTCTCAGAGACACACTCCAAGAAGAGTGAAAAATCTCCCCACTGTGTGCACCAGGTATTCTTCAAATCACTGTTTTCTTGCCATCTGCCATTAGGTTGTTTGCCTGCCTTCTTTCCAGGAACAGACAGTGCCCTCAAGGTTCTATCTCAGCCAAACCCACTGATCTTTAAAACTCCAGGCTTTAAGTCCTGTGGTTTGCAAGAATTCACAAAATTCAACCCCTCTCATTTTCTAAGCCAATGGCTTTGGAGAAACATTCTGTGTGTGTGTGTGTGTGTGTGTGTGTGTGTGTGTGTGTGTGCTTCTCTCTCTCACTTTTCTCCGGGAACACAACTCCCTCCCCTGTGCAACACCTGTGTTCTCTTTCTCTGCTAAACCATGGTCTCTGCATTTCCTACCTTCTATGATGTGACCCCATCTTTCTCTTTAGATGTGGAGTTTGTTCTGTCAGTCTTCAGGTCAATTTCTGGTGTATTTAGGATGAGTTGATTGTCATCTAGTTCTGTTTGTGTGTTGAGACATTCCAAAGGTCCTCCTACTCCACCACCATCTTCCTTCTGTCAGGTAAAACTGTAAATGATTTTTAAAATTAGTTAAAAGACACCAAAAAGATGATGAAAGACATGTAAAAGCTACATATGTAAAATTGGAAAAATCAGAAATAATGTGACAGAATTTAAGGAAGAAGTAAAAATATAATAAAATTATTAAAAGTAAACTAGAAGGAAAACAAAAACCAGGGATGTACTGTATGGTGACTAACATAATATAATAAAAGATAAATAAATAAATAAATAAATAAATAAATAAATAGTCAAAACCTAAAAAACAAACAAACAAACAAACCACAATGAGATACCACCTTACACCAGTCAGAATGGCTAGAATTAACAAGACAGGAAACAAAAAATGTTGGCAAGGATGTGGAGAAAGGGGAACTCTCTTACACTATAGGTAACAATGCAAGATGGTATAACTACTCTGGAAAACAGTATGGAGGATCCTCAAGACATTAAAAATAGAGCTACGCTATGACCCAGCAATTGCACTACTGGGTATTTACCCCAAAGATACAGATGTAGTGAAAAGAAAGGGCATATACACCCCAATGTTCATAGCAACAATATTCACAATAGCCAAACTGTGGAAGGAGCTGAGATGCCCTTCAACAGATGAATGGATAAAGAAGATGTGGTCCATATATACAACGGAATATTACTCAGCCGTCAGAAAGGATGAATACCTACCATTTGCAGCAACATGGATGGAACTGGAGGGGATTATGCTAAGTGAAATAAGTCAGGCAGAGAAAGACAATTATCATATGGCTTCACTCATATGTGGAACATAAGGAACAGCACAGAGGGCCATAGGGGAAGGGAGGGAAAACTGAAGGGGGAGAAATCAGAGAAGGATATGAACCATGAGAGACTATGGACTCCAGGAAACAATCTGAGGGTTTCAGAGGGGAAGGGGATTGCAGGATGGGGTAACCGAGTGATGGGTATTAAAGAGGGCATATGATGTGATGAGCACTGGGTGTTATATGCAACTAATGAATCATTGAACACTACATCAAAAACTAATTATGTACTATATGTTGGCTAACTGAACATAATAAAAAAAATAAAAAAGAATGAAATGATAGGATTACAGTGTCACCATTTATTTTACAACCCCCAACAAATTAATGAATTTTGATGATGATCATCAAAGGTTGATAACATCACAAGAAGTGGCACAATGAAAAGACACACTATGGTCTTGCCAACAGAATCAAACCTGAGTCTGATCAAGTCTCTGGCTCCAGCTGCCAATATCCAGAAAGCATAGAGGACAGAAGAACATACTGAGGAGTACCATGACCAAAATCCTGAGCAAGGAAAACTTGACAGGTCAAATGGGCCTGCTTTTCGAGCAAACTAATTTAACATTATATGAAATTCATAATATATTATGAACCCATGGAGTTTATCCCAAGAATGCAAGGTTGGTTTAGTCTTAGAATATCAATTGATGTCATTCACCATTTTTACCAACTTAAGAAAGAAAATATCTCAGTATACACAGAAAAGAAATTTCAGAAATTACAACATCCATTCCTGATGAAATTGCACAGCAAATTAGAAATAGAAACTTAATATTAATCTGATAAAGGGCATCTAGGAGAAATCTACTACATGTCTAAGAGAAGCCTGAATATTTCTCTCCCAAGATAAGGAGCATGGCACAGAGATTCATTCTCACCACTTTTTTTTATGGTTGTTACGTATTTATGGAAATAGATACATTTGCTGAATGAAAAAAAAAACTGGGTTGCAGTCCAGGATATATAACATGATCCCGTTCTGTAAAATTATACATGTATATGTATATATAGTCATCAGAAGGAGGTCTTTTGGTGATGGGCTTTTGGGGTGATTTTTAATTTTCTGTTTCTTTTGGTGTCTTCTTTATATCTTTGTACATCGTTTATATATTTTACAGTTAGTAAGGATTGTTTTTATTTTTTTTCATAATAATATATTTATTATATTATGTTAGTCACCATACAGTACATCCCTGTTTTTTTATGTAAAGTTCCATGATTCATTAGTTGCATATAACACCCAGTGCACCATGCAATACGTGCCCTCCTTAATACCCATCACCAGTCTATCCCATTCCCCCACCCCCTCCCCTCTGAAGCCCTCAGTTTGTTTCTCAGAGTCCATAGTCTCTCATGCTTCATTCCCCCTTCTGATTACCCCTCTTTCTTTACCACTTCTATTCAACATTTTACTAGAGGTTCTCACTAGGTAACAAGGCAAGATAAAGAAATGAAAATATTTTGATTGGAAAGAAAAAACGTGATACTGTCTATATTCACATCTGATATGATCGTCTATGTAGAATCTACAATAAAACAAAACAAAATTCTGTGGAATAAAAAAAAGTGGATTCAATAAACAAATTCAGCAAAATTATAGAATTCAAGACCAATATATAGAAATCAATTGTATTTCCATGTTTGCAATCAACAGAGAAGTTGAAATCTCTTGTAAAAAATTATGATTTATAATACTATGAAAATATGACATAGGATAAATCTGACAAAAAATGTGCCATATCTGTATATTGAAAACTACAAAATAATGACAGGAATTTATAGATTACTAAATAAATTAACATATATACCATACTCATAGATTTGAATAGTCAATGTCATACAAATATCAGTTCTATCCATAATTATCCATAGATTCAAGGCAATCCTAATCAAAATCCCAGCAGGGTGTTTTTGTTGTTGTGGTGTTTTTTTAGAAATTAACAAGCTTATTTTAGCATTCATATGGAAATACAAAGAACAAAGAATATCCAAAACAACTTTGAAAAAGAAATTTGGAAGGCTTAAAATATCTGATTCATGACTTATTATAAGTTTACAGTAATCAAGACAGCATAATATTGGCATCAAGAGAGTCAAATAGATTAATGGAACAGAAAAAAAAAAAACAAGAAAGAGACCATACTTACATGATCAATTGATTTTTGACAAAATACAAAAACAATTCATGATAGAGTAGATAGTTTTTTGACAAATGGTGAAGTAATAATTTGATATTTGTAGAAAAAAACAGTTTGGCCCATACATGATATTGTATATAAAAATTCACTCAAATGCATCACAGACTAGAAATCCTATGTCTCAGAGAAAGACAAATACCATATGATTTCACACTTATGTGGAATTTAAGAAAGAAACAAATGATCATAGGAGGAAAAAAGAAACAGGCAAACCAAGAAACAGATTCTTAACTATAGAGAACAAACCAGAGGGGAGGTGGGTGTGGGAATGGGTTAATAGGTGATGGGGATTAAGGAGTGCACTTGTAATGAGCACTGCGTGTTGTAGGTGTTGAATCACTAAATTGTACACCTGAAACTGATATTACACTGTATGTTAACTAACTGGAATTTAAATAAAAACTTTAAAAAATTCTGTATCTCATAAAGGCCTTGTATCTGGAACTCTGAAGACTCAATAATGAGAAAAAATAGTAATCATTTTTAATGGGCAAATAATTTGCACAGATAATCCCCCAGAGATATACAGATGGCAAATAAACCCATAAAAAGTTGCTCAACATTATTAGTCATCTGGAGGTAATAGATATGTTCATTATATTAATTATGGAGATGGTTTCCTGGAGATATAAACAGTAATTAGAAGAAAAGTTTTAAGATTAGGTGCTATATTAGAAGAGTTGTTACATATCAATGACTACTGTCTGCCTTAAGAAACTAGAAAAGGAAAAACAAAAAATTAAACCAAAATGTGTGTGTATATATACACACATATATAGATATGTCTATCTATATCTATACTTTAAAAATTGTGTACTTTAAACATGTGAAACTTATTGGGTTTTTTCAGTATTGTTGACACATACAGGAACACACAGACAAAGAGAGAAAAAACAGGAAGGGAAATACCATCTTTATTAGTCTCAAAAATTCTCTGAAGCCTTTTGTTTTTATTGCCATGTTTTTACTTAAGAGAAAGTTTCGGGGGCTTTTTTTTTTTTAAACCTGGAGGGAAATATCTCAGCTTATAGTCCAGTTTTATTCTACAAGCTGAAAGAACCAAAAGCAACTGCATTTACATTTTTATCAATTAAGCAACTGGTATTTTTTGAATACCTATAATCCATAGGTGGGAGAGAGATTCCCAAGAAGTGTCAGACTTCTCTCTTCCTTAGCTCTAGTATCTAAGCAAATAAGATACACAAGGAGTGTTTCAAAATGATGCAAAGCTGTTACATTCAGGGCCAAATGAGTGATCAAAAAATGTCTACTCAAATTTAGGAAAAGTTAAGAATCTGGCCTTAGTCTGAAGCCTGAGGGAGGAGATGTGTCTTAAGTGAGGCCTAACATGCTGGATCAAATTTGTCTGGCTGGTGAACCCAAGAAGTCAAAACATTCTGCTAAGGGGAGGTTTGGAATCTGGAATAGGTTAACTGGCCAGAGGATTTCATGTTTGGGAATAACATTTAGGCAGTCCAAGTTACTAGATGAATTATCTTTTCTTTTTTTTCAGTATTGTTGACACATACAGGAACACACACACAAAGACAGAGAGAGACAGAGAAAAAAGGGAGGAAAATGCCGTCTTTTAAAGGTATTTAGTCTACTGATCATATTCTCACTGAACATACACTCTTGTCCAGAAGTAAAAGGAAGTCATTGCCCTCATTTATTCATCTATAAGCTCCTCTTGGTACCTTCTGAAGACTGGTAACATGAAAATAAGCACTGGTCATTTTTTCCTCAATTCAATGCTGCCTCACCTTCAAAAGAAACAAATATCATATTTACTAATAATGTATGTACCTCATTAGTACACTACTTGACAGATTCTATTTTTAGGAGGGAAAAAATGTGTGCATTTTTACCTTTTTCACTTCACTTTCTACCACTGACAAATAGTACAGCTTTTGCCAGGCCTGGCTGTACTGTTTTCCAAAAGTGGAGATATTTTTTTAAAAGATTTTATTTATTTATTTGACAGAGATAGAGACAGCCAGAGAGAGAGGGAACACAAGCAGGGGGAGTGGGAGACGAAGAAGCAGGCTCATAGTGGAGGAGCCTGATGTGGGGCTTGATCCCACAACACTGGGATCACGCCCTGAGCCGAAGGCAGACGCTTAACTGCTGTGCCACCCAGGCACCCCCCCCAAAAGTGGAGATATTTAACAGGGTCTCACTTCTATCAACTTCAGAAGAAAATTAAGCTCAGAATTAAGTATGCAGGGGTCACTGTGCCCACAAGAAAAGTCAGACACAAAGTGAGCAAATAATATACTTATTTTCAGGGGTCTTGAGACTAATAAGTGTTATGGACTGAATTGTGCATATAGTGTAGATTTCTGTTGTTGTTGTTTTTTTTTTTAAGTTTTGTTTAAATAATCTCTATACCTGGGTGGGGCTTGAACTCACAACACTGAGATCAAGAGTTGCACGCTTTTCCAACTGAGCCAGCCAGGTGCCCCAGGGTGTAGATTTCTGAGAAGAAAGAAAAAAATTAGTATTTTGCAGTTCTCCCTACTGATTTGATCTGCCTTCCTCTCTTCCCCATGAATTTTCAAGACTGTAGGTTTGGGGAAGATTCCTTATTCTTGGATATTTGTAAAACTATTCAGTGGCTTCCACTAATTTAAGTAAAGTCTAATGGTACACAGTTTTGTGTGGTTTTGCCCCCACTCTTTGCACCCTCCTCCTCTTGTGCCTCTTAGGCTCCATAAACATTGACTTTCTCTTTGTTCTTCATTCTCCAAACAAATTTCTGTCTCAGAACTTTGTACATACTGTTCCCACCACCTAGAACACTCACCCTTTCCTATCCCACTTTTTGCCTGAATAACTTTTATTTATCTTTTAAATCTCAATTTAAATCAACCTTCCTTCTTGATCCCCAAATGAGGTTGGCATCGTTGTCAAACAGCTTAAGGGCACCCTGTTCTTTTCATTCTTGGCACATTATCTAAGATTATAATTAACTAAATGCCTATCTCTCCATTAGAACTTCAGCTTCATGAGAGGCAGAGATCTGTTTATTCACCATTAAATCCCCAGCACCTAGAATAGACCTTGGTTCATCCTAGGCATTCAAATACTTGTTAAATTAATGAATGCATAAATAATTGAATGAATAAAACTTGATATATGTTTCAAGCAGAAATGCAAGTAGCTGTTTCATGTTAACTAAACTTTGAGAAGTTTTGATAAAACAACTGTTTTCCTAGCCATGCTTTTTTTTTATTATATTATGTTAGTCACCATACAGTACATCCCTGGTTTTGGATGTAAAGTTCGATGATTCATTACTTGCGTATAACACCCAGTGCACCATGCAATACGTGCCCTCCTTAATACCCATCACAAGCCTATCCCATTCCCCCACCCTCCTCCCCTCTGAAGCCCTCAGTTTGTTTCTGAGTCCATAGTCTCTCATGCTTCATTTCCCCTTCTGATTACCCCCCTTTCTTTATCCCTTTCTTCTCCTACCGATCTTCCTAGTTCTTATGTTCCATAGATTAGAGAAACCATATAATTGTCTTTCTCTGCTTGACTTATTTCACTTAGCATTACCTAGCCATGCTTTTAACTCTTTAGCACTTATTAGCATCTTCTTTCACATTAAAAAAATTAATAGTCATTAATAGTCTGCAGTCAGAATAATATATAGTACTGCTAAGTCAAATAAGCAACCAAATCCTGTATTTTGGATTCTAGATTTTTCTATGGTAAATTAGCTTATGAATTAGCCAGCTTCATATTTCACAAGCAGCTATTATAAACAGTAAGCACTGTTAATGATTTGCTTGAACTTCAACTTCCTATCTTTGGCCAATGGGGAATCTATTCAGGAAAAGTACAACTGCTTCAAATTACTGTTGGAATCTATGCTTCTCTCACTGCATATTTTTTGGAGCTGCCACAGGCTAAGGTAGCTTTTCTGACAAGTTTATGAAGTAGAAGGAGAAGGAAGAAGCTTTAATGCAGGGGTGTGGTGGTGACTCTCCAGGACTTTGAGATCCTTCATTTCTAGGGGACAAGTGGCTGCAACAGATTCAAAGAAGACAGCTCTAAGAATAGAAATGCCTCTCAGTCTTATTTTGCTCTTTTGTACTTTGTAACACGATTTCTTCCCTTTATAAAGACTTTCTTCAAAGGTCATTGTAACCAATATAAGGAGAAACCATATAAGGAGAAGTATATTGTTATCTGCTATAAGAATCAAATTTTCTAGTAATGGTCCTGGTCTCTCTAAGGACAATTGATAGAGTTACACATTTCTCTTCCATTATTCTTCTCTTTAGATGTGACATTTCCCACCAGCCTCTGACTTATCTGTTTCCCTCTTGTGAGTGTCAGGGACAATTTTTCTTCCAATTTTCAAGAGCAACAGTAATCTGTGCAGATGCACACATCCTCATGACCTTCATGCATTTTGGGTGCTTTCCTGGGCTCTCAGGAGAGGGTGTGTATTTGAGTATGCCCTGCAGTTTGCTGAACCCATTTTATTTTATTTTATTTTATTTTATTTTATTTTATTTTATTATTTTATAAGATTTATTCATTTATTTATTTATTTTAGAGAGAGAGAGTATGTGTGAGTGGGGGGAAAGGCAGAGGGAGACAGAGAGGGAGAGAAGCAGACTGCCTGTTGAGCATGGAGCCTGATGCAGAGCTCAATCCCACAATTCTGAGATCATGACCTGAGTCAAAATCAAGAGTCAGAAGCTTAAGTAACAGCCATCCCAGGTGTCCCATTGAGCCTGTTTTAAACAGTGTGTGTGTGTGTGTGTGTGTGTGTGTGTGTGTGTGTAACACAGTATTGAATTATTTTAAATAAACTGTCCATATATGATTTCATTTTGGACGGTCATCCTGAAGGAATAGGTTTCCAATATCTAGGCAAATAGTTTGGATGATAATGATGATGATGATGTTGATGATGATGATACAATGGCTGGGTTTATGCTATTATAGAAAACTGTACTTTGTGCTAGATAAGAAAGAAAAATTGATACATTCATTAACTGGGATCCTAACTGGATCCTAATTCATGCCTTTGGTTATGAAGGATGATCATTTGTTTTACCCAAAATACTGTGCTTTGATGAAGGTATAGTGAGATAATGAAACTATGATTGGATATTTGTGTTTGGTTCTCTTTCTTTTCTTCCTTTCTTTTTCTTTTCTTTTTTTTTTTACATTTGAATAGGTGGTATAGTAAAATAATTCAAAAAATGAAAGAACATTGAAAAGATATATCAGAGGAGCACTCTATTTCTGCAGAATCCATTTCTTTAACCATTACTACCATGGGTAACCACATTTACTGGTTTAGTCTGTATCCTTCCATAGTTTCTTTATGCTAACAATTTTGTTTATACAGCACCCTATAGGGATGTCACAGGAGAGGGAACATTTCACCCTATGCTTTTAAACTACACTCTTTAATCAGCCAAAGGCTTAAGTTAAAATGATAAATGATTATCCTTCATAAGAGAAGTGCAGTAATTCATGTTATGTGATATGATTTATTCCTTCCCTTCCCTTATTTTTTTCCTTTAAGTTGTGATTTCAATTCCAGTTAGTTAACAATGTTCTATTAATTTCAGGTGTACAATATACTAATTTAACACTTCCATATGTCACCCTATGCTCATCACAGTAAGTGCATACCTTTATCCACATCACCTATTTAACCCATCCCCACACCCAGCTCTCCTCTGGTGACCATCAGATTGTTCTCTATAGATGAGAATTTGTTTCTTGGAGACCTAGGTGACTCAGATGGTTAAGTGTCTGCCTTCGGCTCAGGTCATGGTCCCATGGTCCTGGGATCAAGCCCCATGTCGGGGTCCCTGCTCAGTGGGGAGTCTGCTTCTCTCTCTCCCTCTACCCCACCCCCACTCAGGTGCTCTCTCTCTCTCGCTCTCTCTCAAATGAATAAATAAAAAATTTTTTAAAGAGGAACCTGTTTCTTTCTTCACCTCTCTTTTTCATGTTTTCCCCTTTGCTGGCTTGTTTTGTTTCTTAAATTCCACATGTGAAGGGGGTGCCTAGGTTGCTCAGTCATTAAGTGTCTGCCTTTGGCTCAGGTCATGATGCCAGGGTCCTGGAATTGAGCCCCACATCAGGCTCCCTACTCAGTGAGGAGGCTGCTTCTCCCTCTCTCACTCCCCCTGCTTGTATTCCCTCTCTAGCTGTCTCTCTCTCTCTGTCAAATAAATAAATAAAATCTTTTTTTAATTCCACATATGAGTAAAAGCATATGGTATTTGTCTTTCTCTGACTGACTTATTTTGCTTAGCATAATACACTCTAGCTCCATCCATGTCGTTGCAAATGGCAAGTTTTCATTCTCTTTGACGGCTGAGTAATATTCCATTCTGTGTATAAACCACATCTTCATCCGTCAATGGATACTTGGGCTTTTTCCATAATATGATTATTGTTGATAATGCTGCTATAAACCTAGGGGTGCATGTACCCCATTTGAACTTATATTTTTGCATCCTTTGGATAAATACCTAGTAGTGCAACTGCTGGGTCCTAGGATAGTTCTATTTTTAACTTTTTGAGAAAACTCCAAATTGTCTTCCAGAATGACT
Source organism: Ursus maritimus (assembly GCF_017311325.1). NCBI lineage: Eukaryota > Metazoa > Chordata > Mammalia > Carnivora > Ursidae > Ursus > Ursus maritimus. Next base: position 27,534,747 of record NW_024426119.1, read on the forward strand.
GCACCAGTTTGCATTCCCACCAGCACTGTTAGAGTTCCAACATTTATTGTTTCCTGTGTTGTTAATTTTAGCCTTTCTGACAGGTGTGAGGTGGTATCTGATTGTAGTTTTTGATTTGTATTTCCCTGGTGATGAGTGATATTAAGTATCTTTTCAGGTGTCTGTTGGCCATCTGTATGCCATCTTTGGAAAAATGTCTAGTCATGTCTTTTGCCCATTTCTTAACTGGATTATTTGGTTTTGGGGTGTTGAGTTTGGTAAGTTATTTATATATTGTTGGAAAAACCCTTTATCAGAAATGTTATTTGCATATATCTTCTTCCATTCTGTAGGTTGCCTTTTAGTTTTGTGGATTGTTTCCTTTGCTGTGCTTTTTATCTTGATGAAGCACCAATAATTCATTTTTGTTTTTGTTTCCCTTGCCTCAGGTGACGTGTCAGTAAGAAGTTGCTATAGTTGATGTTAAAGAGATTGCTGCCTTTGTTCTCCTGTAGGATTTTAATGGTTTCCTGTCTCACATTTAGGTCTTTCAACCACTTTGAATTTATTTTTGTGTATGGTGTAAGAAAGTGGTCAAGTTTCATTCTTTTGCATATTGCTGTATAGTTTTACCAACACTATTTGTTGAAGAGAATTTTTTCCATTGGATATTCTTTCTGCTTTGTTGAAGATTAGTTGACCATAGAGTTGCGGGTCCATTTCAGGGTTTTCTATTCTCTTCCATTGATCTACGTGTCTGTGTTTGAACTAGTACCATACCGTCTTGATAACTACAGCTTTATAATATAGCTTGAAGTCCAGAATTGGTATGCCCCCAGCTTTGCTTTTCTTTTTCAAGATTGCTTTGGCTATTCAGAGTCTTTTGTGGCTCCATTTAAATTTTAGGATTGTTTGTGTTCTGTGAAAACTGCTGATGATTTTTGATAGAAATTGCATTAGATGTGTAGATTGCTTTGGGTAGTATAGACATTTTAACAATATTTATTCTCCCAGTCCATGAGCATGGAATATATTTCCATTTCTTTGAATCCTCTTCACTTTCTTCCCTAAGTGTTTTACAGTTTTCAGAGTACAGGTCTTTCACCTCTTGGTTAGCTTTATTCCTAGATATCTTATGGTTTTGGGTATAATTGTAAATGGGAGGGATTCCTTGACTTCTCTTTCTACTGCTTCATTATTAGTGTAGAGAAATGCAACAGAATTCTGTATGTTGATTTTGTATCCTGTGACTTTACTGAACTCATGTATCAGTTCTAGCAATTTTTTGGTAGAGTCTTTCAGGTTTTCAGTCATGTCATGTCATCTGCAAATAGTGAGTGTTTGACTTCTTCCTTGACAATTTGGATGCCTTGTATTTTTTTGTTGTCTGATTGCTGAGGCTAGGATTTCCAGTACTATGTTAAATAAAGTGGTAAGAGTGGACACCCCTATCTTGTTCCAGACCATAGAGGGAGAGTTTTCAGTTGTTCCCTTTGAGGATGATATTAGCCATGGGGTTTTCATATATGGCCTTCATGTTTAGGTAAGTTTCCTCTAACCCTACTTTCTTGAAGCTTTTTTATCATCAATGCATGTTGTACTTTGTCAAATTCATTTTTTACATCTTTTTAAAAGATCATATGATTATTATTCTTTCTTTTTTTAATGTGGTGTATTATGTTGATTGTTTTGTGAATATTGAACCACGCTTGCAGCTCAGGAATAAATCACACTTGATTTTGGTGAATGATTCTTATACTTTATTGTTGGATTCAATTTGCTAGTATTTTGTTGAGAATTTTTGCATCTTTGTTCATCAGGAATATTGACCTGTAGTTCTCTTTTTTAGTGAAGTGTTTGTCTGGTTTTATTTATTTCTTTTTTTACTTTTTTAAAATATTTTAATGTTTTTTTTATTATATTGTGTTAGTCACAGTACATCCCTGGTTTCTGATGTAAAGTTCGATGATTCATTAGTTGCGTATAACACCCAGTGCTCCATGCAATACGTGCCCTCCTTACTACCCATCACCAGTCTATCCCATTCCCCCACCCCCCTCCCCTCTGTAGCCCTCAGTTTGTTTCTCAGAGTCCATAGTCTCTCATGCTTCGTTCCCCCTTCTGATTACCCGCCCTTTCTCTATCCCTTTCTTCCCCTACCGATCTTCCTAGTTCTTGTGTTCCATAGATGAGAGAAATCATATGATAATTGTCTTTCTCTGCTTGACTTATTTCACTTAGCCTTATCTTAACGAAAATGTTTGTCTGGTTTTAGAATCAAGATAATGCTGGCCTCATAAAATGAATTTGGAAGTTTTCCTTCTTCCCTTTCTTGGAATTATTTGAGAAGAATAGGTATTAATCCTTTTTTTTAATTAAAAATTTGGTATTACTTCTTCTTTAAATGTTTGGTAGAATGCTCTTGGACCTTATTGGATGGAAGATTTTTGATTACTGGTTCAACTTCTTTGCTGGTTGTTGGTCTGTTCAAGTTTTCTATTTCCACCTGTTGTTTTTTTCCCCCATAGTTTATGTTTCTAGGAATTTGTCCATTTCTTCCAGGTTGCCAATTTTTGCCTTATAGTTTCTCATAATATTTTCCTAAGATTGTTTGTATTTCTGTGGTTTTGGTTGTTATTTCTCCTCTCTCATTCATTATTTTATTTGATTTGGGTTCTTTCTCTTTTCTTTTTGATAAGTCTGACTAGAGGTTTATCATTTTTATCAATTTTTTTCAAAGAATCAAGCCCTCATTTCATTGATCTGTTCTACTCTTTTTTTTTTGTTTTTAGTTTTTATATCATTTTTTCTCTGCTTTAATCTTTATTATTTTACTTCTTCTGCTGGCTTTACACCTGAAACTAATATTACACTGTATGTTAACCAACTGGAATTTAAATAAAAACTTGAAAAAAATGAAATAAAATCTAGCCAAGAAAATAATTATATTTTTAGACACTATATTAAGTCAAATTATTATTTCATTAACATAGTTATGATATTGTTATATATTAATGCCATACATAAGTAATGCATAATGTAGTATATTATAATACACTTTCGATAATTAATATAAATTTGTTTTTTTATATGGTAAATGCTGATATTTATTGATTTTAACTGAGGCAGAGATAGTCATGGTATCAGTCTACACTGGAAAATACTTAGAAACAACTACAAAGGCACCTTCCTAAAAGTTCCCTACAAATATTGCAGAGATTTTCTGGGATACCTCATCTAATAATTCTCAAATGGCTAAACATAATGAGACTTTGAGTCAGGAAATGTCACACTTTCCCTTTTATTCTGCCCATCTTTATATGCAGGACTGGATCATTGGCCCCTAACCTGGCTTTGGCCCTTGGAACTTTACCTACAGGCCCACGATCTTGCCTATGGCTACTGTCCCAGTTGGGGCTCTGATGTTGCCTCAGGCCTCCTGGCTTCAAGCCTGAACTCTGCTCTGTTCTTGCCCTGGAGGTCTTTTGGCATTCCTGCACTGACTCTGGAAAGAGTCCAGGTTTTCCCTGTTCTTTTTTTTAAAATAATAATAATATTTTTATTATACTATGTTAATCACCGTACATCTCTAGTTTTTGATGTAAAGTTCCATGATTCATTACTTGTGTATAACACCCAGTGCACCATGCAATACGTGCCCTCCTTAATACCCATCACCAGCCTATCCCATTCCCCCACCCCCCTCCCCTCTGAAGCCCTCAGTTTGTTTCCCAGAGTTCATAGTCCCTCGTGGTTCATTCCCCCTTCTCTTTACCCCCCTCTTTCTTTATCCCTTTCTTCTCCTACCGATCTTCTTACTTCTTATATTCCATAAATGAGTGAAACCATATGACAATTGTCTTTCTCTGCTCGACTTATTTCACTTAGCACTATCTCCTCCAGTGCCGTCCATGTTGCAGCAAATGTTGAGAAATCGTTCTTTTTGATGGCTGAGTAATTATAATAATTAATATAAATTTGAATTAAAATTTTGATACGGAGATAGGCAAAGAAAGCAGTAGTTATCACAATGGTGTGGATGTGAGCATATTAGAATGTCTGGGGAGATTCCAGTTGAATGTGCTTGTCCTGTTCATTCACCCCTGACATGGTTATAAAATGCCTCTCTAAGCATGGCTCCTTTTGATAAGGATCAGAGATGCAATATGACCTGGGGAGTGATAACAATATGGTAGCTCTAGGTATACAGAACTGGGGTCCTCTGAAGACCACTGTGGGAACAAAAGAAAGATGAAAGAAGCCTTTTTAAAAGGCTATAAAACTGAATATTATAAGATATGTAGGATTTCCTTAACCAAGGTGAGAATTTGTGGGAGTACTCTTTATCAAGGCTTCATCCTCAGTCTGTCTAGTTAGTTGCCACATCCCTATTTATTAAGTCCAAAATAATCTTACTCAAAAGAAATTTTCTTGGATTTACTGTACACCAAATTGTTTTCCAGCATTCTATTATTATACCAGGTGACTTATTATTACTAACCCATTAATAATGATGTCAATAATAATGGCCACACTTCTTCAGCAAATGAGTTAGGATCTTTGCAAGGTAATTTAAATGCATTACTTCAAATCACTGTTATAATTGTACTATGCACTTAGTACTATATACCTTTTTTATAATAATTTTTTAATATATTATGTTAGTCACCAGTACATCCCTGGTTTTTGATGTAAAGTTCCATGATTCATTACTTGCGTATAACACCTAGTGCACCATGCAAAATGTGCACTCCTTAATACACATCACCAGCCTATTCCAGTCCCCCACCCCTCTCCCCTCTGAAGCCCTCAGTTTGTTTCCCAGAATCCATAGTCTCTCACGGTTCATTCCCCCTTCTGTTTACCCCCCCTTTCTTCTTCCCTTTCTTCTCCTACCAATCTTCCTACTTCTTATGTTCCATAAATGAGTGAAACCTTATGATAATTGTCTTTCTCTGCTTGACTTATTTCGCTTAGCATTATCTCCTTCAGTTACATCCATGTTGCTGCAAATGTTGTGAAATCATTCTTTTTGATGGCTGAGTGATATTCCATTGTACATATAGACCACATCTTCTTAATCCAGTCTTCTGTTGAAGGGCATCTCAGCTCCTTCCAAAATTTAGCTATTGTGGACAAGGCTGCTATGAACATTGGGATGCATATGGCCCTTCTCTTCACTCCGTCTGTATCTTTGGGGTAAATACCCAGAAGTGCAATTGCTGAATCATAGGATACCTCAATTTTTACCTTTTTAAGGGACTGCCACACTGTTTTCCAAAGTGGCTACAAACTTACATTCCCGCCAACAGTGTAAGAGGAATCCACTTCCTCCAATATTTGTTTTTTCTTGCCTTCTCAATTTTTGCCATTCTAAGTGCTCTAAGATGGTATCTCAATGTGGTTTTGATTTGAATTTCCCTGATGGCTAATGATGTTGAGCATTTTTTCATGTGTCTGTTAGCCATTCGCATGTCTTCTTTGGAAAAGTGTCTGTTCATATCTTCTGCCCATTTTTAAATTTGATTATTTGTTTTGTGGGTTTTGAGTTTGAGAAGTTCTTTATAGATCTTGGATACCAACCCTTTATCTGAAATGTCATTTGCAAATATCTTAGTCCATTCCGTCAGTTGCCTCTTTACTTCGTTGACTATTTCCTTTGCTGTGCAGAAGTTTTATCTTGATGAAGTCCCTAAACTTCATCTTTGCTTTTGTTTCCCTTGCCTTTATGGACGTGTCATGAAAGAGGTTGTTGTGGCTGATGTCGAAGAGGTTACTGCCTATGTTCTCCTCTATGATTTTGATGGATTCCTGTCTCACATTGAGGTCTTTCATCCATTTGGAGTTTATCTTTGTGTATGCTGTGAGAGAATGGTCGAGTTTCAGTCATCTGTATATAGCTGCCCAATTTACCCAGCACCACTGCATTGAAGAGACTTTTTTCCATTGGATGTTTTTTCCTGCTTTGTTGAAGATTAGTTGACCATAATGTTGAGGGTCCATTTCTGAAGTCTCTATTCTGTTCCATTGAACAGAATGTGTTCCATTTTTGTGCCAGTACCCTGCTGTCTTGATGATCACAGCTTTGTAGTATAGCTTGAAATCAGCCATGATTATGCCCCCAGCTTTGGTGTTTTTTTTTTTTTCTACATTTCCTTGGTGATTCGGGGTCTTTTCTGGTTCCACACTAATTTTAGGATTGTTTGTTTCAGCACTTTGAACAAAGGCATTGGTATTTTTATCAGGTTGGCGTTGAAAGTATGGATTGCTCTAGCATAGAGATTTTAACTATGTTTATTCTTCTGATCCATGAGTATGGAATGTTTTTCATCTTTTTGTGTCTTCTTCAATGTCTTTCAACAGTGTTCTGAAGTTTCTAGAGTATAGACCCTTTACCTCTCTTGTTAAGTGTATTCCAAGATATCTTATGGTTTTTGGTGTTATTGTAAATGGAATCTATTCCCTAATTTCTCTTTCTTCAGTCTCATTGTTAGTGTATGGAAATTTAACTAATTTCTATGCATTAATTTTGTATCCAGCCATGTTACTAAATTGTTGTATGAGTTCTGGTAATTTGGGGGTGGATTCTTTTGGGTTTTCCACATAAAGTATCATGTCATCTGTGAAGTGAGAGAGTTTGACTTCTTTGCCAAGATGAGTATCTTTTATTCTTTTTTGTTGTCTGATTGCTATTAGAAGGATTCCTAGTACTATGTTGAACAATAATGGTGAGAGTGAGCATCCTTGTCATGTTCCTGATCTTAAGGGAAAGGCTTTCAGCTTTTCCCCATTGAGAATGATATTCACTGTAGGTTTTTCATAGATGGCTTTTATGAAATTGAGGACTGTACCCTCTATCCCTACACTCTGAATGGTTCTAATCAGGAAAGCATGCTGTCTTTTGTCAAATGCTTTTTCTGCATCAATTGAGAGGACCATATGATTCTTGGCTTTTCTCTTATTAATGTGTTCTATCACACTGATTGATTTGCAAATGTTGAACCACCTTGCATCCCAGGGATGAATCCCACCTGGTCATGATGGATAATTCTTTTAATGTACTGTTGAATCCTATTAGCTAGGATCTTGTTGAGAATTTTGGCATCTGTATTCATCAGGGATATAGGTCTGTAATTCTCCTTTTTGGTGGGGTCTTTGCCTGGTTTTAAGATCAAAGTAATGCTGGCCTCATAGAATGAGTTTGGTAGTTTTCCTTCTGTTTCTATGCTTTAAAACAGCTTCAGGAGAATAGGTATTATTTCTTCTTTGAATGTTTGGTAGAATTCCCCAGGGGATCCATCAGGCCCTGGACTCCTGTTTTTTGGGAGGTTTTTGATCATTGCTTCGATCTTGTTACTGGATATTGGCCTATTTATGATGTCAATCTCTTCCTGTTTCAGTCTTGGTAGTTTATAGGTTTCCAGGAAGGCATCCATTTCTTCCAGGTTGCTTAATTTAATGGCATATAGTTGTCGATAATAGTTTCTAATGATTGTTTCTATTTCCTTGGTGTTAGTCGTGATCTTCCCCTTTCATTCATAATTTCATTAATTTTGGGTCCTTTCTCTTTTCTTTTGGATAAGTCTGGCCAGTGGTTTATTGATCTTATTAATTCTTTCAAAGAACCAGCTACTAGTTTCTTTGATCTGCTCTACTGCATTTCTGGTTTCTAATTCATTGATCTCTGCTCTAATCTTAATCAGTTCTCTTTTCATGCATGGCTTAGAACTGTTCTTCTGTTCCATATCCAGTTGTTTGAGGTGTGTGTATAGGGTCTGTATTTTTAGATTTTTCTATTCTTTTGAGTCAGGATCTGATGGCTATGTATTTCCCCCTTAGGACCATCTTTGCAGTGTCCCATAGATTTTGGACTGATGTGTTTTCATTCTCATTGGTTTCCATAAATTGCTTAAGTTCTTCTTTAATTTCCTGGTTTACCCAAACAGTCTTAAGCAGGATGGTCCTTAGCTTCCAAGTGTTTGAGTTTCTTCCAATTTTTTTCTTGTCATTGAGTTCCAGGTTCAAAGCACTGTGGGCTGAGAATATGCAGGGAATAATCTCAGTCTTTTGGGATTGGTTGAGATCTGTTTTGTGACCCAGTATATGGTCTATTCTGGAGAAAGTTCCATGTGAGTTTGAAAAGAATGAATATTCTGTTGTTTTAGGGTGGAATGTTCTGTATATATCTATGAGGTCCATCTGGTCCAGTGCATCATTCAAAGTTCTTGTTTCTTTGTTGATTTTCTGCATAGATGATCTGCCTATTGGTAAGAGTGGAGTTTTGAGGCCCCCTACTATTAATGTACTATTATCTATACGTCTCTTTATTTTGGTTAACAGTTGGCTTATGTAGTTGTCTGCTTCCCTTTTGGGGGCATAGATATTTATAATTATTAGATCCTCTTGTTGGATATACCCTTTAAGAATAATATAGTGTCCTTCTGTATCTCTACCTACAGTCGTTAACTTAAAATCTAGTTTGTCTGTTATGAGAATTGCTACCCCAGCTTTCTTTTGAGGTCCGTTGGCATGAAAAATGGTTCTCCATCCCTTCACTTTGAGTTTGGATGTATATTTAAGTTCATAGTGAGTCTCTTGTGGACAGCATATGGATGGGTCATGTCTTTTTATCCAATCTGCAACCCTGTGGCATTTTATGGGAGAATTTAGGCCATTCACATTGAGAGTGATTATTGAGAGATATGATTTTAATGTATCATGTTGTCTGTGAAGTCCTTGTTTCTATAGATTGTTTCTGTAAATTTCTGTTCTGTATCACTCTTAGGATCTTCTTTCATAGAACCCCCCCCCCTTAATAATTCTTGCAAGGCTGGCTTAGGGGTCACATATTCTTTCAGTTTCTGCTGGTCTTGGGAGCTTCTTGTCTCTCCATCTGTTCTGAATGACAGCCTTGCTGGATACAGTATCCATGGCTCCATGTTCTTCTCATTTAGTACTCTGAATATATCTTGCTAACCCTTTCTGGCTTGCCGGGTCTCTGTAGACAGGTCTGACATTATTCGGATGTTCCTCCCTCTGTACATAAGAAATCTCTTCCCCTTTGCCACTTTCAAGATTGTTTCCTTGGATCTAAGATTTGCAAATTGTACTATTACATGTCATGGTATCCATCTGTTCTCATTGATCTTGGGAGGGGTCCTCTCTGCCTCTTGGACACGAATGCTTGTTTCCTTCCCCAGATTAGGGAAGTTCTCATCTACAGTTTGTTCAAATATCTCTTCTAGACCTCTCTTTTTCTCCAGCCCCTCAGGGATCCCAATAATTCTGATATTGGAATGTTTCATTGAGTCAGTAATCTCCCTCACCTTAGTTTCTTGAAATTGGATTCTTTTTTCCTATGTCACCTCTATTTCCTTCTTTTCTATCATCTTATCTTCTAACTCACTAATTTGTTCTTCTGCCTTATTTACCGTGGCAGTCAGAGCATCCAGTTGAGACTGCATTTCATTCATAGCATTTTTAAGTTCTGTCAGATTAGTTCTCATTTCAGTCCTTAGAGATTCTATATTTATTTAATATTTTTCTCAAGCTTATATATCATCTTAATAATTGTTACTCTGAAATCCATTTCTCACATCTTGGTTTTATCCATATCTATTAGTTCTATGGCAGAGGCCACAGTCTCTGTTTCTTTCCTTTGTTGGGGGTTCCTCCTCCTTGTCATTCTGATGAAGTGTGGTTGCAGGAATGTACAGAGTCCAAATTATTGACCAGGACCCAAGCAAGATGCATCTGTTTTAAAGGGACCTTAGGGATGTGGGTTTCTTGTTCTTCTAGTCTGCCTTCTGGGGGAGAGGCCTCCCACGCTGATACTCAGGTAACCCTATTTGGGCAGAGTCGTCTTGCCCCCAGTGAGGGGAGGGGATGAGCTCAGTGAGAACCGGTTTTGGGGGGCTTTTGTTCTCTGGCAGCTTTCCCTGGTGGCTTTCAGTGTCTCTTCTGAGAGTCAGAGTAAAAGTGACCATATCCAAGCATCTATCTCAGAATAGAGAGATCACAGTCTGCCCTTCACTGAGCTCTCCAGGCAACACTGACTCTGTTTCTAACTGTGCTGCTAAAAACCCACAGCATCCTGGGTTGTGCTCCCCAGAGCCGCTCTCCCAGTCCTCGCTACCAGGGCTGGGCATGGCTCTGCCCTTTGTACTTCTAAAATGGCCAGCTGCCCCAGGTTCTCGCATGCACTCCCAAGCTCTAGGTTTCAGTCTGGGGGGTGGTGTCCTAAAGAACTTTCCCCGCCTCTACCAGTCTGCGAGTCTGTGCCCTGTCCCCAGTGTGGGAGGATTTTGCCTTCCCAGCCAAGTTCATGGAGGTTCTATCCCCATTCTGTTTATTTTCTGATATCTGCCCTCAGACTCTCGACTCCCCATTTCATACCTCGAGACCAACCACAGGAGAAGTTCTGTTTGTAGAGATCCATATATATCTTCTTACATCTCAGGCTGATTTCATGGATGTTCAGAATGGTTTGGTAGATATCCAGCTCAATTCAGGGGACTGGTTGAAATAGGGTCCCCTACTCCTTCGCCATCTTTCCCCTTCCCTCTAGTAACATTTTAAAGTCTATTTTGTCTGATATTAGTTTAAGCACACCAGCTTTCTTGTGGTTGCTCTTTGCATAATGTATCTTTTCAAAAAATTATTTTACTTTCAATCCATTTATCTCTTTAAATTTTCCACTTAAAACTTTACTTTTAATTTAATTTTTAGCATATTTTTAAAAATGGGTTGTTGTTTCATTTGCAGCAACATGGATGGGACTGGAGGAGATAATGCTAAGTGAAATAAGTCAAGCAGAGAAAGACAATTATCCTATGATTTCACTCATTTATGGAACATAAGAAATAAGAAGATTGGTAGGAGAAGGAAGGGAAGAATGAAGAGGGGGGATAAACAGAAGAGGGAATGAACCATGAGAGACTATGGACTCTGGGAAACAAACTGAAGGCTTCAGAGGGGAGGGGAGGTGGGGGAATGGGATAGGCCAGTAATGGGTATTAAGGAGGGCATGTATTGCATGGCGCACTGGGTGTTATATGCAAGTAATGAGTCATGGAACATTACATCAAAAACTAGGGATGTACTGTATGGTGACTAACATAACATAATAAAAGAATCATTATTTCAAAAATGGGTTGTTGTTTTCTTAATATTGAGTTGTGAGGGGTTTTTATACATTTTTCCCCAGTGTTAGAAAACTTTTATCTTAAATTCTTCAGAAAGCTCTTTCAGAGCAGTATACGTTAGTGCCTGTCTCAGGCCCCTTACTCCCCCATTCACTCTTAGTGGTCCCACATCCTGCCAAATAGAAGAGTTAGAGACTCAACTCCTGGTAAGTGGAGTCCTTGGCTTCATGCCTGGTGTGCTGAGAAGGCCCAGCTTGGGTTTGAAGTAGGGGAGGCTGAGGTCCCTCAGTTCCCACCAGAGCTGGAGAGCAGACAGTTATTTCTTTCTTTTTCTGGTATATGGTAGGGGAAGGGTCTCAGGCCTATGCACCAAAGCCTGAAGGATTCTGGTTCTACCAATGCCACAGATCTTCACATATCCTGCCTAGCCCTAAGGCTGTATACAGCCCAGCTCCCTGAAGGCCAGGTTGAGGTTGGCATAATAGGAAGCCACAATGCCTTCCCACAATGCCACCACCTTGTATGAGATCTTCTGCTTGGAAGCCTCCTTCCTGGCCTGGACCACCTATAGCACCCAATAGCCCATGCCTGAGCCCAGGTTGTAAATCCAGTAGCCACACTCTTCCTTCAGCTTCCTCAAGTTCACTATATGGCCCTTGGTCAGATCCACTACATGGATTAATCCTTGATGTCTATGTCATCCTCTGTGTCATAGTCATTGCCAGAGACATTCAGTACCTCCTATCACACAATCTCTATAGGGCAGGAAGTTGTTAGGGATGCCTGCAGATCCTTACCAATGCAGCCTGAAGCATGGGCACCCATGGGGTTGAAATATTGCAGAAGCACTGCATTCCAGTCTGCCTGACACAGGTCCAGGATCATTTTCTCAGTGAAGAACTGGGATTTGAAGTAGGGGTTGGTATAGCCACCTGTGGGGTAGGCCCCATCCAGGGGAAGCTACTAGGGGTTCCTGTAATGTGATGGCTGAGTTGCCAAACACCAGGCTCTTCACTCCATGGGCCCTCATGATCTCCAGAAGCTGGATAGTTCCTGTCAGTTTAACTCTGTAATAATCCAGAGGTTTCAGGACTGATTCTTCCACAACCTTGAGGCCCACAAAGTGGATGACTGCCATAAAGCTGTGCTTCTTTGAAGGGATGCTACAGGGCTGCTTGGTCCAAGATGTCCATCTCCACAAACTCCAAAGAGCAGCCTGTCAGCTCCTGAATCCAATACAGGCTGTCTAGCATGGAGCCCCTTCCACAGATAGCATTATGGAAGTTGCTCATTCCCACGAAGAAATAGCCAGCCCCCTGCATGTCCAGCACCATGTGGCTGCTGATTTAACCAGCCTGGCCTGTCACCAGTACCTTCTCTACTATTGCAACTCCTCTGGACCTGCATCCCATGCTGCCTCCTGCGGTGCTGCCTCTCTTTATATATTTTGGATACAAGTTTTGATCAGATTTTTTGTTGTTGTTTTTTTGTTTGAATTCAATTAGCCAACATATCATTAGTTTTTAATGTAGCATTCATTGATTCATTAGTTGTGTATAACATCAGTGCTCATCACATCATGTGCCCTCCTTAATGCCCATCTCCCAGTTACCCCATCTTCCTACCCACCTCCCCTTCTGCAACCCTCAGTTTCTTCCCAGAGTCAAAATTCTCTCATGGTTTGTCTTCCTCTCTGATAATCAGATGCTTTGCAAATACTTTCCCAGTCCAATTTGTCTTGTCGTTTTCTTAACACTGTCTTTGGAAGAACAAAGGTTTTAAATTTTGATTAAATTTCAGTTATCAATATCTTATTTTACGGTTTGTGCTTTTGGTATCTTACCTAAGTGATTTTTGCCTAATTCAACTTCACAAAAATCTCCTTCTGTGTTTTTTCTTTAAGATTTTATAGTTTCAGGTTGTACTTTCAGGTCCATTTCTGTTAATTTTTGTATATAGTGCAGGCTATGAATAAGGTCCATTACGTTGTTGTTTGCCTTTTTTTTAACATAAAGATGTCTAATTCTAGCACCATTTGTTACAAAGACTACCCGACCACATTAAACTGCAGGAAAACATTGCAGATCTTTTCTTCTTTTCTTTTTATAAAGTTCATTTGGTTAACTACACAGGTGATCATGTAGTTTGCAAATAAAAAGAGTTTTATTTCTTCCTTTCCAACTGGATGTCATGTATTTCATTTTCTTGCATTATTGCACTGAGGGAAGCTCCAATATAAATTTTAAATAAGAGTGGGAAGGTGATTATTTTTGCTTTGTTCCTGATCTTAGGGGAAAACATTTAATATTTCACCAGTTAATATGATAATAGCTGTAGATATTTTTATACATGTCTGTGATTGTTTATTTTAGTGTCAGTTTGACTGTGTTAGAGGACATGGCAGGAAGATGGCAGAGTATTAGGACCCTAAGCTCACTTCATCCCATCTTTACAACTAGATATCACTCACATCCAAGTCAATAAACCAGCGAGTGATCTGAAGACTAGTAGAACAAACTCCACAACTAAATGAAGAGAAGTAGAGACATATGAGAGGTGGTCAGAAGCTACCCACAAGAGAGAGGGAGCTGTGGTTTTTATCATGAATGAATGCTATATTTTGTCAAATGCTTTTTCCACATCTGTTGAGAGGATCATATGGTTCTTATATTTTCTTTTATTAATGTGGCAAATATTGAATAGCCCCTTCAGCCCAGAATAAATCCCACTTGATTGTGGTGAATAGTTCTTTTAATGTATTGTAGAATTCAATATGCCAGTATTTTGTGGAGAATTTTTGTAGCCATGTTGATCAGGAATATTTGGCTTATAATTCTCCTTTTAGTGAGGTCTTTGTTTCATTTTGGAATCAAGGTAATCCTGGATTTGTAGGAGTTTGGAAGTTTTCCTTCTATTTCTACTTTTTGGAAATATTTTGGAAAAACAGGTATTAACTCTCCTTAAAGTTGTGGTAGAATTCCCTTGGGAAGCTTTCAAAGTCAGTTGACTCAGCACTGGGTAAGTGAAGAGGACAGTGATAGCTGTGTCACCACCCTTAAAGAGACAATTACTGCAGGAGAAGTGGCATAGAAGTGACGGCTTGCACAACAGGAGGGAGTTCTTTTAAACTGATTTGGGAGTGTATTGGGGTACTTCTCTGGGAACAAAGGAGCTGGCAGGTGCCCTTCTCCTCCCCTGCCCCCTGGCATAAACACAGAGCCACCTGCAGGAGTCAGCACTTCACAGACACTTGTTACCTAATCTGCTAGCAGTGCACCCTACCCACAAGTTCTCCTGAAGACTTGCCCATTCCAAGCCTGCTGGCCTCATCCCTGGGTTCATCACAATTTTTGTTAACACTGCTATTGCACCCCCCCGCCCAGCCACTGCCTCTGTACACTGTGCCCCTGTGACCACTGTGTTTCAGGGGATCCAGCCTAAGGCTAGCATCTCGGTGCAAATTTTGACAATGCAGTGCATATATCCTGCCCAACCACCACCCACAAATGCCATGTACCTCCAGCTGCCACAACTGTCCCTGTGTGGTGTGTCCCTGGTGGCCACCTAGCTGTGGGGGATCTGGCTTAGGAATAGCAAGCAGCTCAGTGCAAATTTTGCTAACACTGCTGCCCCACCCCTGAACCTTTCTGCTGTCTTCCCCTTCAGAGCTAGCCTGGTTACATCTCGTTAACATCACAGATAGTAATCAGAGACCACAACATGTAGAGAGAGTAAGTGCAGATTTCTGGACTGAAAAGAAATGTGACTTAGAATAGCAGGATACAAGCAATACACATAGGAGACTCCCCAAGGTGCCAGGTTTTGGTGAACAGTGGACACTGAACTACAGGGCATTACAGGAACTCTTCTTCATAAAGCTACTACTTTCAACATTGAACACATAGCTGACTTTCATAACACACAGAAGCAGTCAAAGGGAGGTAGGCAAAATGAGGAGAGAGAAATATGTCCCAAGTGAAAGAACACCACAAAATCACAGCAGGACACCTAAGTGAAGGAGAAATAAAATAAATGCCTAATAGAGAATTTAAAGTAATGACCATAAAGGTACTCACTGGACTTCAGAAAAGGGTGGAGAACATCTGTGAGACCCTTAACAAGGAGATAAAAAATAACTCATCATATTCATTCAGAGAGGCACAGTCAGAGAGAAAAACAAAGAAAGAGGAGTCTAGATATAGAAGAACAGACAGATATGAGATATTCAGACATAAAAAGACACATGGAGAAAGAAATTTAGGCATAGAGACAGACAAGAACAGACACCAAGAAAGACAAACAGAAATGCATACATACATACAAACAGAGACAGACAGACAAGGTGAGAGACAAAATCAGAAACATATAGAGACAGACAGACAGACAGAGAATCAGGGCAGTTAGAGAAAGACAAAGATACACAAGTGTAAAGAGAGATAGAGAGTCAAACATAGAGACTTACAGAGACAGAGATTGGTGGACAAATAGACAGATGGCAAGAGATAGAGACTGAGAGAAACTAACAGACAAAGAGAGACAGACAGAGACAAATAGACTGAGGCAAAAAGAGACAGAGTATCAGAGACAGAGAGGCACCTACACAGAGGCAGAAAGACACAGAGAGACAAATAAAGACAGATGGGCAGAGAGAAAAAGACAACACAGAGAGAGAGACATATAAGCAAAAAAAAAAAATAGTCAACAGTAGAAAGACAGACAGACAAGAAGATACTACCAAAGACAAAGGTAGATTTAGGAAAAGAAATATAGGCACAGGTAGTAAACAGTGCCAGGCAGACAGAGAAACAGAGATAGAAACAGATAAAGACATATAGAGTCTGAGAGACAGAGTTAATATCTACAGATTAATATAGACGCAGAGAACAACAATAACAGCTAGAGACAGAAACGCAGAAGCAGACAGAAACAAAGACAGAGAAAAAGACAAGTAGGCAGAGATACACAGAAAGGGACAGGCAGATATAGACAGAGAGACAGACCAAGACAGATACAGACAGAAGCAGTTAATTGGCAGTTGGACAGTGACAGAAAGATTAAGATACAGTCAGATACAGACAGAGGCAAAAGAAGACATAGACACCCTGACAGAGACAGAAAGAGACTAATAGAAACAGAAACATTCAGATGGAGCCAGACAGAGCCAGTCATACAGACATATATGACAACTCATAGTCATGTCTCAACAAAGATAAAACATGAATGCTTTCCAAGCCACAAAACACCAAACATTCTCCTCTCCTGGCTAATATGCAGCTTCTTTACTAAGTATAGCTTGGTCTCACTCTAGTCTGCAAAATACCATCAACATTTTTCACGGAGCTGGGACAAACAATCCTCAAATTTGTATGGAACCAGAAAAGACCCAGAATTGCCAGGGGAATGTTGAAAAAGAAAACCAAAGCTGGGGGCATCACAATGCCTGATTCAAGCTATATTACAAAGCTGTGATCATCAAGACAGCAGGGTACTGGCACAAAAACAGACACATAGGTCAATGGAACAGAACAGAGAGCCCAGAAATAGACCCTCAACTCTGTGGTCAACTAATCTTCAACAAAGCAGGAAAGAATATCCAATAGGAAAATAACAAACTCTTCAATAAATGGTGCTGGGAAAATTGGACAGCCACATGCAGAAGAATGAAACTGGACCATTCTCTTATACCACACACAAGATAAACTCAAAATGGATGAAAGACCTTAATGTGAGGCAGGAATCCATCAAAATCCTAGAGGAGAACACAGGCAGCAGCCTCTTTGACCTCAGCAACTTCTTGCAAGACATGTCTGCAAAGGCAAGGGAAACAAAAGCAAAAATGAACTATTGGAACTTCATCAAGATAAAAAGCTTCTGCCCTGCAAATAAACAGTCAATAAAACTAAGAGGCAACCCATGGAATGGGAGAAGATATTTGCAAATGACATTACAGATAAAAGGCTGGTATCCAAGAATTATAAAGAACTTCTCAAACTCAACACCAAAAAACAAATAATCCAGTCAAGAAATGGGCAGAAGACATGAACAGACACTTCTCCAAAGAAGACATACAAATGGCTAAGAGACATATGAGAAAATGCTCCACATCACTTGCCATCAGGGAAATACAAATCAAAACCACAATGAGGCAGCCCACGGAGTGGGAGAATATATTTGCAAATGATACTATAGATAAAAGACTGGTATCCAAGATCTACAAAGAACTTCTCAAACTCAACATACAGGAAACAAACAAATCATAAAATGGGCAGAAGATATGAACAGACACTTTTCCAATGAAGACATACAAGTGGCTAACAGACACAGGACAAAATTTTCAAAATCATTAGCCATCGGGGAAATTCAAATCAAAACCACACTGAGATACCACCTTACACCAGTTAGAATGGCAAAAATTGACAAAGCAAGAAACAACAATTGTTGGAGAGGATGTGGAGAAAGGGGATCCCTCCTACATTGTTGGCAGGAATGCAAGTTGGTACAGCCACTCTGGAATACAGTGTGGAGGTCCCTTAAAAAGTTAAAAATTGAGCTACCCTATGATCCAGCCATTGCACTACTGGGTATTTACCCCAAAGATACAGACATAGTGAAGAGAAGGGCCATACACACCCCAATGTTCATAGCAGCATTGTCCACAATAGTTAAATTGTGGAAGGAGCTGAGATACCCTTCAACAGATGACTGAATTAAGAAGATGTGGTCCATACATAGAATGGAATATTGCTCAGCCATCAAAAAGAACGATTTCTCAACATTTTCTGCAACATGGATGGCACTGGAGGAGATAATGCTCAGTGAAATAAGTCAAGCAGAGAAAGACAATTATCATATGGCTTCTCTCATCTATGGAACATAAGAACTAGGAAGATCAGTAGGGGAAGAAAGGGATAAAGAAAGGGTGGGTAATCAGAAGGGGGAATGAAGCATGAGAGACTATGGACTATGAGAAACAAACTGAGGGCTACAGAGGGGAGGGGGGTGGGGGAATGGGATAGGCTGGTGATGGGTAGTAAGGAGGACATGTATTGCATGGTGCACTGGGTGTTATGTGCAACTAATGAATCATGGAACTTTACATCAAAACCAGGGATGTACTATATGGTGACTAACATAATACAATAATAAATAAATAAATAGTCAAAACCTAAAAAAAAAAACAAAACAAAACACCACAATGAGATACCACCTTACACCAGTCAGAATGGCTAGAATTAACAAGACAGGAAATAAAAAAATGTTGGCAAGGATGTGGAGAAAGGGGAATCTTCTTATACTGTTAGTGGCAATGAAAGTCGGTACAGCCACTTTGGAAAACAGTATGGTTTCCTCAAAAAGTTAAAAATAGAGCTACCCTATGTCCCAGCAATTGCACCACTGGATATTTACCCCAAACATACAGATGTAGTGAAAAGAAGGGTCACATGCACCCCAATGTTCATAGCAGCAATGTCCACAATAGCCAAACTGTGGAGGAGTCTAGATATCTATCCTTCAACAGATGAATGGATAAAGAAGATGTGGTCCATATATACAATGGAATATTACTCAGCCATCAGAAAGGATAAACACTCACCATTTGCATCAACATAGATGGAACTGGAGGGGATTATGTTAAGTGAAATAAATCAAGTGAGAAAGACAATTATATGGTTTCACTCATACATGGAACATAAGGAATAGCATGGAGGACATTAGGGGAAGGAAGGGAAAACTGAAGGGGGGGAAATCAGAGGGAGAGATGAATCATGAGAGATTCTGGACTCCAGGAATCTGAGGGTTTCAGAGGGGAGAGGGTGGGGGGATAGGCTAGCCCAGTGATGGGTATTAAGGAGGGCTCATATTGCAATGAGCACTAGGTGTTATATGCAAATAATGAATCATGGAAGTCTACATCAAAAACTAATGAGGTATTGTATAGTAACTAACATAACATAATAAAAAAATAAACTCTGTAATAAGTGACAAAAAGGACACTATATAATAATAAAGGAGACAATCCAACAAGAAGATATAACATTTATAAATGTATACGCACCCAACAGGGGAGCATCTAAATACATAAAACAGTTAATAGTAAACGTAAAGGAACTAGTTGATATTAATACAATGGCATTAGGGGACTTTAACACCCTACACAGATCATTCAAACAGAAAATCAACAAGTAAACAGTGGCTTTGAATAACACACTAGACCAGATGGATTTAACAGATATATTAAGAACATTTCATCCAAAACAGCAGAATACACATTATTTTCAAGTGCATATGGAACATTCCCCGGAGCAGATCACAAATTAGACCACAAAACAAGCCTCAACTAATAAAAAGGATCAAAGTCATAGCATGCAAATTTTTTGACCACTACACTATGAAATTAAAAATCAACCACAAGAAAAAAGTCTGGAAAGACCACAAATACATGGAAGTGAAATAACATGTTACTAAATAATGAATAGGTAAATCAAGAAATCAAAGAAGCAATCAATAAGAAATAAGCAAAAATAAAAACATAATGGTCCTAAACTTTTAGGATTCAAGAAAAGCAGTTCTAAGAGTGGAGTTTATAGCAATGTAGGCCTACTTGCTCAAGAAACAAGAAATATCTCTAATAAACAGCTAACCTTATACCTAAAGGAGCTAGAATAAGAACAATGAAACCTAAAACCAGCATAAGGGAGGACAGAACAAAGATTGGAGCAGAAATAAGTGATATAGAAACTAAAACAAAACAAAACCCTCAGAGAACAGATCAATGAAACTAGAAGTTGGATTGTGGAAAGATCAACAAAATTGATAAACCTGTAGCCAGACTCATCAAAAAACAAACAAACAAACAAACAAAAACAAACAAAAACAGATTGATAGGGACAGAGACAGGGAGAGAGAGAGTGAGAAAGAACTCAAACAAACATCAATGAAAGAGGAGAAATAACAACCAATACCACAGAAATACAAACAATTGTCAGAAAATATTATGAAAAACTATGTGCCAACAAATTAGACAACCTAGAAAAATAGATAAATCCCTCAAAATATATAACCTACCAAAACTGAAGCAGGAAGAAATAGAAAATTTGAACAGATCGATTACCAACAAGGAGATCAAATCAGTAAACAAACTCCCAACAAACAAAAGTCCAGGACTGGACTTCACAGGTGAATTCTACCAAATGTTAAAAAAAAAATTTGTACCTATCTCACTCAAACTATTCCAAAAAATAGAAAAGGAAGGAAAACTTCCAGTTTCATTCTATGAGGCAAGTATCACCCTGATACCAAAACCAGATAAAGACACCATAAAAAAGAGACACAGAGCGAGAGAGAGAGAACTACAAGCCAATATCTCTGATGAACACAGACACAAAAACCCACAACAAAATATTAGCAAACAAAATCCAACAATACATTAAAAAATCTATCCCCACTGAAGGTGATATAATACTATATATAGAAAACTCTAAAAAGTCCACTAAAAAACTACTAGAACTGATAAATGAATTCAGTAAAGTTGCAACATGCAAAATGTGCAGAAATCTGTTGTTTTTTTATACACTGATAATAAGCCAGCAGAAAGAGAAATCAAGGAATCCATCCCATTTACAATTGCACCAAAAGCCATAAGATACTTAGGAATAAACCTAACCAAAGAGGTGAAAGACCTGTACTTTGAAAACTATAAAACACTGATGAAAGAAACTGAAGAAGACACAAAGAAATGGAAAGACATTCCATGCTCATGAATTGGAAGAATAAATATTGTAAAAATGTCTGTACTACCCAAAGCGATCTACACATTTAAAGCAATCTCTATTTAAATACCAGCAGCATTTTCACAGAGCTATATTAAATAATCCTAAAATTTATATGGAACCACAAAAGGCCCTGAATAGCCAAAGCAATCTTGAAAAAGAAATGCAAAGCTGGAGGCATCACACTTCCAGACTTCAAGTTATACTACAAAGCTGCAGTCATCAAAACAGTATGGTACTGGCACAAAAATAGAAACATAAATAAATAGAACAGAATAGGAAACCCAGAAAGAAACCCACAGTTATGTGGTCAATTAATTTTGGACAAAGCAGGAAAGAGTTAACCAATGGGAAAAAGACATTCTTTTCAACAAATGGTGTTTGGAAAACTGGATAGCTATAGCAAAACCATGAAACTGTACCATTGTCTTACATCATACACAAAAATAAATTCCAAATGGATTCAAGACCTCAAAATCCTAGAGTACAGCACAGGCACTAATGTCTCTAACATCGGCCACAGCAACATTTGTCTAGGTATGTCTCCTGATGCAAGGGAAGCAAAAACAAAATAAACTATTGGGATTACATCAAACTAAAAAGCTTCTGCACAGTGAAGGAAATAACAAAACTAAATGGCAACCTCTTGAATAGGAAAAGATGTTTGCAAATGATATCCGATAAACTGCTAGTATCTGAAATATATAAACAGCTTATATAATTAAACACCCCAAAAAAGAAAAAATCCAATTTGAAAATGAGCAGAAGACGTGAACAGACATTTCTCCAAAGAAGATATCCAGATAGCCAACAGACACATGAAAAGATGCTCAACATCACTCATCATCAGGGAAATACAAATCAAAACTACAATGAGATACCCCACACCTGTCAGAATGGCCAAAATGAAAAACAGAAGAAGCATCAGATATTGGTGAGGATGTGGAGAAAAAGGAACACTTGTGCTCTGTTGGTGGGAATGTAAACTGGTGTAGCCACTCTGGAAAATAGTATGGAGGTTCCTGAAAAAGATAAAACTAGAACTACCCTAGGATCCTGCAATTGCACTACCAGGTATTTACCCAAAGTATACAAAAGTGTAGATGTAAAGGGGTACATGCACCCAATGTTTATAGTAGTATTATCAATAATAGCCAAACTATGGAGAATGTTCAAATGTCCAATGACTGAGGAATGGATAAAGAAAATGTGATATATATAGTGGAATATTACTCAGCTATCAAAAAGAATGAAATCTTCCCATTTGCAATAACATGGATGGAGTGAGAGTGTATTATGCTAAGTGGAATAAATCAGAGAAAGTTAAATACCATGTGATTTCACTCATATGTGGAATTTAAGAAAACAAACAAGCAAAGGAAAAAAGGGAGAGAGAAAGAGAGATAAACCAAGAAACAGACTCTTAACTATAGAGAACAAACTAACAGTTACCAGATGGGAGGGGAGTGGGGAGGTGGGTAAAATAGGAATCAGGATGACGGAGTGTTTTTGTTTTGATGGGCACGGAGTGATGTACGAAATTGTTGAATCATCGTATTATACACCTGAAACTAATATAACACTATATGTTAACTATACTGGAACTTAAAATAAACAAAATGGTGAAAATAAAATAAAATAAAATAAAATAAAATAAAATAATATACAGATAGTTGACAAAACATTATTTCTGGGTGTGTCTGTGAGTGTCTCCAGAAAAGATTAGCATTTGAATCAGTAGTCTGAGTAAAGAAGATAATCTTTCCCATGCTGGTAAGCATCATCCAATCTGCTGAGTGTCTCAATAGAACAAAAAGGCAGATCTGTCTGCTTGACCTGAGACATCCATCTTCTGCCCTCAGACACTGGCACCCCTGGTTCTTGGGCTTTCAGATTCAGACTGGGACTTACACCACTGGCCCCCAATTTTCAGGCCTTTGGACTTAGACTGACTTGAATCACCTCTTTTCTGGGTTCTCTAGCTTGCAGATAGCAGATTGTGAGACTTCTAAGCCTCTATAACTATGTGAGCCAAATCCTATAATAAATCTCTTTGTATCTCTATCTCTATCATCTCTGCTTTATAATGTCTCTGTATATTCTATTGATTCTGTTTCTTCTAGAGAAACCTAATAAAATGTTCTTCAAATTGAGATTATACCCTACTATTCCTAATTTTTGGAGGGCTTTATCATGAATGGATGCCAAATTTTGACAAATGTTTTTTCATCCTCAATTTTTTATGGTTGCAAATAATTTTAATTAATGGACATATGTGTTGTTCACAAATTTGCTATTAAAAACAAAACTGTGATGAATGGCACCATACTAATATCTTTTTGCAGATGTGAATCTTCAAGATAAACTTCCTAGGAGCAAGGATATTAGAAAAGGATATGCATTTATAATTTTGATAGGTATTACCAATTGCCCTCCATGGTCATTGTAACAATGTACATTCCTACCACCAATGTACAAGAGTTCTTAGTTCCTTTTATTTATTTTTTATTTTTTAATACTGATACTTTACTATAATACAATTCTCAGCCTCTATTCAAGTTCCTCCAATTATCCCCAAACATGCACTTTGTAAGAAAAACAGGCAGTCCTAAATCCAGATCTTACAAAACAGACAAACACCTATAGTTTTCTTTTTTTTCTCTGTGTATTTTTTTTATAATAATTTCTTATTATGTTATGTTAGTCACCATACAATATATCCTTAGTTTCTGATGTAGTGTTCCATGATTCCTTATTTGCGTATAACTTCCAGTGCACCATGCAATATGTGCCCTCCTTAATACCCATCACCGGCCTATGCCATTCCCCCACCTCACTCCCCCTGAAGCACTCAGTTAGTTTTGCAGAGTTCAGAGTCTCTCATGGTTCATTCCCCCTTCTGTTTACCCCCGCCTTCATTCTTCCCTTCCTTCTCCTACCAATCTTCGTGCTATTTCTTATGTTCCATAAATGAGTGAAACCATATGACAATTGTCTTTCTCTGCTTGACTAATTTCACTTAGCATAATCTCTTCCAGACCCGTCCATGTTGCTGCAAATGTTGTGCAATCATCATTTCTGATGGTTGAGTGATATTCCATTGTATATATTGACCACATCTTCTTAATCCAGTCATCTGTTGAAGGGCATCTCGGCTCCTTCCAAAATTTAGCAATGGTGCACAATGCTGCTATGAACATTGGGGTGCATATGGCCCTTCTCTTCACTATGTCTGTATCTTTGGGGTAAATACCCAGTAGTGCAGTTACTGGATCATAGAGTAGCTCAATTTTTAACTTTTTAAGGGACCTCCACACTGTTTTCCAAAGTGGCTGTACCAACTTGCATTCCCACCAACAGTGCAAGAGGGATTCCTGTTCTCCACATCCTCTACAACAATTGTTGTTTCTTGCTTTGTCAATTTTTGCCATTCTAACTGGTGTAAGGAGGTATCCCAATGTGGTTTTGATTTGAATTTCCCTGATGGTTAATGATTTTGAACATTTTTTCATGTGTCTGTTAGCCACTTGTATGTCTTCATTGGAAAAGTGTCTGTTCATATCTTTTGCCCATTTTTTGATTTGATTATTTGTTTCCCGTGTATTGAGCTTGAGAAGTTCTTTGTAGATCTTGCATACCAGTCTTTTATCTGTAGTGTCATTTGCAAATATCTTCTCCCATTCCGTGGGCTGCCTCTTAGTTTTTTTGACTGTTTCCTTGGCTGTGCAGAAGCTTTTTATCTTGATGAAGTCCCACAAGTTCATTTTTTTCTTTTGTTTCCCTTGCCTTAGTAGATGTGTCATGAAAAAAGTTGCTGTGGCCGATGTCAAAGAGGTTGCAGCCTGTGTTCTCCTCTAGGATTTTGATGGAGACCTCTCACACCGAGGTCTTTCATCCATTTGGAGTTTATCTTTGTATAGTGTGAGAGAGTGGTCAATTTCATTCTTTTGCATATATCTGTCCAATTTTCCCAGCACCATTTATTGAAAAGACTGTCTTTTTTCCACCAGATGTTTTTTCCTGCTTTGCCAAAGATTAGTTGCCCAAATTGCTGAGGGTCCATTTCTGGGTTCTCTATTCTGTTCCATTGGTCTATGTGTCTGTTTTTGTGCCAGTACCATGCTGTCTTTGCGATCATAACTTTGTAGTGTAGCTTGAAATCTGGCGACGTGATGCCCCCAGCTTTGTTTTTCCTTTTCAACAATTCGTTGGTGATTCGGGGCCTTTTCTGTTTCCATACAAATTAAGGCAGTTTATTCCAGTTCTTTGAAAAATGTCATTGGTATTTTGATCAGGATGACATTGAAAGTGTAGATTGCTCTGGGTAGCATAGGCATTTTAACTATGTTAATTTTTCCAATCCATGACCATGGAATATTTTTCCATTTTTTGTGTCTTCTTCAATGTCTTTCGAGAGTGATTTGTAGTTTCTAGAATATAGATCCTTTACATCTCTGATTAAGTTAATTCCGAGATAACATATGATTTTTGGTGCTATTATAAATGGAATGGATTCCCTAAGTTCTCTATCTTCAGTCTCCTTGTTTGTGTATAGAAATTCAACTGATTTCTGAGCACTGATTTTGTATCCTGCCACATTACTGAATTGCTCTATAAGTTCTAGTAGTTTGGGGGTGGAGTCTTTTGGGTTTTCCATATAGAGTATCATGTCATCTGTGAAGAGAGACAGTTTGACTTCTTTGCTGATTTGGATACCTTTTATCCCTTTTTGTTGTCTGATTGCTGTTGCTAGGACTTCTAGTACTCTGTTGAATAATAATGGTGAGAGTGGGCATCCTTGTTGTGTTCCTGATCTTAAGGGAAAGGCTTCCAGCTTTTCCCCATTGAGAATGATATTTGCTGTAGGCTTTTCATAGATGGTTTTTATGAAATTGAGGAATGTACACTCTATCCCTACACTCTGAAGGGTTTTAAGCAGGAAAGGATGCTGTATTTTGTCAAATGCTTCTTCTGCATCTATTGAGAGGATCATATGGTTCTTGACTCTTTTCTAGTTGATATGATCTATCACACTTAACAATTTGTGAATGTTGAACCGCCCTTGCATCCCAGGGATGAATCCCACTTGGTCATAATGGATAACCCTTTTAATGTACTGTTGGATCCTATTAACTAGGATCTTGTTGAGAATTTTGGCATCCAAAGTCATTAGGGATATCGGTCTGTAATTCTCCTTTTTGATGGGGTCTTTGCCTGGTTTGGGGATCAAGGTAATACTGGCCTCATAGAATAAGTTTGGTAGTTTTCCTTCTGTTTCTATTTTTTTATGGGATAAAGAAAGGGGGGTAATCAGAAGGGAGAATGTTTCTATTTTTTGAAACAGCTTCAGGAGAATAGGTATTATTTCTTCTTTGAATGTATGATAGAATTCCCTGGGGAATCTGTCAGGCCCTGGAAACTTGTTTTTAGGGAGGTTTTTAATCACTGCTTCAATCTCTTCATAATTAATTGGCCTGTTTAAAAAATCAGTTTCTTCTTGTTTCAGTATTGGTAGTTTATAGATTTCCAGGAGGGCATCCATTTCTTACCAGTTGTTTAATTTATTGGCATAAAGCTGTTGATAAAAGTTTCTAATGATCATTCCTGTTTCATTGGTGTTGGTTGTGACCTCTCCCTTTTCATTCATAATTTTATTAATTTGGGTCCTTTCTCTATTGTTTTGAATAAATCTGGCCAGTGGCTTATCAATCTTATTTATTCTTTCAATGAACCAGCTTCTAGTTCTGTTGATCTGCTCTACTGTGCTCCTGGTTTCTAATTCATTGATCTCTGCTCTGATCTTGATCAACTGCCTTCTCATGCATGGGTTAGGCCTGTTCTTCTGTTCCAACTCCAGCTTCTTTAGGTGAGAATATAAAAACTGCATTTTAGATTTTTCTATTCTTTCAAGTGAGGCTTGGATGGCTATGTATTTTCCCCTTAAGAATGCCTTTGCAGTGTCCCATTGGTTTCGGACCGATGTGTTTGCATTGTCGTTGGTCTCCATAAATTGTTTAAATTGATTTTTAATGTCCTGGTTTACTGAATCATTCTTGATCAGGATGGTTCTTAGTTTCCAAGTGTTTGAATTTCTACCAAATTTTTCCTTGTGATTGAGTTCCAGTTTCAAAGCATTGTGGTCTGAGGATATGCAGGGAATAATCTGTCTTTTGGTATCAGTTGAGTCCTGTTTTGTGACCCAGCATATAGTCTGTTCTGGAGAAAGTTCCATGTGCATTCGAAAAGAATGAGTATTCTGTTGTTCTGGGGTGTAGTGTTGTGTATATATCTTTGAGGTCCATCTGGTCCAGTGTGGCATTCAAAGCTCTTGTTTTTGTTGATTTTCTGCTTAGGTGATCTGTCTATTGCTGAGAGTGGAGTGTTAAGGTCCCCTACTATTAACGTATTATTACCTATATGTCTCTTTATTCTGGTTAAGAGTTGGCTTGTGTATCTAGCTGCTCCACTGTTGCAGGCATAGATATTTATAAAGGTCAAATCCACTTGTTGGATACATCTTTTAAGAATAATATAGTGTCCTTCTGTTTCTCTCACTACAGCTTTTAGTTTAAAATCTAATCTTTCTGTTATGAGAATTGTTACCCCAGCTTTCTTTTGAGGTCCATTGGCATGAAAAATCTTTTTCCATCCCTTCACTTTCATTTTGCATGTATTTTTGGTTCAAAATGAGTCTCTTGTAGACAGCAAATGGAGGGGTCATGTCTTTTTATCCAATCTGCAACCGTGTGGCATTTTATGGGAGCATTTAGGCCATTCACATTAAGAGTGATTATTGAGAAATATGATTTGTATGATGTCATGTTGCCTGTGAAGTCTTTGTTTCTATAGATTGTAAATTTCTGTTCTGTATCACTCTTGGGGTCTTTTTACTTTTATAGAACCTCCCTTAGTATCTCCTGAAGGGCTGGTTTGGTGGTTACAAATTTGTTCAGTTCCTGCCGATTCTGGATGGTCCTTATCTCTCCATCAATTCTAAATGGCAACCTTGCTGGATAAAGGATCTTTGGCTGCCTGTTCTTCTCGGATAGAGCTTTGAAAATTCCCTGCCAATCCTTCCTATCTTGCCAGGTCTGTGTAGACAGGTCTGTCTTTATTCTGATATTCTCATCTCTGTACATTAAGGAATTTCTTTGCCCTGGCCGCTTTCAATACCGTATCCTTGGATCTAAAATTTGTGAATTGCACTATGACGTGACGTGACGTGGCGTAGGTTTGTCGTTGTTGAATTTGGGAGGGGTCCTCTCTACCTCTTGGACACGAATGCTTGTTTCCTTTGCTAGATTAGGGAAGTTTTCAGCTACAATTTGTTCAAATATCTCTTCTAGAGCTTTCGCTTTCTCCATCCCCTTGTGGATGCCGATGATTCTAACATTGGATCGTTTCATTGAGTCAGTAATCTCCCATATCCTACATTCTTGACATTGGATTTTTTTGAGCCATGTTTCTGTTTTAGCTTTCTCTTCTACCCTCCCATCCTCCAATTCACTAATTCATTCTTCTGCTTCATTTACTCTGGCCGTCAGAGCATCTAGTTTTGAGTGCATTTGATTCATAGCATTTTTAATTTCTGCCAGATTCACTCTCATTTCCGCCCTTAGAGATTCTATATTCTCATTAACATTTTCATTAATATTTTTTTCAAGTCTACACATTATCTTGACCATTGTTACTCTGAACTCCATTTCTGATAATTTGGCTATATCCATATCCATCAGTTCTGTGGCAGAGGCCACAGCCTCATTATCTTTTCTTTGCTGGGTGGGGGGATTTCTCCTTCTCGTCATTCTGATGAGGAGAGGTTGTGGGGTTGCCCAGAGCCCACATTATTGACCAGGACCCAGGCAGTGTGCTCTTGTTTTATAGGGACCTTAGGGATGCGGGCTCCTTGATTTTTCAGCCTGCCTTCTGGGGGAGGGGACTGCCGCACTGATATTCAGGCAACCCTGTTTGGGTAGAGTCTCCCTGTCCCCTGCGAGGGGGGATGGGGATGGGCACAATATGAGCTGGTATTTCTGGGCTTTTGCTCCCTGGTGGTTTTCTGTGACTCTTCTGAGAGTCAGAGCAGCAGTGACCAAATCCTAGCCTTTGTCTCAGAATAGAGAGATCGCAGTCCTCTCTCCACTGAGCTCTCCTGGCCTCTTTAACTTTGTTTCCATTGGTGCTGCTAAAAACCCTGCAGTGTCCCGTGTTGTGCACCCCATAGCCAGTGTCCCAATTCTCACTTCCAGGGCTGGCGCCTCTCTGTTTCTTTGTGTTTCTAACACCGCCAGCTGCCAGCTGCCCCGTGTGCATTCCCGAGCTCTCTGTTTCAGTGTGGTTCATGCGCACTCCAGAGCACCTGTTTTCAGTCTCGTTGTGCACATGCGCTCCCAAGCTCCTAGTGTCAACCTGGCTCCAGTGAGCACTCCGGAGCTCCGGTTTTCAGTCTGGTCGCATGCACGTTCCTAGGCTCACAGTCTCAGTCTGCTCTCTCACAAATGCCAGTCTGTGAGTCCAGGCCTGCTCCCCAGTGCAGGTGGCTACTGCTTCCCGGTACCCGAGTGCAGAGGCTCCCTCCCCCTTCCATTTTTCTTCCGATATCTGTGTGCGGATTCACGGCTCCCCGCTTCATTTCTCAATACTCACTGCTGGAGATGTTCGTTTGTAGAGATCCAGAAGTATCTTCCTGTATCTCAGGCTGATTCTGTGGATTTTCAGGATGGTCTGGTACATATCCAGCTCAACTCAGGGGGCCAGCTGAAAAAGGGGACCCCTACTCCTCCGCCATCTTAACCTTGAGCAATCTGGGGACTTCTGAGAGACTGATTTTCTAGTCCTTTCTTACATATCAAAATGCTGAGTTCACAAGGATGAATTCAACCAGCTCTTTATTTAACCTTGCTTTTGTGTATGACACTACCTCACATGATGTTGGCACACACAGTAGGAAATAGTTGTTTTTTCTTTTAAAGTTAACATTAACTACATAGTGTTAAGATATGAATATCTTCCTTCCTTCTTTTTAACTTCTGCTTTCTATTGGGTTTTTTTCCTAACGCCAACTCAATTCACTCAATCTTTACTTAGCTTTTTTTAGGTCAGCATCTCAGTTCCTTTTTATATTCTTCTTCTTAGGACATACAGGAAAATCTCTTCCTGGAGCTAATTATGTTCGTGTTTGTTACATTCTTGAGAAATCCATTTTAATAAATCAAAGAATGTATTTTTAGAACATCCTAAATGTCCTGTTTGCAGAGAGAATGAATGTACTGGTCAATTTCAATTATACCCATTGCTTATAGTAACCTATAGAAGTAGAGATATGGAGAGCAAAGTGAAGTTTCATTCATTTATGCTACTTGTCAGAGTTTAAAAAGTACTTATTCTTCACTATTTTTTTTGTTTCTTAAGTGAGAGACATGCCAGGACACAGACTCTTAACTATCGAAAACAAACTGATGGCTATAAGAGGAGAGGTGGGTGGGAAATGGGTATAGTAGGTGATGGGGATTAAGGAGTGCATTTGTCATGAGATCCCTGGTTGATGTACAGAATTGTTGAACCACTATTGTACACCTGAAACTAATATAGTTCTATATGTTAACTATATTGGAATTAAAATTTAAAAAATAAAGAAAAAAAGTACTTATTCATGATTGTCACCATCCTTTTATTTATGCATCTAATTAACAAAGAGTTGTTAATATAAATATATTTATTTTTATACTCCGAGCTTTTTTAAGTAGTTAGATGATACAATCATTATTACTAAAGGAACCTGGTGTCCATCTGGGAAGGCAAGATAAACAATGATATAAATTCATTTCTGGAGAAATAGAATGATGGACGCAACATAGAGTCAACACACAATATGACACAGCATTATTTTCTAGCTCCTACTTCATATACAGATACCTCCAGCATCTTTAAATCTTCCCTCCCTAACTAATTTTGGTGAAGGACAAGGCAGAGAATAAAGTCAGTGCTAATATGTACAGGGTCTTTGACTGAATTACAAAACAATGCCCATTCTGGGTAGCTGAATTACAAAAAGACATTCACTTAGGAGCACATGAAGCATATGAAGATCTATGTCATTCATAGCTTTCCTATTTACTCCCATATGCCTGCTCAAACTTGCCATAGGTACTGTGACCCTAGCACTTTACAAATTGTCTGCATGTAGTAGGTGCCTAATAAAATTGTCAGCTTAAATTGACTTTATACTTGCCTTCCTCTGTGCCTCCAGCTGCTAATAATATCACTTGTCACAGCTCACCACCAATGAATCATTTAAATTGAAGAGATGTCAAGATTTTCTGATTGAGTCCCCAGTGAAGCCATTGCAGCTTACAAAAAGCACCAGAGATTCCTGTGCATTAAAACTTCCTGGGAAAATGTTTGGCCCCACACCATGGATGCTTAATCTAGCCATCCACATATTAGCCCCTTCTCCCTAAAATTCAGACATACCTCCATATGGGCTGGACTGCAAGACAGCAGAATAGACACATGGCAGAATTCAAAAATTGTTTTTCTTTCCCGTCCTGGCCCCTCATCCATGAGTTGCTCTTGTGTAATCTTGTTTTCTTTTCTCTGCCAATAGATTCCTTGTGGACCATCCCCCAAGTGCACTGACATGCTCAAACAGGTTTAAAAGTTAGAGGAGAAACAAAAACTTTGATGTCAGACTTGGGTTTGAATTCTAACTTATCCATTTACTAGTCTTTAATTTCTAAGTTACTTAATTTCTCTGTACCTCAATGTATTCATCAATAAGGAGGATATAAAAATATCTGTCTTGGGGGCTATTGTGAGAATAAAACAAATGTAGGAGTGCCTGGGTGGTTCAATTGGTTAAGTTGCCAACTCTTGATTTTGGCTCAGGTCATGATCTCAGGGTCTTGGGATAGAGCCCTGTGTTGGCCTCCATGCTCACCAGGAGTCTGCTTCAGGATTCTCTCTCCAAGTGCCCCTCCCCCCCACTCTCTCTTTCTAAAATAAATAAATAAATCTTTTAAAACATCAAATGTAAACAAAGTGACTTGCACAGTGTCTGGCACATAGTTGATGCAGAGAAAATGGTATCTGTTTTTCTTATTAAAGCAATATCATGATGTGATGAGCACTGGGTGTTATACACTACTAATGAATCATTGAACACTATATAAAAAACTAATGATGTACTGTATATTGGATAAGTGAACTTAATAATAAAAAAGCAATATCTGAATACATGCTACACTCATGCTGACAGATCCTATTGGTCATGTAGCAATGGAAGAAAGGAGATTGAGGGAGGGAGCTTAGAACTCTGAATACAGTCATTAAAAGTATAGAGAAGATACAGTCGTTATTCTTGGCAGGTAGGGCCATATGAGCAAAAATGTATAAGTCAGAGTAAGAAATCTTGTTTGGGGAAAGAGTAAGAGTCCATGTTGTCTGGGGCAGAGCCACCATATTAGATTAATGAAGAATTACTTGATTGAATTAGAAAAGTATAGGAAATACAATGAGTTATTGTCTCTTTATTTATCCACTTCTCTTGACCCGCATTTAGACTATTATCTCACCATTAAAGGGCTTAAAGAACTCCTAATTTTGATTTGGCTCAGCCTAATTCAGGGGATGGTCTTGGGATTATATCTCCTGGTAGTCATATTCTGGTAGTGTAAGCTTGGACTTTGCACATAACATTTCCTCAGCTATAATGGGGCAATGATGCCAACCACATGGATTATTACAAGGATTAGAAAAGAAGATGCATGTGAGGGCCTAGAACCATAGCCTCTGGATCTCAGGTGCAGATCATGTACCAATCTTCAGCATCTCATCCATGACGTGATTTCTGCTACTATACTACCCCCTTATAGGAATACCAAGACTGTAAGGAAAATTTCACCATCCTTGGCTTATGCAGGCAATTTTGCTAATTATTGATCTTATTCCTTTAAGCAATTTCTTCTGTTGTGTTTTAAGAATGAGTTTCATTTGGATTGTGAAATCTTTGTGTTTTATCTTTCACTAAAGAAATGTTGCTTTAGCTTATAAATTAAAAGATATCTATGTCCAAAAAAGACTTTAAAGATGTTGGAACCATGTCAAAGGAATAGGAGAGGTCAGAGAAATAACTTAGGTCTAGGTACTTCTCTTTTATTTTTTTAAGATTTTATTTATTTATTTACTTACTTATTTATTTATTTATTTGACAGAGAGAGAGAGCCAGCGAGAGAGGGAACACAAGCAGGGGGAGTGGGAGAGGAAGAAGCAGGCTCCCAGTGGAGCAGGGAGCCTGATGTGGGGCTTGATCCCAGGACTCTGGGATCACTCCCTGAGCCGAAGGCAGATGCTTAATGACTGAGCCACCCAGGCACACCTAGGTACTTCTCTTAATCTCACATTTTAAGCAGATTTCCATTTTAGGTCCAGAAGCCTGGAATGAGAAGGTAAACAAAAAACTTAAGCCATGATAAAACAGGGAAATCCCCACATTAGAACTTTTGTGCAAGCTTTCTGAGTTTAATCTGTTCAGAGCCCAAATACACCAAAAAAATCAATCATTATGAGTAAATGATCTGTGAGGATCAGAGAACAGAGTTGCCAATGTGATTCAATGGAGAAAGGCCAGTCTTTCCTTTCTTTCTTTCTTCCTTTCTTTCTTTCTTCCTTTCTTTCTTTCTTCTTTCTTTCTCTTTCTTCTTTCTTTCTTTCTTCTTTCTTTCTTTCTTTCTTTCTTTCTTTCCTTCCTTCCTTCCTTCCTTCCTTCCTTCCTTCCTTCCTCTTTCTTTCTTTCTTTCTTTCTTTCTTTCTTTCTTTCTTTCTTTCTTTCTTTCTTTTTATTATATTATGTTAGTTACCATACAGTACATCCCTAGTTTTTGATGTAAAGTTCCATGATTCATTACTTGCGTATAACACACAGTGCACCATGCAATATGTGCCCTCCTAATGCCCATCACCAGCCTATCCCATTCCCCCACCCCCCTCCCCTCTGAAGCGCTCAGTTTATTTCCCATAGTCTTTCATGGGTCATTCCCCCTTCTGTTTACCCCCCTTTCTTCTTCCCTTTCTTCTCCTACCGATCTTCTTACTTCTTATGTTCCATAAATGAGTGAAACCCTATGATAATTGTCTTTCTCTGCTTGATTTATTTCGCTTAGCATTATCTCCTCCAGTCCCGTCCATGTTGCAGCAAATGTTGAGAAATCATTCTTTTTGATGAAGGCCAGTAGGGAAGGCCAAATTCTGCTGAAACAATTTGACTATATTAAGTAAAAAAAGCAAACAATGACTGCCACTTCCACCATAACAATGAAAACCCCTGCATCCATAGCTTGCACCATATATAAAAATTAACTAGAAATGGGCTAAATGTAAAATAGCGTAAACAACGCACACACATATATGCACTCACACACACATGCATGCACATACCTGCACACACATTTGCTCAAATATGCAAATAATAATTTACGGTTTTGTTGTTGGCAGAGAAATTAAGTTTTGAGTAGAGGAATGGGATTGTTATGTTGTATTCTAGAAAGTTCACGTGTCTGTTATATCATTACAAGACTAATGGGTAGCCAAGACAATTGCAGAGAGATTAAGGGAAGACTATTGTAATAATCCAGTTAAGATTTGATAGTGATAGCATTAATAAGGTGAAAAGTGGTCAGATTCAGGATATATTTTGAATCAGAGCTGAAAGGATTTCTTGACTGATTGACTATGCCTTGTGGAGGGGGGGAGAAAGGATTTAAGGATAAATTGTAAGGTTTTCTTCCTGAGCAACAGGCAGAAGGAATTTGCCATTAACTGGGTGGGAAAAAGTGGGGAATTAGAAGGTTTATAATCAATAGTTATGTTTTCTACATGTTAGATTTGAAACACCTATTAGAAAGCCAAGTGGAGATATTTATTTATTTATTTATTTATTTATTTATTTATTTATTAACTTTATTGAGAAACCATTGAGAAATACAATTGTATATATTTAA
>NW_024426119.1:27569646-27587985 GCF_017311325.1 Ursus maritimus
TTCTTTCTTTCTTTCTTTCTTTCTTTCTTTCTTTCTTTCTTTCTTTCTTTTTATTATATTATGTTAGTTACCATACAGTACATCCCTAGTTTTTGATGTAAAGTTCCATGATTCATTACTTGCGTATAACACACAGTGCACCATGCAATATGTGCCCTCCTAATGCCCATCACCAGCCTATCCCATTCCCCCACCCCCCTCCCCTCTGAAGCGCTCAGTTTATTTCCCATAGTCTTTCATGGGTCATTCCCCCTTCTGTTTACCCCCCTTTCTTCTTCCCTTTCTTCTCCTACCGATCTTCTTACTTCTTATGTTCCATAAATGAGTGAAACCCTATGATAATTGTCTTTCTCTGCTTGATTTATTTCGCTTAGCATTATCTCCTCCAGTCCCGTCCATGTTGCAGCAAATGTTGAGAAATCATTCTTTTTGATGAAGGCCAGTAGGGAAGGCCAAATTCTGCTGAAACAATTTGACTATATTAAGTAAAAAAAGCAAACAATGACTGCCACTTCCACCATAACAATGAAAACCCCTGCATCCATAGCTTGCACCATATATAAAAATTAACTAGAAATGGGCTAAATGTAAAATAGCGTAAACAACGCACACACATATATGCACTCACACACACATGCATGCACATACCTGCACACACATTTGCTCAAATATGCAAATAATAATTTACGGTTTTGTTGTTGGCAGAGAAATTAAGTTTTGAGTAGAGGAATGGGATTGTTATGTTGTATTCTAGAAAGTTCACGTGTCTGTTATATCATTACAAGACTAATGGGTAGCCAAGACAATTGCAGAGAGATTAAGGGAAGACTATTGTAATAATCCAGTTAAGATTTGATAGTGATAGCATTAATAAGGTGAAAAGTGGTCAGATTCAGGATATATTTTGAATCAGAGCTGAAAGGATTTCTTGACTGATTGACTATGCCTTGTGGAGGGGGGGAGAAAGGATTTAAGGATAAATTGTAAGGTTTTCTTCCTGAGCAACAGGCAGAAGGAATTTGCCATTAACTGGGTGGGAAAAAGTGGGGAATTAGAAGGTTTATAATCAATAGTTATGTTTTCTACATGTTAGATTTGAAACACCTATTAGAAAGCCAAGTGGAGATATTTATTTATTTATTTATTTATTTATTTATTTATTTATTAACTTTATTGAGAAACCATTGAGAAATACAATTGTATATATTTAAAGTCTACAATGTAATAACTTGATATACATATATATTATAGAATAATTACAAAGATCAAGATAGTTAACACAGCATCATCTCAAATAGTTAACACAGTTAACTCGTGTGTGTGTGTGTGTGTGTGTGTGCGCGCGCGCGCGTGCGGTTTGGTGAGAATGCTTAAGATTTGCTCTCAGTGACTTTCAAGTACACAATACCTACCATATTCTTTTTTTTTTAAAGAGGGAGCATGGGAGGGGCAGAGAGAGAGAAGAGGGAGAGAGAGAATCTTAAGCAAGTTCCATGCCTAGCATGGAGCCCCACTCAGAGCTTGATCTCACAGCCCTGAGATCATGACCTGAGCTGAAATTAAGAGCTGGATGCTTAAATGACTGAGCCACCTAGGTGCCCCCACAATGCTATACTCTTTTTTTGGCATAGTCACTATGCTGTATATTAGATTCCTAGAACTTCTTTTTATAACTGAAAGTTTCCAACAGGAGATATTTAATAGGCAATTGTATATACACAAGTCTGGAATTTAGAAAAGAGATACAGGCTGAAGATGAAAATTTTGGATTCATCATCAAATATGTGGTGTTTAAAGCCATGTAATTAAATAGGATCACTTTGAAGAAAGGGCTGAGGACTGAACACTGGCAAACTCAAACTTAAAGGTAAAAAAGATGAGCTGGAACCAACAGAGGAAATTGAGAAGGAGTAGATAATTAGAGAGGAGGATGGTAAATAGCAGTTCCAGAGATCAATGAGAAAATGTTTAAAGGAAAGAGTAATTTGATGTATCAAATTATGCTGGGAAATCAAGTAAGCAAAAGGAGAATTGACCATTGGGTTTAGCATCATGGTAATCTCAACAAGACTAAGTTTGGTAGAATAAAAGTGACAGCTTGATTAGACTTTGAAAATGGAGAAAGGGAGTAGAAAAAGTGAATGGAGACAAATCAGGCAGTTTTGCCTTAAAAAGAAAACAGAAATAGAATGGTAATTGGAGATGGACTGGGATCAAAGAAATGTTGTTTTATTTTTAAGTAGCAACTGTTACAGCTCATTTATATACTGACAGAATGATTTAGTAGGGAAGCAAAAACAGGGGCAGAAAAGAACAGGGACAACTTTAGAGCAATGTCTGAGTAGGAGAGAAGGAATTCCTTCTCCTTCACAATTGGTATATACAGGTATTGGCCTTAGATAGGCATAGGGAAAATATGGCATATCAAGAAGGAAAACAGAGTATATGGACATAGTAGCAGGGAGATTGGTAAATTGAGGAGCAGAATACATAAAAGTTCTCCTTATGATTGCATCTATATTGTCAGTAAAATAAGAAGCTAAATAATCGGCTGTGAGTGAAGAGAGGTAAGGAGTTATTGCAGGTTTGAGATAAAATAATCACTGGGTAGAGTAAAAGAATATTTGGAAATGTAGTAGAATAACTGAGCAGCTGTCAGGGACAGTTTGAATGAGGTGGTGACAAAGTTAAAGTGAGATAGTCACCAGAGTTGTGTGTGTGTGCATGTGTGTTATGTGTGTATGCACACATGCACTTATGTGCAAGAATTTGTGTTTCTAGTCACATTCTGCAGTTCAGATGCAGTCATTGAGAAAGTGATGATTTGAATTTATTCAGGATTTGCATTTTGCCCTGAGAAGTTCAATTCAGGGAGAGAGGGGCAAGAACTTTGAGAGTTTTCGCAGTAAAGTAATAATGATCTTGGGCCTTAAAATCTAAGCTGAGTAAGGATCAAAGTGAGGATACGTAAGGAAGCAGGAGATGGATAAATCAATGAATTGGAGGTTTCAAGGCATTTGAGGAATTGTTGCAGTGGGAATATTAGATTGATTAAATAGAAAAAAAGTAGTGGCCAAAGAGGGGAGATCTTGAAATGGAATTTATGAGTGATGTAATAATGTAATAATGGCATGATGTAATACATGACTCAGAAAGTCTATGTAAATGTAGATTGGAAGACAAGACCATGGTAGGAGAGGAGATGAAGAAATTGTGAGGCCACAATATTGGAAGCATCATCTGTATACATTCCGGTTATCTATTGTTGCATAGTGAATCTCCCTGAAACTTAGTTAAAACAATTATTATCTCTCATAGTACTGTAGGTCGACTAGGCTTAGCTGGACAGTTCTTTATTGGGGTCTCTCATGTGATTGCATTCAAGTGCCAGCTGGAATTTCAGTCTTCTGAACACTCAATAGCTGTAATTCCAAAATGCCTCATTCATATGGCTGACAGTCAGTGCTAGCTGCTGGCTGGACACTGGGCTATTTGCTTTTTTGTTTGTTTGGTTTTTGTTCTGTTTTGTTTGTTTGTTTGTTTGTTTGTTTGTTTGTTTGTTTCTTTCTTTCTTTCTTTCTTTCTTTCTTTCTTTTTCTTTTACCAGAGTGCCAACATATGGCCTTTACATGTAGCTTGGACTTCTAATATCACAAGTGCTGGTTTCCAAAGAGAAGTGTCCCAAGAGTGAGCATTCCAAAAGGTAGAAATCAGAAGCTCCAAAGCTGGTAAAGGGTTATACCCAAACTGATGCAGTGTCATATCTACCATATTCCATTAGTAGAAGCAATCTCAGGGCCCACATAGATTCAAAGGAGTAGGGAGAACAGATCCCAGCTCTTGATGGGAACATAAAACATTGTAGAAGAACATGTAGAATGGGAAATATTGTTGTGGTCATTTTGGGGAAATAAAATCTGCCACAGTGTGGATATCCAATCAATAAGAATAATGACAAGACTAGCGTTAGAGAGAGAGAGTGTGAGCCAGGTCCTAAAATAACGGTTAGGAAGTATAACTCAGAGGTCTATATAGATATCTGCAAGGAGAGAGAGAAGATAATGAGTTCATTGACATGAGCTTTAGCAAACTTGGGGTTTGAGGGAAGAGGAAAGGGCAATGGTATAAAAGTGGCAAGGAGAAGCAGAGTTATCTACACCCTCAGGCCAAGTGACAAAAGAGGAAAGAAAATATCTACCATTACAGAAGGCTACAAAGAAAGAGGCATTCTCAAGGGACAACCAAGTCTCAGAGAAGGAAGGTAAAGATTATGTTCAGAAGAGATGTTGAGCATACAATGGATATTTTTATTATGTTCAATTAGCCAACATATAGTACATCATTAGTTTTTGATATAGTGTTCAACAATTCATTAGTTTCATATAACACCCAATGCTCATCACATAATGAACACTCCTCCTTAATACCAATCACCTGGTTACCCCATTCCCCCAACCCCTCTCTTCTGTAACCCTCAGTTTGTTTCTCAGAGCCCAGAGTCTCTCATGTTTTATCTCCCTCTCTGATATCTTCCCATTCAGTTTTTCCTCTCTTCCCCTATGATCCTCCATGCTGTTCCTTATGTTCCACATATGAGTGAAACCATATGATAATTCTCTTTCCCTGCTTGACTTATTTCACTTAGCATAATACCCTCCAGTTCCATCTATGTCAATGCAAATGGTAAGTATTCATCCTTTTTGATGGCTAAGTAATATTCCATTGTATATATGGACCACATCATCTTTATCCATTCATCTGTTGAAGGACATCTCACCTCCTTCCACAGTTTGGCTATTGCACGTTGCTTCTATGAACATTGGGGTGCACGTGCCCCTTCTTTTCACTACATCTCTTTCTTTGGGGTAAATACCGAGTAGCATCAATGGATTTTACTAATGACAATTCAAGAACCCCAGAGGAAAATGTGGAAGGATGTGTAGAGTTGGGGGAGGGTGGGAGACAGAGTCAAATTAGGGAATATACAGAGTCATAAAGGGAGGAGAGTTAGATGATGAATGATGTAGGAATCTTGAGCTTCTTTGGTGAACGATAAAAACAAATTTACTGAACATGATGGAACTAAGACATGATGGTCTGTAAGACAATTTGTTACATGAAAGCTGCACATATTGGTGAAGGTATTCCCAAGGTTTTTCTGGAGCAGATAGAGCTTTGTGAGACTCCTCTTCAATTATTTGGCCCCAGCAATGGTTATTTCTGTAAGAGAAAAATTGATTTTTAATATATCCATGGGTAAATATTATATAGCTTTTTCTCTATTTTGTTTTGTTTTGGGCAGCTTATTGAAGTATAATTCACATACAATAAACTATAGAAACTACATTTCTAAGTATACAATTTAATAAGTGTTCTAACAGTGTAACCATCACCACAGCCAAGATAATGAACATATCCACAATCCCAAATACTTACTCATGTTGCCTTACAACCCTTCTCTTCTGTCTTCCCTCACTTCAGTCTTCAGGCAATCATTAGTCAGCATTCTGTCATTATAGATTAATTTGAAATTAGCAGAATTTTAGATAAATGAAATAATACAATCTGTACTCTTCTTCTGTCTGGCTTCTTCACACAGCCATAATTATTTTGAGATTAGTTTATGTTGTTGAGTGTATCAACAGTCCACAATTTGTTCACACATTCACATGTTGATAGTTTTGTGGTTTGTTTCCAGTTTATAACTATTACAAATAGATCTGCTATAAACATTCCTATGCAAGTCTGTATGAATGTATGCTTTCATTATTCTTTGTTAAGTTCTTAAGAGTACATAGTCTGAATTATATGGTAGGTGTTTGTTTAGCTTTTTAAGAATTTGCCAAACTGTTTTCCAAAATGAATATACATTAATACTCCCACTAGTCATGTATGAGAGTTTTAGTTTCTCATTATTATTCTCTCTGATGATCTCTTAATATATATATATATTCTCTTAATATATTATATATTCTCTTTATATATATTCTCTTTTTATTTATATATATATTTATTTTATTTATATGTATATTATTTTATTTATATATATATTTATATATATATTCTCTTTTTAATTAAGCTTAAAGAAGGGGCTACTTAAGTAGCCCCAACATGGGGCTTAAACTCACAGCCCTGAGATCAAGACCTGAGCTAAAATCAAGAGTCATATGCCTAACCAACTGAGCCACTCAGACCCCTAAAATCCCCTTTTATTGGGGGGTGTATATAACATTTATGATTAATGTTATTATTGATATGGTTAGAATTAAGGATATTATTTTCTAATTGTGTTCTATTTGTCCATCTTGTTCTCTGTTTCTCTTTCCTTTTTGTTTCTCTTTTTCTTTTTTTTTAATATTTTTTTATTATATTATGTTAGTCACCATACAGTACATCCCTGGTTTTTGATGTAAAGTTCCATGATTCATTAGTTGCGTATAACACCCAGTGCACAATGCAATACGTGCCCTCCTTACTGCCCATCACCAGCCTATCCCATTCCCCCACCCCCCTCCCCTCTGAAACCCTCAGTTTGTTTCTCATAGTCCATAGTCTCTCATGCTTCATTTCCCCTTCTGATTACCCCCCTTTCTTTATCCCTTTCTTCTCTTACCGATCTTCCTAGTTCTTATGTTCCATAGATGAGAGAAACCATATGATAATTGTCTTTCTCTGCTTGACTTATTTCACTTAGCATTATCTCTTCCAGTGCCATCCATGTTGCAGCAAATGTTGAGAAATCTTTCTTTTTGATAGCTGAATAATATTCCATTATATATATGGACCACAACTTCTTAATCCAGTCACATTTGGGTCTTTCATCCATTTTGAGTTTATCTTTGTGTATGGTGTAAGAGAATGGTCTAGTTTCATTCTTCTGCATGTGGCTGTCCAATTTTCCCAGCACCATTTATTGAAGAGACTGTCCTTTTTCCATTGGATAGTCTTTCCTGCTTTGTTGAAGATTAATTGACCATAGAGTTGAAGGTCATTTTGGGTTCTCTATTCTGTTCCATTGACCTATGTGTCTGTTTTTGTGCCAGTACCCTGCTGTCTTGATGATCACAGCTTTGTAACACAGCTTGTAGTCAGGCATTGTGATGCCTCCAGATTTGGTTTTCTTTTTCAACATTCCCCTGGCAATTCAGGGTCTTTTCTGGTTCCATAAACAATTTGAGGATTGTCTGTTCCAGTTCTGTGAAAAATGTTGATGGTATTTTGACAGAGATTACATTTAATGTGTAGGTTGCTCTGGGCAGCATAGACATTTTCACAATGTTTATTCTTCCAATCCATGAGCTTTTCCATCTCTTTGTGTCAATTTCTTTCATAAGTGTTCTGTAGTTTCTAGAATACAGATCCTTTACCTCTTTGGTTAGTTTTATTCCTAATATCTTATAGTTTTTGGTGCAATTGTAAATGGGATTGATTCCTTAATTTCTCTTTCTTCAGTCACATTGTTCGTATACAGAAATGCCACTGATTTATGTGCATTGATTTTGTATCCTGCCATGTTTCTGAATTGCTGTGTGAGTTCTAGCAATTTTGGGGTGGAGTCCTTTGGGTTTTCCACATTAAGTATCATGTCATCTGCAAAGATAGAGAGTTTGACTATCTCTTTGCCAATTTGGATGTTTTTAATTTATTTTGTGGTCATAGTTGTCTGATTGCTGAAGCTGGGACTTCTAGTACTATGTTGAATAATAATGGTAAGAGTGGGCATCCCTAGGGGAGCCTGGGTGGCTCAGTCAGTTAAGCGGTGTCTTTGGCTTAGGTCATGATCCCAGGGCCCTGGGATTGAGCCTCTCATTGGGCTCTCTGCTCAGTGGGGAGCCTGCTTCTGCCTCTTCCTCTGCCTGCTTCTCCCCCTGCTTGTGCTCTCTCTGTCAAAATAAGAAATAAAATCTTAAAAAATAAAAAAACAATAGGCATCCCTGTCATGTTCCTGACCTTAAGGGAAAAGCTCTTGGTTTCTTCTCATTGAGAATGATATTTGCTGTTGGCTTTTCATAGATGACTTTTATGATATTGAGGTATGTTCCCTCTATCCTTATACTTTGAAGAGTTTTAATCAAGAAAGGATGCTGTATTTTGTCAAATGCTTTTTCTGCATCAGTTGAGAGGATCACATGGTTTTTGTCTTTTCTTTTATTAATGTGATCTATCATGTTGATTGATTTGCAAATGTTGAACCACCTGGCATTCCAGGAATAAATCCCACTTCATCGTAGTGAACAATCCTTTTAATGTACTGTTAGATCCTATTGGCTAGTATCTTGGTGAGCATTTTGGCATCCTTATTAATCAGGGATATTGGTCTGTAATTCTCCATTTAGATGGGGTCTTTGGTTTTAGGATCAAGGTAATGCTGGCCTCATAGAACGAGTTTGGAAGTTCTCCCTCCATTTCTATTGAAGCAGCTTCAGTAGAATAGGTATTATTTCTTCTTTAAATGTTTGGTAGAATTCCCCTGGGATGTCATCTGGCCTGGTTATGGCTCTGTTCAGATGGTCTGCTTCAGTCTTTGGAGTTTATAAGTTTCCAGGAGTGCATCCATTTCTTCCAGATTGCCTAATTTGTTGGCATATAGTTGCTCACCATATGTTCTTGAGATTATTTATATTTCCCTGGTGTTGGTCATGATCTCGCCCCTTTCATTCATGATTTTATTAATTTGGGTCCTTTCTCTTTTCTTTTGGATGAGTCTGGCCAATGGTTTATTGATCTTATTAATTCTTTCAAAGAGCCAGCTTCTAGTTTTGTTGATCTGTTCTACTGGTTTCTATTTCATTGATCTCTGCTCTAATCTTTATTATTTCTCTTCTCCTGCTTTGTTTAGGCTTTATTTGCTGTTCATTCTCCAGCTCCTGTAGGTATAAGATTAGCTTGTATATTTCAGATTTTTCTAATTTTTTGAGAGAGGCTTATATTGTAATATACTTTCCTCTTAGGACTGCCTTTGCTGTATCCCAAATATTTTGAACTGATGTTTTTCATTTTAATGAACGAATTTCTAAAATTCTTCTTTAATTTCCTGGTTGACCCATTCATTCTTTAGTAGGATGCTCTTTAACCTCCAAGTGTATGAGTTCCTTCCAAACTTAATCTTGTGATTGAGTTCCAGTTTTAAAGCACTGAGGTCTGAAAAAATTCAGGGAATAATCTCAATCTTTTGGTATCAGCTGAGAACTGATTTGTGACCCAGTATGTGATCTATTCTGAAGAAAGTTCCATGTTCACTTGAGAAGAATGAGTATTCTGTTGTTTTAGGATAGAATATATCTGTGAAGTCCATCAGATCCAGTGTGTCGTTCAAAGCTCTTGTTTCTTTGTTGACTTTCTGTTTAGATGATCTGTCCATTGCTGTGAGTGCAGTTTTTAAGTCCCCCATTATTGATGTAGTATTATCAATGTGTTTCTTTAGTTTGGTTATTAATTGGTTTATGTAGTTGTCTGCTTCCACGTTGGGGGCATAAATACTCACAATTGTTAGATCTTCTTGTTGGATAGACCCTTTAAGTATGATATAGTGTCCCTCTACATCTCTTACTACAGTCTTTGGTTTAAAATCTAGTTTGTCTGTTATGAGGATTGCTACCCCAGCTCTCTTTTGAGGTCTATTAGCATGGTAAATCCTTCTTCACCCCCTTGGTTCAAGTCTGGAGGTGTCTTTAGGTCTAAAATGAGTCTCTTGTAGACAACATATGAATGGGTCTTGCTTTTTTATCTAATCTGGTACCCTTTGTCTTTTGATTGGAGCATTCAGCCCATTTACATTCAGAGTAACTACTGAAATATATGAATTTAATGCCATAGTATTGCCTGTAAATTCCCTGTTTCTGTAGATTGTCTCTGTTTCTTTTTGGTCTATGTTACTCTTGGACTTTCTTTTTGCTTACATGATCCCCCTTAATATTTCTTGCAGGGACGGCTTGGTGGT
This sequence comes from Ursus maritimus, assembly GCF_017311325.1. Taxonomy (NCBI): domain Eukaryota; kingdom Metazoa; phylum Chordata; class Mammalia; order Carnivora; family Ursidae; genus Ursus; species Ursus maritimus. The sequence continues at coordinate 27,579,587 of NW_024426119.1, forward strand.
CACATATTCTTTCAGTTCTCTCTGACCTGGAAGCTCTTTATCTCTCCTTCCATTCTGATTCATAACCTTCTCACTAAAGTATTCTTGGCTGCATTTTCTACTCAACTAGTATCTTAAATATATCTTTCCAGCTTCTTCTGGCCTGACAGGTTTCTGTGGAGAGGTCTGATGTTAATCTGATGTTCCTCCCTCTGTAAGTAAGCAGCCTTTTGTCTCAAGCTGCTCTTAAGAGTCTCTTTCTCTAAAATTTGTAAGCTTCACTATTATATGTTGGGGTGTTGATCTACTTTTATTGCTTTTAAGAGGGGTCCTCTCTGCCTCTTGGACATGAATGTTGTTTCCTTCCCTGGATTAGGGAATTTCTCAGCTACGATTTGCTCAAATATACTTTCTGGCCCTCCCTCTCTCTCTCTCTTCTCCCTCAGACACCCCCAAAATTCTGACATTGGTTCATTTCAGGGCATCATTAATATCTTAGAGGCTTTCTTCACAGGCTTTGAGTTGTTTTTCTCTCTTTTCCTCAACTTCCTACTTTTCCATCTGCCTGTCTTCAAGATCACTTACGTTCTCTTCTGTCTCATTCACCCTAGCTGTTTGAACATCCAATTTAGACTACATCTCAGTTATAAAATTTTTATGTTCAGTCTGATTAGATCTCATTTCTGCACTAAGAGATTCTCTACTGTCTTTTATGCATTTTTTCAAGCTTAGCTATAAACTTTATAATTGCTATCCTGAATTCCATCTTACTTATATTCATATAGATTAGATCTGTGAAAGAAAATATTAACTCTGGTTCTCTCTTTTGTTGTGAATTCCTCCTTCTAGTCCTTTTACCCAGAGAAGAATGGTGAGTGAGGGAGCAGAATCAAAAATATCAGCCACGACCCAAGCAAAATACACACTAGACAAATCCAAAGTGGTCAGAAACCAAAACAGAAATGCAAACAAATACAAAGCAAAACAGAACAAAAAAGAGAAAAGGGGGGGCAGGAAGCAAGACTATACTCTCACAAGGTGGACAAAACAGAATGATCTACTTGTTTCTGAGTGTATTTTGGCTTGTGTGTTAGAAGACTCTAGACCTTGGGGGATGGTTAAGATGGCGGAGAAGTAGGGGACCCCTTTTTCAGCCCGTCTGCCGAGTCGAGTTGGATAGGTAACAGATCAGCCTGAACATCCATGGAATTCCCCATGAGATGGGGAAGATACATCTGGATCTCTACAAATGAACATCTCCAGTGTTGAGTATTGAGGTATGAAACGGGGAGCCGTGAAACCACGCACAGATATCAGAAGATAAACAGAAGGGGGAGGGAGCCGCCATGTTCAGGCGCCAGGAGGTGGTAGCCACCTGCATGGGGGAGCGGGCGGACTCACAGACTGGCAGCCGCGAGAGAGCAGACTAAGACCATGAGCCAGGGAATGCGCGACCAGACTGAAAACCAGAGCTCCGGTGCGCTCACTGGAACCAGACTGAGACCGGGAACTCCAGGAGCGTGGGGGCGGATGGTGGTGTTCGAAACACAAAGGACAGAGACGCGCCAGCCCTGGAAGTGAGGGCTGGGATGCCGGGTGTGGGGCACACATCCCGGGATGCTGCAGGGTTTTTAGCAGCACAAACAGAAACAGAGTTAAAGTGGCCAGAACATCAGTGGAGAACAGTCCGTGATCCCTCTGTTCTGAGACAGAGGCTGAGATTTGGCCACTGCAGCTCTGACTCTCAGAAGAGGCAGAGCAAACTGCCAGGGAAAGCTGCCAGAGAACAAAAGCCTGGAAATACCGGAGCACAGTGTGCCCATCCCCATCCCCCCTCTCAGGGGAAATGGAGATTCTACTCAAACAGGGTTGCCTGAGTATCGGAGTGGCAGGCCCCTCCCCCAGAAGGCAGACTGAAAAATCAAGAAGCCCATATCCCTAAGATCCCAATAAAACAAGGGCACATGGCCTGGGTCCTGGTCAATAATTTGGGCTCTGGACAACCCCACAACCTCTCCTCATCAGAATGATGAGAAGGAAATCCATCCCAGCAAAGAAAAGACAATGAGTCTGTGGCCTCTGCCACAGAGCTAATGGATATGGATATAACCAAATTATCAGAAATGGAATTCAGAGTAACAATGGTCAAGAGGATGTGTGGACTTGAAAAAAGTATTAACAAAAATGTTAATGAGAATATAGAATCTCTAAGGGTGGAAATGAGAGTGAATCTGGCAGAAATTAAAAATTCTATGAGCCAAATGCAGTCAAAACTATAGGCTCTGACGGCCAGGGTAAATGAGGCAGAAGAACGTCTCAACGAATTGGAGGATAGATTAGTAGAAGAAAGAGCTAAAATAGAATCTGGACTCAAAAAAATCCATGCTCAGGAATGTAAGTTATGGGAGATTACTGACTCAATGAAACATTCCAATGTCAGAATCATCGGCATCCCCGAGGGGGTGGAGAAAAACAGAGGTCTAGAAGAGATATTTGAACAAATTGTAGCTGAAAACTTCCCTAATCTAGCAAGGGAAACAAACATTCATGTCCAAGAGGCAGAGAGGACCCCTCCCAAGCTCAACTAAGACAAACCTACACCACGTCACATCATAGTGCAATTCACTAATCTTAGATCCAAGGATACAGTATTGAAAGTGGCCAGGGCAAACAAATTTCTCACGTACCAAGGCAAAGGTGTCAGAATTATGTCAGACCTGTCTACTCAGACCTGGAATGAGAGAAAGGGTTGGGAGGCATTTTAAAGCTCTTTCAGAGAAAAACATGCAGCCAAGGATCCTTTATCCAGCAAGGCTGTCATACAGAATTCACAGAGAAATAAAGACCTTCCAGAATCGGCAGTCATTGACCAAATTCATAACTACGAAACCAGCCCTACAGGAGATATTAAGGGGGGTTCTAGAAAAGTAAAAAGGCCCCAGGGGTGATACAGAACAGAAAGTCACAATCTATAGAAACAAAGACTTCACTGGCAACATGGCATCATTAAAATCATATCTCTCAATAATCAGTCTCAATGTAAATGGCATAAATGCTCCCATAAAGTGCCACAGAGTTGCAGATTGGACAAAAAGATATGACTCATCCATTTGCTGTCTACAAGAGACTCATTTCGAACCTAAGGATACATTCAGACTGAAAGTAAAGGGATGGAATACCATCTTTTATGCCAATGGACCTCAAAAGAAAGCTGGGGTAGCAATTTTCATATCAGACAGATTGGATTTTAAACTAAAGACTATAGTTAGAGAAACAGAAGGGCACTATATTATTCTTAAAGGATGTATCCAACAAGTGGATATGACAATTATAAACATATATGCCCCCAACAGGGGAGCAGCAAGATACACAAGCCAACTCTTAACCACAATAAAGAGACATATAGATAAAAATACGTTAATAGTAAGGGAACTCAACACTCCACTATCAGCAATAGAGAGATCACCTAAGCAAGAAATCAGCAAAGAAACAAGAGCTTTGAATGCCATGCTCAACGTATTGGACCTCATAGATATATATAGAACACTACACCCCAGAACCAAAGAATATTCATTCTATTCTAATGCCCATGGAACATTCTCAAGAATAGACCGTATTCTGGGTCACAAAACAGGTCTCAAATGATACCAAAAGAGTGAAATTATTCCCTGCATACTCTCAGACCACAACGCTCTGAAATTGGAACTCAACCACAAGGAAAAATTTGGAAGAAACTCAAACACTTGGAGACTAAGAACCATCCTGCTCAGGAATGACTCGATAAACCAGGAAATCAAAAATCAAACTAAACAATTTATGGAGACCAAAGAGAATGAAAACACAATGGTCCAAAACCTATGGGATACTGCAAAGGCAAGCCTAAGGGGGAAATACATAGCCATCCAAGCCTCACTCAAAAGAACAGAAAAATCTAAAATGCAGTTTTTAAGGGCTCCTGGGTGGCACAGTGGTAAAGCATCTGCCTTCGCCTCAGGGCATGATCCCGGCATTATGGAATTGAGCCCCACATCAGGCTCCTCCACTATGAGCCTGCTTCTTCCTCTCCCACTCCCCCTGGTTGTGTTCCCCCTCTCGCTGGCTGACTCTATCTCTGTCAAATAAATAAATAAAATCTTTAAAAATATATATAAAATGCAGTTTTTATATTATCACCTCAAGAAGCTGGGACAGCAACAGAGGGACAGGCCTAATCCACGCACAAGGAAGCAGTTGCCCAAGATTAGAGCAGAAATCAATGAATTAGAAACCAGGAGTATAGTAGAGCAGATCAACAGAACTAGTAACTGGTTCTTGGAGAGAATTAATAAAATTGACAGACCACTGGCAAGACTTAGCCAAAAGAATAGAGAAAGGACCCAAATTAATAAAATTATGCATGAAAAAGGAGAGGTCACAACCAACACCAATGAAATTGGAAGGATTATTAGAAACTTTTATCAACAGCTATATGCCAATAATTTAAGCAATCTGGAAGAGATGGAGGTCTTCCTGGAAACCTACAAACTACCAAGACTGAAACAGGAAGAAATTGATTTTTTAAACAGGCCAATTAATTATGAAGAGATTGAGCCAGTGATAAACAACCTTCCAAATAACAAAACTCCAGGCATGGACGGTTTTCCTGGGGAATTCTACCAAACATTCAAAGAAGAAATAATACCATACTCCTAAAGCTATTTCAAAAAATAGGAACAGAAGGAAAGCTACCAAACTCATTCTATGAGGCCAATATTACCTTGATCTCCAAACCAGGCAAAGACCCCATCAAAAAGGAGAATTACAGACCAATTTCCCTAATGAATATGGACGCCAAAATCCTCAACAAGGTCCTGGCTAATAGAATCCAACAGTACATTAAAAGGATTATCCATCATGACCAAGTGGGATTCATCCCTGGGATGCAAGGTGGTTCAACATTCGCAAATCGATCAGCATGATACATCATATCAACAAGAAAAGACTCAAGAACCATATGATCCCCTCAATTGATGCAGAAAAAGCATTTGACAAAATACAGCATACTTTCTTGATTAAAACCCTTCAGAGTGTAGGGATAGAGGGTACATTCCTCAATTTCATAAAAACCATTTATGAAAAGCCTACAGCAAATATCATTCTCAATGGGGAAAAGCTGGAAGCCTTTCCCTTAAGATCAGGAACTCGACAAGGATGCCCACTCTCGCCACTATTATTCAACATAGTACTAGAAGTCCTTGCAACAGCAATCGGACAACAAAAAGGGATAAGAGGTATCCAAATCGGCAAAGAAGAAGTCAAAATGTCTCTCTTCGCAGATGACATGATACTCTATATGGAAAACCCAAAAGAATCCACTCCCAAACTATTAGAAGTTATAGAGCAATTCAGTAATGTGGTGGGATACAAAATCAATGCTCAGAAATCAGTTGCATTTCTATACACAAATAATGAGACTGAAGAAAGAGAAATTAGGGAATCAGTCCCATTTACAATAGCACCAAAAGCCATACGCTACCTTGGAATTAACTTAACCAGCGACGTAAAGGATCTATATTCGAGAAACTATAAATCACTCTTGAAAGACATTGAAGAAGACACAAAAGATGAAAAAATATTCCATGCTCATGGATCGGAAGATTTAACATAGTTAAAATGTCCATGCTACCCAGAGCAATCTACACTTTCAATGCTATCCCAATCAAAATACCGATGACATTTTTCAAAGAACTGGAACAAATAGTCCTTAAATTTGTATGGAACCAGAAAAGGCCCCGATTCACCAAGGAACTGTTGAAAAGGAAAAAGAAGGCTAGGGGCATCACAATGCTGGATTTCGAGCTGTACTACAAAGCTGTGATCACAAAGACAGCATGGTACTGGCACAAAAACAGACACATAGACCAATGAATCAATATAGAGAACCCAGAGATGACCCTCAGCTCTTTGGGCAACTAATCTTTGATAAAGCAGCAAAAAACATCCACTGGAAAAAAGACAGTCTCTTCAATAAATGGTGCTGGGAAAATTGGAGAGCTACATTCAAAAGAATGAAACTTGACCACTCTTTCACACCATACACAAAAATAAACTCCAAATGGATGAAAGTCCTCGATGTGAGACAGGAATACATCAAAATCCTAGAGGAGAACATAGGCAGCAACCTCTATGACATCGGCTAAAGCAACCTTTTTCATGACACATCTCCAAAGGCAAGAGAAACAAAAGATAAAATGAACTTGTGGGACTTCATCAAGATAAAAAGCTTCTGCACAGCCAAGGAAACAGTCAAAAAAACTAAGAGGCAGCCCACAGAATGGGACAATATATTTCCAATTGATGCTACAGATAAAAGACTGGTATCCAAGATCTACAAAGAACTTCTCAAATTCAATGCACGAGAAACAAATAAACAAATCAAAAAATGGGCAGAAGATATGAACAGACACTTTTCCAATGAAGACATACAAATGGCTAACAGAGACATGAAAAAATGTTCAAAATCATTAGCCATCAGGGAAATTCAAATCAAAACCACACTAAGATACCCCCTTACGCCAGTTAGAATGGCAAAAATGGACAAGGCAAGAAACAACAATTGCTGGAGAGTCTGTGGAGAAAGGGGATCCCTCCTACATAGTTGGTGGGAATGCAAGTTGGTACAGCCACTCTGGAAAACAGTGTGGAGGTCCCTTAAAAATTAAAAATTGAGCTACCCTATGACCCAGCCATTGCACTACTGGGTATTTACCCCAAAGAACATAAGAACTAGGAAGATCGGTAGGGGAAGAAAGGGATAAAGAAAGGGGGGGTAATCAGAAGGGGGAATGAAGCATGAGAGACTATGGTCCCTGAGAAACAAACTGAGGGCTTCAGAGGGAGGGTAGTGGAGGAATAGGATAAACCGGTGCTGGGCAGTAAGGAGGGCACGTATTGCATGGTGCACTGGGTGTTATGTGCAACTAATGAATCATAGAACTTTACATCAGAAACCAGGGATGTACTGTGTGGTGACTAACAAAATATAATAAAAAAACATTAAATTAAAATTTAAAAATACCTTAAAAAAAAAAGAAGACACTGGACACAATCTCAAATTGCAAAGAAAGCAAAACCTATATATAGGTTGAATAGAGTGAAAAAGAGTGAAAAAAGCCAAAAATGAGGCGTTTATGTATAAGATGTAGATATAAACAATAAAATTTAAAAAGTGACTTTTAAAAAGTTGGTAAAATAAGAGACTAGTTGAAATAGGAAAAAAAGAAAGAAAAGAAATGGAAAATTTTAGACTGAAAGATAAATGAATGATGAGGAAAAAAATCTCAAGCTCAATATGCTATTTTCCCCTGGCGCTGGAGTTTTACAGTCTTGTGGGATCCATAAAGTATTTGTCCACCTGTTCTTTCCTTTGCTCTTCTGGGGGAGGGGCCTGCTGTGCTGCTCCCCAGGTGTCTTTGCTTGGGTATAGTTGTACCACCTCTTTCCAGGGGGCTGGGCACAGTATTAGATGGTCCTCTGTGTGGCTTTTGTGCCCTGGAGCCTCTTTAGAGGATCAGAATGAAAATGGCTGTTCCCCAATCTCTGGACCAAAGCCAGAGGTCATGGAAGCCCCTCTTCAGTAAACCTTCTGGAACAAACAGTTCTTCACTTTTGTGTGTGCCAAACTTCACAGATTCCTGCGGTTTGTGCCCTCTGCAATCCTCCTGGGGAAGTCCAAGGGTTTGGGATTACTGCCCTTTGTGTGCAGGCTTGTGGGCTTGTAAATGGATCCTGAATTTTGTAAAGTTCTTTCTCTGCATATATTGAGATGGTCATACGATTTTTAGCCTTCATTTTGTTGATATTGTGTATCACATTGATTGATTTACAAATATAGAACCATCTTTGCACCCCAGAATAAATCCTATTTGATCATAGTGGATGATTCTTTCTTTCTTTTTTTTTTAAATGATTTTTTATTATATTATGTTAGTCACCATACAGTACATCCCCGGTTTCCGATGTAAGGCTCGATGATTCATTAGTTGTGTATAACACCCAGTGCACCATGCAATATGTGCCCTCCTTACTACCCATCACCGGCCTATCCCATTCCCCCACCCCCCTCCCCCCTGAAGTCCTCAGTTTGTTTCTCATAGTCCATAGTCTCTCATGTTTCATTCCCCCTTCTGATTACCCCCCCTTTCTTTATCCCTTTTTTCCCCTACCCGATCTTCCTAGTTCTTATGTTCCATAGATGAGAGAAATCATATGATAGTTGTCTTTCTCTGCTTGACTTATTTCCCTAAGCATTATCTCCTCCAGTGCCGTCCATGTTGTAGCAAATGTTGAGAACTCGTTCTTTCTGATAGCTGAGTAATATTCCATCGTATATATGGACCACAACTTCTTAATCCAGTCATCTGTTGAAGGGCATCTCGGCT
>NW_024426119.1:27592563-27648542 GCF_017311325.1 Ursus maritimus
GGCAGAGGCCACAGACTCACTGTCTTTTCTTTGCTGGGGGGGGCTTCTCCTTCTTGTCATTCTGATGAAGAGAGGTTGAGGGGTTGTCCAGAGCCCAAATTATTGACTGGGTCCCAGGCCGTGCCCCTTGTTTTATAGGGATCTTAGAGATGTGGGCTTCTTCTTTAAAGATTTTATTTATTTATTTATGTGGCAGTCAACCAGCGAGAGAGGGAACAGAAGCAGGGGAGTGGGAGAGGAAGAAGTAGGCTCCCAGCGGAGGAGCCCGATGAGGGACTCCTTTCTGGAACACCGGGATCACGCCCTAAGCCGAAGGCAGGCGCTCAATGACTGTGCGACCCAGGCCCCGGGTTGTGGGCTTCTTGATTTTTCAGCCTGCCTTCTGGGGGAGGGGCCTGCCGCGCCGATACTCAGGCAGCCCTGTTTGGGTAGAGTCTCGGTGTCCCCTGCGAGGGCGGATGGGGATGGGCACGCTGTGAGCCGGTATTTCCAGGCTTTTGTTCCCTGGCGACTTTCCCTGGTGGTTTGCTGTGCCTCTTCTGAGAGTTAGAGCAGCAGCGGCCGAATTTCAGCCTCTGTCACAGAACAGAGGGATTGCGGCCCGTTCTCCACTGATGTTCTGGCCACTTTAACTCTGTTACTGTTGGTGCTGCTCAACCCTGCAGCGTCCCGGGATGTGCGCCCCACACCCGGCGTCCCTGCCCTCACTTCCAGGGCCAGCGCATCTCTGTCCTTTGTGTTTCTAATGCCGCCAGCCGCCAGCCGCCAGCCGCCCCGCACGCGCTTCTGGATCTCCCGGTCTCAGTCGATCCAGTGAGCGCACCGGGATTCCAGTGTTTCGCGAGATGCCTGGTGGCGCGTGCGCACCCGGCTCACGGTTTCAGTCTGCTGTTTTGCAGGTGCCGTCCGCAAGCCCCGCCCGCTCTCCTGTGCAAGTGGCTGCCGCTTCCCGGCGCCCAAACGCGGCGGCTCCCTCCCCCTTCCATTTATCTTCCGATATCTGTGCACAGTTTCATGGCTCCCCGCTTCGTACCTCAATACTCAGCGCTGGAGATGTTCATTTGTAGAGTTCCAGATGCGTCTTCCTGCGTCTCAGGCTGGTTCCGTGGTTGTTTAGGCTGGTCTGGTACCTATCCAGCTCGACTCGGGGGACCGGCTGAAAACGGTGTCTCCTACTCCTCCACCATCTTAACTCCCTCTCTCCTGACTTGCAAGATTCTTGTTGCAACTGGACTAGGCAGGCTGAAGACAGGGCCCAAGGACAAGGCCTAGTTGAAAAGAGGTCTCAGAGGAGCCTGACTGAAGTTTGGCCAAGGAGAGAATCTTTGTCACTTAGGAGCTCAAACTGAAGCGGACCATCGACTTTGTTGGGTGTCATCTGAACACCAAGGGTTCTCTGTGACCATTGCTTATATGGAGACAAAGACACAAATGTGGCTTTTGAGCCTTCTGGCTTTATATTTGAGTTTCATGTTGCTTTCCCTGTTCTGGCTCGGTGAAAAGTTCTGTAGCTACAGGAACTAGAAGCAGCTAGAATCAGCAGATAGGAATCCTAAAGCCATTAGGATCAAATATCGGATGATTCTTTCAATACACTGTTGAATGTAGATTGCTAATATTTTGTTGAGTTTTACATCTATGCTCATCAAGGATATTGGCCTGTAATTTTCTATTTTTGTAGTATCTTTGTCAACTCTTGGTATCGTAGTAATCCTGGCATCATAGAATGTTTTTGGTAGCTTCCCTTCTATTTTTTTGGAATAGTTTGAAGAGAATATTTATTAACTCTTCTTTAAATGTTTTGTAGAATTCACCTGTGAATCCATCTTTTCCTGGACTTTTGCTTTTTGTAGTTTTCTGTAGTTTCCAATTCAATTAGCTTACTCATGTTTGTCCTTTCAGTTTTGGAAAATTGTATGTTTCCAGGAATTTATCATTTTCCTCTAGGTTGCTGAATTTGCTGACATATAATTTTTCATACTGTTATATTATAATCCTTTGTGTTTCTGTATGCCAATCATTGCTTCTCTTTCCTTTCTAATTTTGAGTCCTTTCTCTTTTTGTCTTGATGAATGTGGCTCACAATTTATCAATTTTGTTTATTTTTTCAAAGAACCACCTCTTGGTTTCATTGATTTTCTCTCTTTCTTCTTTTTTTTTTTTTTTTGGTCTCTATTTCATTTATTTCTGTTCCAATATTTATTGTTCCCATCTTTCTGCTAACCTTGGGTTTTGTTCGTTCCTTTTTCCCCCTAGTTCTTTAGGTGTAAGGTTAGGTTGTTTATTTGAGATTTTTCTTGCTTCTTGGGATGGGCCTGTATTGCTATAAATTTTCAGAGGTAGAATTTAGTGATTTATCAGTTGCATATATAAAAGAAGACATTTTTTAATAGAACAAGGTTATGGCAGCTTTCACTTATGACAAACTGCCATGTGTTGGGCCCTGGGATACACAAGGCTGTGTTAGAGGATAGTAGATAAACACTGCAGATTCCTCCTGTAGAGGCAAGGTGGGAGAGTCTCCAAATTATAGTTTTCATAGGTTAGAATGTAATGTGATTCTGTCTATCCCCACAGGTCTATGCATATACATTTTTAAGACCTTTATTGAGGTATGCCGTAAAAGTCACCCATTTTATTAAGTGTACAATATAATTTTTTTAGTAAAGTACAGAGTTGTGCAGTCATGACCACAATCTAATTTTCTTCATCCCCAAAAGATCCCTTATATTCATCTGTAATTAATTTTTTTCCAACTCTCATCCCCACTTAACAACTAAATCTACTTTTTTCTCTATAAATTTGCCTTTTCTGGAAATTTCATACAAATGGATTCATACAATATGTAGCCTTTTGCATCTGGTCCTTTCATATAGCAAAAGTGTTTGAGGTACATCCATGTTATAGCAGATATCAACAGTTCATTCCTTTAATTTTCAATAATATTCCTTTGTATGAACATACCACATTTTCTTTAGGTCTTTACCAGTTGATGGACATCTGGGTTGTTTCCACTTTGGGGCTCTTATGAATAATGCTGCTATGAACATTTTGTCAAATCTTTGTGGATATGTTTCATTCCTCTTGGGTATATACCTTGTAGTGGAATCACCAGGTCAAATGGGTTAAACTCTATAATCAACTTTTGGAAACACTGCCAAACTGTTTTCCAGAGTGTCCACACTGTTTTACACTCCCATCAGCAATACATGCAGGTTCACATTTCTCTACAGCCTTGCCAACTCCTGTTATTATTTGTCTTTTTGATTATTTCAACAGGCATTGATGTACAGTGAGCAAAGTTTAAACTGGAAGTCTCTTCCTGTCAAGGGGACCCCAGACCAGAAGGCCCTATACCCAACTAACATTGAAGTTTTGGGTCAGTGGCCACTGAAACAATTGTTGTCTGTATGAAATTCTTTCTGACTGTACTAAGATGCAATCTCTACTTAGTTGCATGTATGGCTATGTTGTTCTTTTCCCAATGAAAAGTTCTAAAAAATACAGCTTCCCACATCAAATAGTTAATTTTATTGCACAAACTCACTTCGTGAGTAACAATTAGACCTCAGAAATAAAGACAATGTATTCTAGAAAATGGTCAGAATTTTTTATATTTAACATTTTACTAGTGAAAAAGTAGGTGCAGGCAGGGAAAATTCTGTGCATTTTATTTAGGAAAAAATCTGTATTACTTCCCTTTATAGTTAGTTTAAAGGATTTCTAAGGCTTTGTACAAATGTAAATATAAAAATAAAATATAATGTGCATTGTAATTTTTAGAAGCTATATTTTTTACCAAATAGAGTAATTTTACTCAGTAAAAATGTGCTGAATGAATTTGCCCTAAGAATAAATATCTTTTTAGGGAACTAAAACAATACAAAATAATGACTTAGTGTTAATAAAATTTTGTCAATTTTATTAAAAGCAGATTCCATTTCTTAACATAGTTAATTTTTCTTTAAAAAAAAAAGTCTACTTTATGGTATTATTTCATCAGAGTAAGTTGGCCCAGTGAGACTGTCATTGACAAAGACATGTACAAAGTTAGCACCACATGTCTATAAATGCAGTTAGCCACAACCTTTCCAATATACAATTTCCCTTTGCTCATACACACATATATTTACAGCTAATAAATAACATTTAAAGCCAAAGCATTGCTAATATATATATAATGAAGTCTGTAGAAGCCAGAGTTCCTAGGGCCATACACTGATTGGATCCATATTTTCTCAAGTTTACACACCCTGTTCAAAACCCAAATCCAGAAAATTAATGAATTAGCAATAAAGGGGGATGACAACAACAAATCTCACAATATTTTATTTTTAGAGAAAATTCATTCCAAGTTGGCTGACAATCACAGCATTCATCCTACTTTGTAGAGGTATAACCATATTTCTGAAATGAAAGGCTGAAGTTCTGGCACCTCTGGAATAATTTCTAGTCCAATATGTCCTAATACTGTATCTCTTGATTATTTATTTTCCAAGCTATGCTGAATAATAAATGTACATGTGGGGCTTCATATGTGAGTAATATGTTTAGATAGCCACACATGTTCACAGCTTGGATTCCCAGCAATAATCTTCGAGACATTTTACTTCCTTAGCAATTTACATTAATATATAGAAGATCATTCTGAAAATATGCTATCTAGTTTATAAATAGATATATTTATCTGTTCGCTCACTCTTGACTAGTTAAAAATAACACCTCTCGTGGCATTTCATGTGGCTATGGCAATTGAGGATTCTTTTAATTTTCCAATTTGGTTTTAAGCACTGTTTATGGATATATACTTTTTCACCTCTTAACTTAGTAACAATGGCCCTTGTCTAAAATTTATAGGAGTTTGCATGTTGTAAAATTTGACCTTGAGTACATATTTTCTTACTAAAACCACGGAAGAAAGAGACATGCTCAAAGAATGATTGAAGCATGACTGAGATAAACCTAAAATTGAACAGTGTCTATGAGATATTAAATGACTTCAAATTGATGAATATAAGTTCAGAAATCTGATTAATGAAATTGTGGTATCATTTTCTTTCCCCATAGTTAAAATTATGTGTCAGCTGACAATAACAGGCTCATTTAAAACACCAACATAGAAAGCAATGTTAAAATATAATCTTGAGGCAAATGGCGGGTAGAGATTAAAGCCTATTAAAACTGAATTGGTCTAAATTTTATATCTCTTTTAATTTGTAACTTAGCAATGATGCAACCAGCTTCAGGGAGGGTTTAGAGTTTCAGTGATTTATCAACTTCATTTTCTATTCCTCTCTCCAAGTCACTAGTCCCTGGTTAACTCCTGGACAACACAGCACCCAATGGCAAGAGAAGAACCATTCCAAAAAAGTCAGGTGTCTTGACTAGTAAGTAAATGGGTCCAACTCATGTCACCAAAAAAAAAAAAAAAAAAATATTTTCTATATTCAGACTTGGAGAAAACTTTGAGACGGTATCAGTCCAGAAAATGCAGACTTCCAATTAAAAAATGAGATTCTACTCAATTTTAAGCTGTGGTTAAACTCACCAGATAAAGAAGGCTTATTACATTACCATGAGCCAAATTGGTTCTTATTTCTTTCTCAAAGGACAAAACAGTGATTTTCAAATCTGCAATCTTTTAATGTTAGAAGATGTGCTATTTGGCCACTATATTCCTCAAACTGAATTAGCCACTTTTTTGGGTATTTGAGACTGTATCCTAAAATAACTAATTAATTACTGATTAGGGATTAATACTCAGGAAAATTCTCTTTGAAACACCCAAAGCACTGGGCATCTTTTGTAAAAAGTTATTTCATTCTTCATGGAATTCATATGCTGTTCTTCCTTCTGCAGATTTGCCCAGGTTCTGAGAAAAAGTAGAGGAAGGGCAATTTATTATTTGCTTAGTGTTTTACAACACTCTCCCCTCCCACCTTCATGATGAAAAAGTTATTCAACTGGAAGTTCAGGACAAAGGTTGTGAGTACATACCCAGGGGATATGTGGATAATGAATCAGACATGGATAAGGGCAGGCTTGGGGGCATGAAAGACACTCTAAGATCTACTTAGCCATGTTCCAATAAGGACTATCATTTTCAGAAGACTGAACCAAATTATTTCAAAGAAGATATGATTTAAGAAGACTTCTTAATTCTAAAACTTGTCAAATGAAATGCCTGATTCTTTTCTTTTCTTGTGATATGAGTCCTCTAAAGAGTTATATCAGAAGATAAGAGACAGAGAACTTTCGATTAATTTGGTGACAGAAGAGAGAAACTGCAGAATGTTATTAGTATGATTCATAATTCCTAGATAAAGTTCAGATGCATAAGGAAAAGCCACCCAAATATCTGTGGTCTCAGTAATCCTATAATCAGACAAGGAATGTATCACTAGACTTTCTCAGGTAAATGATTATGACTTACATAAATAATATGACCAGAAATACTTTTAAAACAGCTGGAGATATTTCCTAAATTTTCAGGTTTTCTTTTTACATTCCCATATAGATTTAAAGTTGTGGATGATTTGGGGAAAATGTAGGTGTACAAGTGTTTGTGTATGTTTGTATGTGACATAAATACATGTATAAAACTTCACAGAGGAGTCACTTCTAAAAGTTGAAGCAAATATGAAATTATCTCATATTTGTGAGGAGGGAAAACAAAGCAATGAACCTCTGAGTAGAATAGTCTCCACTTCGATAAAAATTCAGTTATTCTGGCTCAATACCATCAACTATTTTCCATTTTAAGTTTATCTTGAGTGCTCCCACATTAATGTTTTTAATCAAATGGCTTCAATCTTATTGTTCAAAGTGTATGTCATAATTCCATTTTTGTAAAAAAAATGAAAAAATATTAATATTATATATGCGTTGAGAAGGTCTGAAAGAATATAAATTTAAATGTTAATTGGGAGTTATCCCTGGGGGATAGAGTCACAGTGATTTTATTTTTGCCTATTTTTCCTAATTTATCCATAATTCATAATTATCCATGGATAAATTACAACATAAAATAGAAATTTAAAATAATAGAGATATTCCACATAGGGTCTTTAATATGCTTTTCTGATTAGGCAACTCTTATTCTGTACTTTTGTCAATAAATGTTAACTGAGAGAAGACAAACCAGAGGACAAACCAGAAGCAATTATTTTTTCTATTTCTGGATAATGTTGTACCAGCCTTTCGCATTGTTTCTTGTTTCCCTGGCTTGTATGACATGATCTAAGCTTTTCTCCTTTATACTTGTAACCCATTAGAACTTGGTATCTGGCAGGAGAATGAGCAGAGAAATAAAAGTGAGATAATGTGAGAATTCAGGAGGGGAGAGAGAGGGTCACATGCTTAATCTCCACTTAGTATTGATCTGGAAAGATTTAGCTGACAGCTGCCATATGGATTAGTCTTAAAGTTTGGTAGAAAAGAGCCAGGGTATTGTTTTGAGACGGAAAAGAAGATCATCTCCTAAATTCTAACTCCATTATCTCCACATCGTTGGGGATTTTGAGATGGAGGCTTGGTAGCTTCCCCTTTTTGGCTCTCTGTCCTGGAGTCGGCTGCCACCTGGGGCACCAAGAAGGACTATGTGCTGCCGCTGATGTTTTGCTCCCCTGGAACGGCTATGCCCACAGTCACAATGACGACTACTGTGTTGTACACTCTGAACACAGGCTCCGTAAAGGTAGCAGGGATGCAGTACAGAAAAAAGCAGCGGTAAAGATTTTGTGGTAGTGCAAAAGGAAAATATAGAACAGAAAGAGAATGAAAAAAGAGGAAGTACTGCCAAAAACAAATGGGCCAGGCCAAGGTGTATATGGAAGGGCTAAGAAAGAGCACCTGAAGATTCTAGCCCCAAGAATCAGTGCAAGTCTTTAGTTACGGGATGAAGAGAGACGTATGCAGCAGTGTCCCTAAGTGCAAGCTCAGGATACCCAAGGAACTTCAGCCCCTGATGCTCACCAGCCAGACTTGTTCTTCAGAGACTTGTCATGGCATTTCACAAATACCACAGATGACTTTCCTTTCTGCAGATGAGATACTTTCTCCCTGGAACAGAAGATTACCCTGTAGAAGAAAATGAATGTGAACATGTCATATGGGGAAAGAGAAACAACTGAAAATATATGGTTCGATCAGGGCTGTTTAAATCCTACCTGATCACTAGGATTCATTACTTTGATATTTTCAATAAACTGTTTAAAGTCAGGCCATTCTGGTCAGCAACACATCTGAACCAGAGAGTTATTTGAGGGCCTAACCCACTGTTCAACAATAGAGTTAATCAGTCTAGACAGGCACATAAACAGCTTGGAGCAGCCTTAAAATCACAAAGCTTTCACCACGAGGTGACACAAGATCAACTTTACCACTTCCTCGTATCTGCATTAGGGAATTCACAAACCATCCTTCAACTGGCCTGCTAGAGAAACAAATGCTCTGCATAGCCTCTCCATCCACAACCTGTTTTTTGTGTTTTTGTTTTGCTTTGTTATGAAAGAAAATGACCAAAGAGAAAAAATTTATCAATCCTAACTTAAGGAGTCATTTTTATTAACAACAATGGCACACTATAGTTTGCAAAATCCCTGTACATTTAGTATAAAAGTCTTAAATGCTATGGGGCTCTCTATGCAATTAATTTATAGATATACGTGAGGTGGGGTGGGGAGACAGAATGAGATTACCTTTTCGTTCTTCTCTAAGAGCTGATTTTAATCTTTGAATGTCAAAGTAACATCTCTGAGATTCTTTCCATAACTGTTTTGTGCTTGCAAGAAACAGTGCTAAATGAGAAGCTGAGATCCTCAACTTAAAATCTCAGCTCTCACTCAATAATTGTGATCAATTAATGGCTTATAGTTTCTTTCCATGAAATTCAGAAATACTATTACTTCGATAGTATGATAATAAAAGAACACTCCTCCCCAGAATTATAGGTATAATTATCTAGTTGATATAGTCTTAAAGAAAAAGCTTACTAAAGCTCCACCTGAACTTATCCCTAGGTAAGGATGCAGTGAGTCTAAAGTGAATGGAGAAAAATAAATTTAATTACTTTTTTTGAGTCTCTCCTGCCTTTACTCTGATCTTCTCAATAGCAAAGCCAGGGCTGCTCCACCAGTCTGACCAGCTGAAGTATGAATCACTCTTCCATTTGAGTTTCAACATTAGCAGTTCCCCAATATCCACCTCCGTGTAAATCAGAAAGGAGTATGTCTTATTCGCAGAAACTTCAGACCTGAAGCAAAAATCAGCGTATTTGGTTAGTTCTGGAAACAAGTGTTTTATTTTTCTCATTTTTCTTCCTCCCAAGATATAAATAAATAGCTTTATTGTTTGGGAGATATTTTAAAAATGCAAAAAATGTCCAGCAAAATACTCAAAATGAAGATCAATGGCATTCAGGGTATTTTAAAAGATATCTACACCCTTTTAATCTATTCTAAATTTTACACTAACAATATGAACTATTTAATACAACTCTTAAGAAAAAAAATCCATAAATCAATCATTCAGAGACATTTATATTCATTTTCATATATCCCCTTTCAATCTATATCGCTATGTGAACATGTTTACTTTGTTAAAGTCATAAGATACATATAATTCTCTATTCTTTCTTTACTTCATATTTTACTTTCCATTTCTTGCCATGTTGTACCTAGTTTTCTATAATTACAGTTTTAGAAGCAACCTCTTTGACATCGGCCACAGCAACTTTTTTCATGACACATCTCCAAAGGCAAGAGAAACAAAAGAAAAAATGAACTCGTGGGACTTCATCAAGATAAAAAGCTTCTGCACAGTCAAGGAAACAGTCAAAAAAACGAAGAGGCAGCCCATGGAATGGGAGAATATATTTGCAAATGACACTACAGATAAAAGACTGGTATCCAAGATCTACAAAGAACTTCTCAAACTCAATACACGGGAAACAAATAAATCAAAAAAATGGGCAGAAGATATGAACAGACACTTTTCCAATGAAGATATACAAATAGTAACAGACACATGAAAAAATGTTCAAAATCATTAGCCATCAGGGAAATTCAAATCAAAACCACGTTGAGATACCACCTTACACCAGTTAGAATGGCAAAAATAGACAAGGCAAGAAACAACAGATGTTGGAGAGGATGTGGAGAAAGGGGATCCCTCTTACACTGTTGGTGGGAATGCAAGTTGGTACAGCCACTCTGGAAAATAGTGTGGAGGTCCCTTAAAAAGTTAAAAATAGAGCTACCCTGTGATCCAGCCATTGCACTACTGGGTATTTACCCTGAAGATACAGACGGAGTGAAGAGAAGGGCCATATGCACCCCAATGTTCATAGCAGCATCGTCCACAATAGCTAAATTGTGGAAGGAGCCGAGATGCCCTGCAACAGATGACTGGATTAAGATGTGGTCCATATATACAATGGAATATTAGTCATCAGAAAGAGCGATTGCACAACATTTGCAGCAACATGGATGGGACTTGAGGAGATAATGCTAAGTGAAGTAAGTCAAGCAGAGAAAGACAATTATCATATGATTTCTCTCATCTGTGGAACATAAGAAGTGGAAGATCGGTAGAAGAAAGGGAAGAATGAAGGGGGGTAAACAGAAGGGGGAATGAACCATGAGAGACTAGGGACTCTGGGAAACAAACTGAGGGCTCGGAGGGGAGGAGGTGGGGGAATGGGATAGGCTGGTGATGGGTAGTAAGGAGGGCACGTATTGCATGGTGCACTGGGTGTTATACGCAAGTAATGAATCATCGAACTTTACATCAGAAACCAGGGATGTACTGTATGGTGACTAACATAATATAATAAAAAATTTTCATTAAAAAAAAAAGAAGCTAGATTGATTTCATTGACTTTAAACTTTAACCACTGCCTCAATGTTGGGTACTTATTTTGTTTCTAATCCATGCTATTATATGTACCAATGTAATGAATATCGTTTGCCATAAAGTTTTTTAAAAAATCTGATGACTATTTCTTTTCCAAGTGTTCTACTCATCTTCTGCTCTAAGGACCAATGGTTATAGCAGGTAACAGTACCATGATCAACCCACATGCTGGAGGTAATGCCCTGCGGCTACTCACAGGGTAAAAGGGATGTTCTCACTCTCAGCCACAGTGCCATACAGAGAGATCTCAAAGGCCTGGTTGGTCTGTGTATCACTCTCAGTCCCGGTAAAATGTATCTTTACTTGGTAATGGAAGACTGTAGGGAGAAAATTGGAACAAGTGCTGATCAGTTTTTATGGAAACACCACCACCCCCAGATAAGCAGGCAACTCAGAACCACAGAATTCTGATCCATTAAATAGGAAGTGTTCACACATGACTACCAGTGTAGCTTGGAAAGATTTCTTCATGTCTGCACAGTGTTTGTTACTAGAAACTTCAGACCTTGCATTCCACTCCCTTTCAGGAAAGTGTGGTTGTAGCAGATAGGAGGAACCCAGGTGCATATGAATTGTTAAGTAGTCCTAGAAAGTAATCATCTTTGATGGGACACAAGGGAGATCAAATTGAGAAGCTGAAATACCCATGATTCTTTCTCCAAGAACTCTACCCTTTCTTGGCCATCTTTGTCCCCGGATATCTATACAGAGCATATTTGGCATTTGTTAATGGGACACTGTATGTGACTGTTTCTTCATGTTTTATGGGTACGTCTGACTCCCTACCCTATGTGTAAATTCCCTCAGGTCAGAAGATCACGTTTATCCTCTTTATCCCCCCACCATCTAGCACACAGTAGGTATTATAGTAGGCTCACAATCAAACTTATTCATTGAATCATCAGTGAGGCCATAAAGACTGCTAGTTCTTAACGTGTTCTGTAATTAGGGAGAACCTCTGGAAGCAGATAATTGAACTTCTACATTTCCTCCCTGCTCATGCCATCTCTACTAAAAACCCTGAGTAAATGGGATGGGGGAGGTTAAGGAGATAGGAACAGCAGCAGGTTTAACATACAGCTACTAACAGTGAAGAGAAACAGAGTTTGGGGTTGAATGGAGCCCTTGCAGGCATCACCACAGACCACAGCAGGGGAAGTGGAGACTGCCAAAGTATCCCCAAGAATAGTGATGGAGCACTGCATAGCAACAAGCAGGACGCCTGGGGATGAGTCTTCAGAAGATTCCAGTCTCCTCTATACCTCACACCCACTTTCTCATTCTGAAGAGTCAGAAAAACTAAGGGTTTCCTCATTGCTTAAAAGGTTCCCTTGAATTATTGCTGCTCCAAACCTTGGGGCCACCAAATACACCACTATGGAGGTTCTAACAAACCACCTTACAAATAGTTGCCTCCGTCAGATATATTTTACCTTGGAAAACCGTACTTCAATTATCATCCTTTCCCTCAGACTTCCACCTGGACTCCACATAAGTTAGCTTTTCTGGTCTTAGTTCCTCTTGCCAGATTTCCTTGGTATCTCCTCTCGCTTCCCTTCAATCCCTATAAATCTCGCTCTAAACAAGTCTGAAATTCAACTGTACAAATTCATGACAAAATGGAAATATTTTGAGGTCTGATATATTCTTCCCTCCCAGAAATAGCTGAATTTTAAAATACAGGTAGTTTTTGCCCTCACTTAAAGCAAACTTTAGGAGTGGGTAAACTCTTGTCTGTGAAGGGCCAAATAGCAATAATTTAGGCTTTGTGGGCCATACAGTCTTTGTCCCAACTACTTAACTCTGCTGCAGTAGCACACAAGCACTCTTAGTCAACACAAAAATGAATGTGTGTGGCTGTTTTCTAATAAAACTTTCTTTACAAAAGCAGGCGATGGGCTGGATTTGGCCTATAGTTAGCTTGCTGACCCTGGAAAGATGGATGGTTTTACATTAGCTCACAGCCTGGTACTAATGGGCTGGCCCACGCGAGTGGTCATAATGGCAGAGGAGGGTGGAAAGCAAGGCTGCTGCATAGGGTAGTGCAGGTTGCGCCCTGGGCCTTACTGGCAATGGGAATTAGGAGCTTCAGTTAAATGGACCAGGGTAACTCCCTCTCTACCAACGGAAATACAAGTGAGGGTTCAGGGTTGAGTAATACCGTTTCGCTACCTCTGTTGCAATGGACAGACGCAGTACATGTGATGCAATGAGCAATAAGAAATAGGATGGAATTTATTTTCTTTATTCACAACATCCTCCAGCCTACCTTTGTAAGGCATCTGAGAGCGAGTCTTCAGGTACATTTTGCTGCTTCTTTTGGCTCTGACTTTATTGATCTCATAGCCCAAGTTGTTGCAACGGTTCTTTCTGCAACTCAGGCAGAGCCCTTTCTCAAAGGCTTCCTTTGAATTGCACCGGTAGGCCTTGCTTGGATTTTCTTCATTCAACAGAGAGTCAATAAAGAGATGAATGGAGCGCTCATGGGAACACTTCACTAGCTGGTCCACATCTGGGGAAAATGAGGCACAAAGAAAATTCAACTCCATGAGTGTCCACAATGAGTGTTTCATCCTGTATGTCTGAACTAGTTTCAGAATAAAATTACCTAAGGATCTAGTCCTATGACTGCTTGAGTGTAAGTCCTATTTAAGGAGGTATTTTTGGTGGCAGTGTCTCATCTCTTTCTGAGTGTCAAAATTGCAAATTTTCAGAGAACTTTTGCCTTTTCTGCTGTCTTATGTATGTTTATGAAGATATAATAAGAGACAATCAAGGTAGAAGTTGATTTCCCCCAGTTTGTCACATCCTTCTCTTATATTGAAAACATAAGACATTTCTACATGCTTCTAGAAACATCATAAAAGGCAGAATTGTTAAGTGAATAGTATTTTATCATAGATATTATGTATAATTGGAGGTTGTCTCACTAACAATTTTTACATCAAATGAACCACAGAAATAATTAGCAATGTAATAAAAGTGTACCTCTTACCATAAGCTTTTATAACTATTGAAAATAGTAATATTAAGCTGTAATTTCTATAACATATGCACAAAAAACCTGAGCATATTGACTATAGGTAGGTTCCATTGCCCACAAAGGATGAAAAGATCCCTTAAATTATAAATTTAACACGAACATGATTATTGAAGTAAACATTAAGATAATATTAAATTATGGGGCGCCTGAGTGGCTCAGTCATTAAGCGTCTGCCTTCGGCTCAGGGCGTGATCCCGGCATTCTGGGTTCGAGCCCCACAGCAGGCTCCTCCACTGGAAGCCTGTTTCCTCCTCTCCCACTCCCCCTGCTTGTGTTCCCTCTCTCTCTGGCTGTCTCTATCTCTGTCAAATAAATAAATAAAATCTTTTAAAAAAAAGATAATATTAAATTATATCTTCTTTAAATTTTGGAATATTTATTGTTAGAGAATGGTGATTTATTTTATTTTTTTAAAGATTTATTTATTTATTTTAGAGAAAGCTAAGAAGAGAGAGAACACATGTGCATGAGTGAGGGGAAGGGCAGAGGGAAAGAATCTTTAAGCAGACTCCCCACTGAGGGCAGAGCCCCACTCAGGGCTGGATCTCATGACCCACGAGATCATGACCTGAGCCAAAACCAAGAGTCAGATGCTTAACAGACTGAGCCACCCAAGAGCCCTTTGTTTCTTATTTGTACATCTCTTTAAAAGATTGACGAAAGAAATTTGGACTAATTAACAATAACTCTTATGGTTTCACAACCATATTCAAAGTATAACAACATGTGGCTCATTATCATTTTATGCTGCTATTATCCAACACAATGGAGGTTTCTTGTGTAGCTCTCACCTTTCTCTTCTTTTATTTCTGGAAGCTCAGTACTCAGTGTAGTCTACAATATAATACATAAAAGAAAACATATCTGTCTGTCTGACCAAAGGCAGTACTAAGGCTGTAAAGGGATTGTGCTGAATATGATAGCTTCTTCAGAAACATTTCTTGATTAAATGTGTATATTAAATCTACATACTTGTGGGGAATGGGTAGGAGACTGGATCAATAAGAATTAAGTGTGAAACTTACATTTAATTAACTTCTTTTTTCAAAGATTTTATTTATTTATTTGACAGAGAGACAGCCAGAGAGAGAGGGACACAAGCAGGGGGAGTGGGAGAGGAAGAAGCAGGCTCCCAGCAGAGGAGCCCGATGTGGGGCTCGATCCCAGGACCCTGGGATCACGCCCTGGGCGGAAGGCAGACGCTTAATGACTGAGCCACCCAGGCGCCCCGACATTTAATTAACTTCTAAATCGTATTTACCTCCAAGGCCTCTCTCTGCAATCACACGGATAGCTTCCCCAATGTTACATCCAGGTTGAAAAGTGCCTCCATTAGGATAAATGTCAACATGTCCTACTGGTTTCTGGATTCCAATACTTCGGCCAGGCGACCCTCTGGTGAATGTGTGTAAGACGTCTACAAAATCTGCATCATCGGGAGAAAGGCGACTTGGAGCTTCTGCATATTCAAAGTTAGGTCCAGCTGGATCTAGGCCTTAATGCAAAAAAAAAAAAAAAAAAAGAAGAGGCCTCACAGATTTTTAAATTCCCATTCGTTTTGGCCTCAATTAGTATCACCTTAGCATTCGATTGTTCATCATTTGAATGCCCTGGTTGACTGTCTTCCTTTCTCCAAATAGCCTCTAGTGTTGGCCCTTCTTCTCACTGATGTGAGAGATGACGTACGTGCAATACATCAGCAAAGCACAGAGCAGAGGGAGGAGGGGAATGAGCTTCCCAGGGACTCCACTGAGCTCTCTGTGCTTAACTCTGCTCTACTTCTCTTCTAACAGTAGGAAGTAAGCCCAGGAGAGCAAGGGTCCGTATTCTATCCTACTCCAGAAAAAAAAAAAAAGCCCTCCCATGAGATAATTTGCTGTGTTTGCTGGGCAAACACAAAGGAACACCAGACACATATGGGTATTTGACAAACATTCTGATTCTCTTTCAGAATGACAGGCATCTCAACTCTTCTGTGATAAGACTACTGGCACTGCTTTCTTTTTTTTTTTTTTTTTTTTTTTTTTTTTTATTATTTTTTTCAGCTGGACCTAACTTTGAATATGCAGAAGCTCCAAGTCGCCTTTCTCCCGATGATGCAGATTTTGTAGACGTCTTACACTCTCATGTTTCATTCCCCCTTCTGATTACCCGCCCTTTCTTTATCCCTTTCTTCCCCTACTGATCATTCTAGTTCTTATGTTCCATAGATGAGAGAAATCATATGATAGTTGTCTTTCTCTGCTTATTTCACTAAGCATTATCTCCTCCAGTGCCGTCCATGTTGTAGCAAATGTTGAGAACTCATTCTTTCTGATTGCTGAGTAATATTCCATTGTATATATGGACCACAACTTCTTAATCCAGTCATCTGTTGCAGGGCATCTCGGCTCCTTCCACGATTTAGCTATTGTGGACATTGCTGCTATGAACATTGGGGTGCATATGGCCCTTCTCTTCACTACGTCTGTATCTTTGGGGTAAACACCCAGTAGTTGGCACTGCTTTCTTACCAGTAATTCTATTGACCTTCTTATTGGTCAGACTTCCTGCAATGCCAGCAGCGTGGGCTCCAAGGCTGTATCCCAAGAGATGGACATTGTCCAGAGGATAGTGAAATTCCTCCTTTGGAAGAGAAAAAGAAAAAGGGGTTCTTACAGTTCTGTACAAAAGATCAAAGCTAAAAGGAAAAAAATATGTAAGTATTGTTTTTGAAATACAGGCAATGCTGAAAATTAAACACTACTTATTTTAATTTTGTGTTCTAGATCAGTCTATAGTGTTGAGATTTTCTCTTTCTTTAAAAACATATTTAAGTTAGAAAGTTTTCCCATCCATCTGAAATCAAAGTGTATGGAAATCTGAATTTCCACAGATCTGAAAATATATGTATGAATGTATGTGTGTAGCTACATATTTATATGTAGATATATGTATATATATGTGAACTATATGTAGATAAGCTATATGTAAATACACACAAATATATTAAATATATATTTAACTTCAACTCATTATTCCCTACTCTAAATACCCTACATCACTTTATTCTTTAAGGTTAGTCAGAAAATGACTTAAAACCAGGAAATATTACAGGGAGAAAGAACCATAGGTACATATGGTCCAGCCTCTTTATTCAACCTATGAGAAGTCTGAGGCTCAGGCAGGTGATCTAATTTGCCAGGTTCACTTTCCTGATAAGCAAAAGGGTGAAGAAAAGAACTTTTATCTTTTAATGACCAGTCTAATAAACAGAGATTATTTTTTATCTTCAAGTATCTGGCTTAAATAATTTGGCCCTGTCAGAGTATTAACTTTCTTTCAGCCAACCCTAAGATACTTTTCAAAGGTAATTTTCAGGGGATGACATCGGAGAATACAAGTGGATAAAGTGGAAGCTAAATCAGAACTCCTGACCCATAGCCACCTCATAGTCTACAGACCTTTCCTGCCATTTTCTTCCTAGCTCAAATCTATCAGTCTATCTAACCCTCAACAAAAATCTGGATCTTTAATCTACACTATGGAGTGGGTAGTATTAACTTTTCATGAAAAAGATTGGTATTTTAATGGGTCAAATGCAGGACAGGATTTCCATGTGCCAGCCAAGTGGTAGAGAAGGATTTGGCTACACATGACATCTTTCCTCTGCCCTGAAATAAAAAGCTTTTGTCTGCTCTGCCCACTTAGTTCTTGGTCTCACCAGATCTATTCACTATGAGAATATCAAAGGACACGGCAGGGCAGGACTATGCCTTGACTTTACAGTTTTATCATTCTTATCACCATGCTGCTTTCTGGCTAAAAAATGCCTGTGCTTATTCTGAAGATTTGAGTTGCCCCAGAAAATATTTATATTTAAGTGAAAAGGAATCAAGACCACCATTTTGTTCAGTACTAGCAAAGACGCTAGTTTTGGACGCATAAGGCTTCTTCCCCCAGTCTTACCGCCATCCAGTTGATGAACTTGGCCACATCTTTTCCCACCAGCTTGGTGTACCCTGCAGACACTGGATAATGCTGCTGGGCCCGCGACAGCCAGTCCACCACAATGACATTCGAGTCCGGTTCCCTCTTGTACAGGGCAGCCACAAGTTTTGGCACCCAGTTCTCATACATTCCTGTCACCTGAAGAGGATGATACAAGCTTTCCTAAAATACCCACCTGCAACGTATTATAGGTATGTCAGCCTAATACACCTACATTAAATGGAAAGAAAACGACCAAACAAACCTGAAAGGAAGCCCAGTGGCTCAGAAAGATAACCCAAACCATGCAAAAGTGTATTCAGAGACTTGTGCCTGCCTCTACTGAGGCAAATTTGAGTATGCCAAAGAAGGAATGTGTTGAACTGAGGAATGGCAGATTAGGTTTGCACTACCGATTTTTAAAAACTTGTTTTATAAATTCTGTAAAACCAATAATTTATATAAAAGATCAATCTGAATAAGTTAAAATTCTGCAGCAGAATCTATAATTCTGAATATATTCAAAATATATTTAATTTAATTACTTGCAATTAGCCTGTAAATTTTTCCCAACCACATTATTTTGGAGGATGTGAATGCACCTTTTTTTTCTTATAAAGAGTCATTTATATAAAACGTTTGATGTACTAATGAAAAAAATAGTTTCAAACATACTAATCCTAACAGAAGGTAAATTCATTTAGCAATCTCTTTGTTAATACATAAGCAAATGATCAGCTTTGGCTTAGATTTTTTTTTTTTTAATAATTCTCTCCAATTCTTAATTATCAGAGTGGAAATTAATGAGATTTAATAGTCACAATTCCCAAATTATTAGATTGGCCCTGTTTGGAGATAAGGAGACTTCCAACTGTAATTCTTTGCTTCTTATTTTAAAAAGGCTCCCAAATTCAGAGTCAAAAGAACTGTAAGAGTTCTCAGGTTAATTCTATTTATGTAAAATTTTATTTTACGTTTCCAGAGAGGACATTGGACACCTTTGCAAAGATGCATACTTTAAAATAATTAAAACACACTTAAACACTGCAGATTGTAAAATTGTGTATCATCTTGCTTCAACGTAGCAGTAACCTGATTCAAATCCCCAAATCTCCCCACCCCTACTATGACCTGAGAGAAAATCATGTTGTAGGCATAGTAAAGGTTACTTAAATATGTACTCAACAAAGAAGGTTCTCAAATACATTTTTAAGGTAGCTTGTCAGGGGAGACCTATAAAACCTATATTCTTCTTAGATTAATTCCAGTAACAAAAGTAGGAGTCATGAATTATCAAATCAAGGGACTTCATTTGGAATTTTGATCTTATACAGCAGATTCTTTCCGATTTATGCTTCCATTTTATTTAGTTTATTTTCTAGACTAAAACTATCAAAACATGAGATCTCACTTCACTCCTGACACTAGCAACTGCACAATTTTTCACTTCACAGCTGTGCTCTCTGGTAGGAAAAAGCAAACCTGGAACTCAGGAGATTTTGCTTTCAGTCCCAGCTATTCCAATAATTACTTGTACGAACGCAGGCACTGTTTTAACCTTGTAGGCCACCAATAAAACAAAGGGTTTGAGTTCAGATGATTTTGGTTACCTGCCACCTCATAAATGTCTTCTTGTAACCATTTTGATTCCCAATCTATTTGCAGTGATGTAATACCAGCTCTAAATCTATTGCCATTTCAAGTATGAAGAGAAAAAAAGAAAAGGTATAAAGGTGATATTAGTCCATTAGAAACTCATTTAAACCTTCTTTGAACCTGTCTCAGCTAGAGGTTGCTTTAAAAAGTCTATGTGCAGCCTGGGTCATTGAGGGAACAAGTCAGAACTCCACCAAGCCCCAAACCCTGATGAACTGGTCCTGTCTCCCCTTCTCCTGTCTTAGATGTTGGGGGTTTGCCACCCTTTGCCTTTCAAGAGACGATGATGTCAGTTCTTCAGAATGCAATGTTAACCACGCCTTCTTTCAGCCAGGCATGAGGACCTCCTACCACAATGAGAATTCTGTACTTAACACTCTGCTCTATGAAACCTAAGCAGGTGGCAAAGCTCCAGGACAGCTGTGTCTAAGCTGCCTTCTGGGATGTGTTCTATGCACACTACATGCTAAGCATTCTTTCGGATTTTCCACGGCAAAGGCACAGAACTTCTTCATTTCCCTGTGTCCTATGACCTTGAGTTGCTAAATAGTTTACCTCAGATAAGGCAAAAAATCTTGTTTGCTCTAAGCCCCTATTATAATTTTTTCAGCATTATCAATGTTTCCAAGTTAGGCAATCTGTGAAAGAGTAAGTAACCCAACTTAGTCCTACAGTGACTGATACTTTTATTAACTGCCTAAAAACTATTCTAATCCTTTCTTTTTTAATTCGACATAAAATACTGCTGTTAGTAGCCCTGAACAACAAAGGCGTGGAAAATCCAAGTACTCACCCTCTTTAATCCTAAAAAGGCATTATTTACTAGGGTTTTTTTTCCTGAGGTTCCTTAAATCACCACAAATTTTTAAAATCTTTGATTCTCAGACACACAGCTGAACTGAAGCCCTTCTGGCCACTCATTCCAGGTGGTCCAACTGAACCAGCCAGACAGTCCACTGCGATAAGCTGAGATCAGTTACCCAGTGTGGCTGGATTAGTTATTGCATAGGCTAAACAGCTCTTTATGATGAAACTCAGTTTCATAGCTAGTGGCCTAGCCTCTGAGCTCAGGCTCTCAAAATGTCAGGACACACAATGTGAAGAATATGGTGGGCTTAGTGGGCAGGAGGACCAATGATAAAATTGGCACTCTCTACTGAGACTGGGTTAGTCATGTCATCTTTGCATGAGAAGGAACTATGCTTTTGAAAAATTCCTCAAGTATCAAGTTCTCTTAGGGATAAGATTGAGATATCTGAGATATTCAATTTATTCTGTCATATAAAATGTTTATTACGCTTACTATACTTTTCTGAAAAGTATTTAATGTTCTGTGTACAACCAAAATGTCTCTAAAACTACCAATGGTTACTTCCTCTTATTTAAATCTCTTAAAACGTAAAAACATCTATGTTAAGAATTTGAATATTTATTTTTATCATAAGATATATAATTTATTATGTTAACTCTAGTAAATAGATTTTTTTGAAGAAACATCCATGTAAATTCTGTTAGTAGTTGCCTTCACCTCCATAAAAGTTATAGCAATTGTCCTGGATTGTTAATTAAGAAAGGCACTTAAGTTACACAGGAAAAGAAATCGAGACTAGAAGTCTATCAGTCATTCTCTAATTTATCTCATTAGAATTTATTTAGTGTCTATTAGCTCTGACATAATGGCAGGACTATTTCTCTTTAACTTCCCATCTTAAAAAAGTCCTTTTTATATAAAAAATGAAATCTGCTCACTAGGGTTTTAAAATATTACCAACTGAAGTAGCTAAGAACTCCACCGTGGAAAGTGACTGTCTGGCATACTTAGAAGTCACTACTTTAATCATATTCTTTTTTTTTTTCTTTTTTTAAAAGTTTTTATTTAAATTCCAGTTAGTTAACACACAGTTTCACATGTAAAATTTAGTGATTCAACATTTCCATACAACATCTGGTGCTTATCACAACAAGTGCACTCCTTAATCCCCATCACCTATTCTTATTCTTTAAAAGGAAAAGTAAATGTAACCACAGTTTTCACTTTTTCTAATCATTTTGCATGATATTTCCCTGGCTAACCCTCTTTCATCTCTAGAAAAGTTCCCTAAAGTTTACAACTGGAGAATTCTGGAAGTAGAGTCTAACCTCTTTGTCTTACACCTCAGTCAACTGAGGCCCAGAGATGAGAAGTAGCATCAATCACATCACAGAGTTGGAAAATGGCAAAGCCAGAACCAAAATCAATAGTTCCTCACTCCACTCCAATCCCCTCCTCTCTCTGACAGGTTTTCCCTTAGGAAAGGACCTTTGGTGATGTGCTGCATGAATCAGGACCTTGCCAGGTTTCCACTGGTTTCCTAAAATCATAACCTACATTCTGCTCTGTAGTTGAGCAAAGGCTTGTTTTCCCACCTCACAAGAATGTCTGGTTCGAGGACACCAACTAGGTACCATGGTAAAATGAAGGATGGCACTACCTGGAGGAAGTACTCATGAACCCATGATTTTAGATTCCACAATCCCCACCCCAAGCCAGAATTGCCTGCACTCAAGTTTAAAGTAAAGCCATTGGAAAACAAGCTTTGGAAAGCCATTGGAAAACAAGGCATTGGAAAACAATCTCCATACAGGATATGGAGACTCATCACAGGGTTCCCAATAAAGATAGCAAACCAGTCAGGCAGGATGCCTGGTCTACCCCAATTTGCTCCTTCCTAAAGAGACTGTCTTACCGTCCAGCCATGGATCACCACAAAGGTTTTGCTGCTGTGGTTGAAGTGGCAGTTAGCCACAGATTCTGTCACTCCAGGAATGAGGTGGCAAGTATCCTCAGCTGTGTCTTCAGGGGTCCTTAGAGCAAATTTACTTTCAATATCTATAAACTCTCTTCCTCCTGTAATTCCTGAAAAGGGAAAATTGGATAGGTGGCTAATTGGAAGGCTGTTCGTTTTATTTGCTGGAATGGTATGTTTTAGGTTTATAAGCAACTACCACCAGTGCTATTTTTGTTTCTATTTTTTTTAAATATATGTAGATTGAAAGAGAATGACTAATCCTCGATTGGTGATCAAAGTTGACAGAGACCAAAATCCAGGTCTCTTGGTTATAATTCAAAACTCATTCTCCCAAAGAACATCGGCTTATGGCTCTTGCATTGTGAAGTCCCACTTATTTCATATATTATTTCATCCTCTTTCAATCTCTGGTTACATCAAAGAAATGTTTTCCCAAAATATTATATAATAGGCTTGAGGAAAGCTTGTTTCCTTTTCACTAGGATAATTTTTTTAAATGTTAGTAATTACAAAAGTTGGAAGCCCAAGTAAATTTTTGTATAAAATTATTCCCACCCCCATAGCAAGGTACATCAGTTAAAAAATGTTTTAAAAAATCATTCAGTGGTTTGTTCAGAAATACCTGTGCTATGTGTGAACTGGTTAATTCATTTTTTAAAAATATTTTTATTTATTTATTTGACAGCGAGAGCACGAGAGCGCATAAGCAGGGGGAGCAACAGAGGGAGAGGGAGAAGCAGACTCCCCACTGAGCAGGGAGCCCAACACAGGGCTCAATCCCAGGACCCTGCGATCATGACCTGAGGCAAAGGCAGATGCTTAACTGACTGAGCCATCCAGGAGCCCCTGAACTGGTTAATTCTTTTTGCAGATATTTCTTTTCCAATATTTCTTGTCTTTGCAGTCTTTCACACAAAGTCAAAGCTTAAAAAACTACAGCAAAGCAGATTTGGGAAAGAATCCACTTTGACTCTTCATACTCAACCCCAAAGTGAATAAGGAGAGAAATAAAACTTCAGCCAACCTTTTGACTCTCTTGACAATAAATCTAAATTTTGATAAATCTTCATTTAATACTACAGTGAATGCTTGAAGTAAATTGTATTTCAAATAAAGTCAAATTCTTACACAAAGTGAGCAAGTCAAAGGGAAGTTATATTAGGGGAAATTATTTAATTTCTTAACAAGTAAAAAAATTAAAAACTATTTACTATAAGGTAATAATTTGTAGTTTTTGGATTTCTCTATTTAACACTCAGAAGATAAATAATTGGTCCGTCTAATTTCTTAATCTAAACTTCCTCTTTTCACAATTCAAATGCTGAAAATCTATAATTTCAAATAATATTGCAAAAGCCAGGCCAAAAAGTGAAAATAAGAATGATATAGTATAGTGAATGTACAGGAATTCAAATCAGGCTGAGCACTGGTCAACATTTTCCTTTTTAATTACTTTCTAAAACTCCTTAAGTAATTCATTATAGGTGACATGTTGATCACACACACACACACTTCTAGCACCTGAACATTCCAAAATAATTTATTCAAATAATAGCTGTGGTAAACTATTGATACTTAAGGGTTTTTTTTCATTTTCAAATAGCAAAATTGCACTTGAAAGCCACTGACCCATCAAAAATACACTTTGCCTTCCATCTTACTTGAAGATGTAGGTCTTCCTTTTCCTTTCTAACCAGGAAGTACTCTGGTGGTCTCATTATTTGCCTGATAGTAGAAGAAAAATATTGTAAATTTTTAATCTGATTCTGCTCTCGGGTCTTGAAGGTTCCCTCTCAAAAAAAAAAAAAAATCATAGCTCCTGTACAGATTATCTGCATAGCCCATTGAGAGGTCCAATTTTCCACAACTAACATTTTCTGTTGGGTACATAGCTTCTAAGTAAAAAAATAGGAAATTCATACATTCTCAAATTCGTATTTGGAGATTTTTATTTCACTTCTCAGGGAAATTCTTTTTCATTTTAAGTTATAGAAAGCATAATGAAGCATTTGACAGGAAGACAGCACCACTCTATATGCTACGAGACATTTTCAATTCTATGTCAGTTCTATATATGAAATCATAAATGTTAGTAGCAATTACAGTCAGTCTTTCCTTCTCTTTGGTATTCTGATAGAAATTTTCACACTACTGGTGTAAGAGTGTCTCAGCATTCTAAAGATGAATATATTTCCCAAGCTTCACTTTCTCACACAACTGATGTGGGTCAGTCAATATGTTTAGTTGTCCCAGTATATACACTGGGATTGCTCTTGGCTGGCAGATGAACTGATTTGACTCAATTGTTACTAAGGGAATTATTGTTTTCCATACATGAAAATGGTATTAATGACTCTGGGTTTATCTTCTTTAAGGGGACCAGAATCTTTTTTATCAGGTCACCTTAGAAATTAAAGCTACCTTAAATTAGCGGAAGGGAGGCCGCCTAAGGTGTATTCCTTCTTAAGAGATCATATCAGCAGCACCACACCAACTGGTTGGTTCCCATCAGATATGTCATTATTCAGCACTAAGGTAAGATTTGGGGTAAGTTACAAGTTAATGCATTTCTCGACTATGTAATCTTTATTTCTAAATTATTAAGTAGCTAAAATTCTAAGTGTATAAACAAAGACAAGGAATTCACTTAATGTGGATAATAACTCACAGAGATGAAATTAGGTTGAGAGATCAAAGCGCTTCAAAGGTAAATTTATAGGGATACATTATTGTTCTGAAAAGAAGGGACATTAAGCATCCCAGGAAAGCTAAAGTCATCTCACAATTATCAGATGAATAGGATTAGTGTGCATATGAAGACAAGGTACAAGGCTCAATTATGATGCAATTCTCTTTGAAGTTTCTACTCTACCACACACATACCTAAAGGACTTCATCAATAATTTACCTTCTCTCTGAAATTGATGGTCATACCTCCTGACGCATGCAGCTTCTACAGAATGCCAAAAACCAGACTGACTGGGTGAGAACAAAAAAAGTTTGATGAGGGGGGAAAAAATCAATATCCTGTCTGACTGAATTGTTGGTCTTTTCAGATATTTCAATGCAGACAATGCTCTTGACTTATTTAACAAGCAGATTTGCTTTTCATTTTTATAGAAAAAAATATTCATAAAAGAGAAGCAGTAAACTATATAGCTCAATTTCTCCTCCTGGAACAAAGCAAAGAAGGAAGGTTAAGCTAAAAATACACTACACTAACCTGAAAGAAAGTGAAAATTTTCCATTGTAACTCTACCCCTGTGTCTGGCACGCACTTTTCAATACTACTATTAATCAGTCACACCAGTGCTGAGTTCTGCTCCATTTGCAAATGGTATCAGCTATTTTGCTGTCATCACCCATCACATTTAACTTAGATGTTAGCCTGGAAATTCACTATGGCAGGTCAAATAGAATCGCAGCTACTGAGTACTGATCCATATGCTCCTTGTCTAGCTCTTCTAGTTTCCTAACGAGGGCCTGCAGACTGACGTGGCTTCAAGAACAAAGAGCCTAAGGGCAGTGAGTGCCTCCTAGCCTCACATTCTTCTTAGGAAAAAAAAAAAAATTCAGAATAAGTAAAGTCACAGCCCAGAGTGGTGCTGTTTACCATGCTCTCACACTCATAACTCTTGCGTCTGAAATTGTTGTATTCCTAGATGAATTCATCTGGAGGAGAAAGGGGTGGAAATTTGCTGTGATGGGAGAAGCATAATATAAAGGGAGGGAGTGGTGGAGTGAGAGTAGGAGGGAAGGATAAGAGGGATTAATTTCAAGTCTCCTTAAAAATGATTCCTCCCTAGGGGCGCCTAGGTGGTTAAGTCCCTTGTGCATCTAACTTTTGATTTCCGCTCAGGTTAAGGTCTCAGGCTTTGGAGATGGAGCCCAGGCTGGGTGTGAAGCCTGTTTAGGATTCACTCTCATTCTCTCCTCATGCTCAGGCTCAGTCTCTCTTAAAAAACAAAAAGTTTAGGGGCGTCTGGGTGGCTCAGTCATTAAGCCTCTGCCTTCGGCTCAGGGTGTGATTCCAACGTTCTGGGATCGAGCCCCACATCAGGCTCCTCCACTGGAAGCCTGCTTCTTCCTCTCCCACTCCCCCTGCTTGTGTTCCCTCTCTCACTGGCTGTCTCTATCTCTCTCAAATAAATAAATAAAATCTTAAAAAATAAAGTTTAAAATTATTTAAAAAAAAGATTGCTCCCTTGATACATTTACAGCTAGCTAAAGCATGCATTGGTTAAAATCCAATTAATTCATGGATTGCAAAGCGTCCACTTAAATCGAAGAGTATGAATTAGAGGAGCCTAAGAATTTTGAGTGTGGCCTGAACTCCTCATTTTTGAGTTGAGGAATCTAAACCCAGAAAGGTGACACTAACTAGACCAGGAATTTAGGGTCCTGAACTTCTAAGAAGCCAGTAAAAACAGGGGCTCCTGGGTGGCTCCATTCGTTAAGCCTCTGCCTTAGCTCAGGTCATGATCCAGGAGTCTGCTTCTCCCTCTCCCTCTCCCTCTCCCCCCTCCCCGCCTTGTGCGAGCTCACACGTGCTCTCTCTCTCCCTTTCCCTCTCTCAAAATAAATTTAAAAAAAAATTATGGAGGCGAACATGTCACTAAGATATTTAAGGCTTTTTTTTACTGAACCTCCAGATATTGGTTTTTTTATCCAATCAGACTTGATGAAATCTACATTTTTAAAATAAATTTAACAAAAATGTTCTTTTACAACCGCCGCTGAAATAAACTTTCAGCTGCAAAGTCGTGGACAAACTCGACTATAACTTGAACCAAGCACATCCAAGCGACACTGCCTTAACTGCAATTTCACCACAAATGGAGAAGAAAATGTTGCCTTTTATGATTTGCTTCAGTTGCCTTTATATTGCTGTTGTATGTTCGGTGAACCAAGCACGGTTCAAGGTACGAGGACTGCCCCTGTTCGCATCTCTCCCGTAATGCTTTAACGGTGATGACGAGCCGGCGGCGCCGGGCAGTGACTAGGGTTCACGCGGCGGCTTCCGGAAGCCCCACGTGCTGGAGGACTCAGCGAGGCCGGGCGTCGGAGCGGGACTCGGACCGGAGGACTCCAAGGGTAGCCAAACGCAAACCGTGTAACTCCCAAGCCGGCGCCACAGACTGCTGGCCTCCGCGCCATGTTTTTAGGAAGGCAGCCCTTCGCTAGGTTTTCTGGGTGCTAAGAAGAGCGGCGCGTGCAAGGATGGAAGCTGGAGAGCTTCCCGGACCCCCGAACGCGTACAGGAAGCTGAGTCCGCGGGACTCGGCGCCACGCGTCCCAGTCCCCCACCACCGTGTAGACGCCGAGAGCGAGTGGCCAGTGCTCCCGAGATGCGGACATCGCCTCCCGCCCGCCCCCGTCCGCACCCCCTCGGGTCGGCTTCTCTAAGAGAAGGATCCACTCTACCCGCGCTCCCATAGGCGAGGGCTGAGCCGCGGTTGCGGTTGCGGCCGCGCCAGGGTCACCTTGACCTGCGTGCCTTTCATTCCAGGGTCCTCGAGGGAGGAAGTCGCTGCCGATCACCGCCATTTAAGCCCTTCCTCTGATCTCTCTCGTCCCGCCCCTCGAGCTGCCCCCTACTCTTCCTCTCCGAGTCTAAGGACCCGGAAACACCGCCTCAGCCAGATTGGAAGGGACAGCGCGGGAACGGCTCCAAGGAGATCAGAGGGGGAATTCTCTGCCTATCCCTCCCGGATCCCAGCCCGTTGACTCTTCTCTGGGCCGGCGCTCAGTTTAGGAAAGTCTCCGGTGCGCATCTGCAACCCCTTTCGACTTCCTCTTTTCAACCTCATAACGTGTGGAAGTGGCCAAAGTGGAGTCTGAGGGTGGAGGGTAGTCTACGGGCAAAACTTACTGTCGGCGGCGGCCACCCCTCCGCGGGTGGCGGTCAGACTCTGGAGCCACATGCCGAGGGCCACCAGGAACAGTGCTTTGCTCTCCATCTCGGGGCGCGTCTCTCTGGGGGAGCTACAGGGCACCAGCAGAAGCGCGGACAGGGTGATGGACCAGCTGAGCCCGAGGTGGGAGCAGGCTGGAGCTGAGGTCCGGCGTGGGCAAGTTGCCCTTTAAAAGGGAGGGCAGGGCAGCTGGAAGTGGCAGGTTCCCTCTGAGGAGGAGGAGGAGGAAGAATCGAGTCTGACACTGTTTCCACTCTACAGCTGCTTATGTGACTGGAAATATGCAAATAAACCTCATCACCTATTGGCTATAAAATCAGAAGTTGGGGGGAGGGCCCTAAATTCATTTCCAAGTATTTGAACAAACTGTATTGAGGACAAACCTCACCCGCGAGAAGAGGGGAAAAGGGCAGAACGGAAAATTTGCTTTCTCTGTAAGGTTCCTATTTGCTTTTCCGAAGGACTCTGTCTTGCAAGGGCCCCCTGTACAAGCACCAAACAAATTTATATGCATTTATGTTAAATACTCTCAATCACCAGTTTTCCAAGGAGGGGAAGTTAAGCTGTTAAACTACATTTGATCAATACGTAAGCTATACTTCTCTTTCGATAGCTTCTGTTTGTAACTTGCAAAGTTTGTTGTTTGTTTTTCCAAAAATTCTCCTGGACAATGTCAATTTAGGGATCCATGGACACACATTGTTCTGCAGCTTATGCTTGCACAATCTGGTATACTGATATTGGCAAAATGGATTAGCCTATGTGGTGGAGAAAAGCCCTCCTGCTCTGACTAGTTTCTAAATTTTCTCTCAGGAAAATTATAATCAATCTTCGAACTCATAAAGGAACCCATGGATAACATTTTATCATCAGAGACAGATTATTGAGGTCAAATAATATAAAACTAGATTGTTATGCAAAGTGAAAGAAGCCAGTCACAAAAAATACTTATTGTATGATTCTATTTATGTAAAAATCCACGAATAGGCACATTTTAGAGACCAAGTAGATTAGTGGTTGCCTGGAGCTGAGGAATAGGAGCTGGGGAACAATGGAGAAGTTTTGGGGGAAGAGTGATAAAAAATGTTTTAAAGTTACATTATGGTTTTGGTTGTACAACTGGATAAATATACTTTAAAAACATTAACCTGTACACTTTCAATGGGTGAAATTTATGGCATGTAAATTATATCTTAATAAACCTATTAAACATGTTGTCTTGAGGTATGCAAGTAAAATAAGAATAATGAAGCCTCGTTGGATATTTTTTTTTGCCAAAATGTTCAGAATACTTTCAAATATTTTTCTAGATGTAAATAATTTGCATTAGCCAAGAAAAACAATTATCTTTATACTCCACACTACATCTGAGAAACAGGTTCATAAATCAAAACCTCCAATTCACTGTCTATATTGAATTATTTCTTTGAATATCTTTAACGCTTCCTTCTACTCATTCTACCCCCACCCACATTTGTGTGTGAGAAGGCTGAAAGGCCACAGAATTTAAACTGGGCTCATATGTTAAATTTTTCTTATAAATGAAATACATCCCATAATACCCCAATAATTCTAAAATTGTTTTCTGTAAAATAAAATTATATTGTTAATTTTGATGCATCGAATGCCACAACACAATATATTGTCTTGCACTGCAATTATTTAACAATATATCGTGCACATTCGTTCTATATGACAAAGCATGTAGAGGAATTCTGAAACCTACCAAGGATTAAACCCCTCCGAGGAACTTTAGAACAGACTGTGCAGGAGATGAATAACTATGATGTGGTAGTCCTCCAAAAATATATAGTACATTCTAATTTTAAAAAATGACACAAAACGAATGCAGTTGCATGGAATGTGCTCAAGATATAAATGACATATAAACAAAAGTGCAAAAATACTATCTTATATAGAATACTCATGAAGTCTGTTTTCACACATAAATATTGTTTGCTAAGATAAACAATCCAATCTGCACTTCTGTGTCTTCCAGAGAACTACAAGAAGATTTTACGTAATTGATAAAGGAAAATCTGAGTCTTATAATGTATGTTTAAAATGGTTTCCCAGGTTAACAGACAACAAAATCAAAGAAATCAAGGGATAGAGTAATTTTTTTTTTTTTTTACATGAAACCAGCTTTGGAATGGCCTGTGCTGTTTATGCTGCATGTCCATCAGAGTTGCAGCGATTTCCAGGAAGAATTAGCTCCTAGCAACTCAGCCTGTTAAAAAAGGAGACAGTTTGGCTCCAATCCCCCGACAAGCAAGGAACAGGTGGGTGTGGCGGCAACGCGCTCTCCTGATTGGCTGTTCTCAGAGATGCCTGCGTGTCCTGAGGAGGCTCAGTTTATCTCTGAGCCTGGACTGCCTGTGCGTTAGCGAAATGCCTCAGTGAAGTGCGTCGTCCAAACTTCAGCAAAGTTATTTGATTACCGATAGCATGATGCTTGACTTTTTTCACAATTGGCATTTCCTTTGTAACAGGCTTAAAAATCTTCAGATTAGAAGAAGCTAAACTGTTTAATAAATGTTTAACAACCCAGCACTCTCATTGCTCCTGATACAAGTTTAAAATGATGTAAATAAAAAGTTAAATGGGTATACCTATAGAAAGGACCAGGAACTCCAGAACTGTAATGAAGTTCTATCTACCTATGATCTATTATTTAGATTGAGGGACTGCTATTTGCATACACTGAGCACTTTTCATCCCTTTCTGCAGTTAATTATTACAAAAAAAAAAAAAAAGCCCTGGACTTAATAATATTCCCATTGTACAGTTGAAGGAAGATGAAACTCAAGAATAAATAACAGTAACCACAAATCATAAAGTTTTTTCCTTTGGCGATCCCGAGGGGTGGTGGGGGGGTGGAATTTGATGGTTATATTTTAATCTTGCTGTAATTACAAACTGGAAAATGCTGAGAAGCAGATGTTTGTTGCACATGCATAATTTAGGGCGTATATTTTTTGCGGCTTTTTTCTCTAAATCAAAATATTTTGGAATGTCTAAGTGGGCCCTAAAAGAACGTCAGTACTGAAGTAGATCTGGTCTTTATCACAAAAATTATATTTAATGTAGAAAAAACATGGCTAATGAAAATAAGTTACAAATATAAACTTGTAAATA
This sequence comes from Ursus maritimus, assembly GCF_017311325.1. Taxonomy (NCBI): domain Eukaryota; kingdom Metazoa; phylum Chordata; class Mammalia; order Carnivora; family Ursidae; genus Ursus; species Ursus maritimus. The sequence goes on from NW_024426119.1 coordinate 27,623,988, forward strand.
TAAAAAGTACTTAAAAATCTATTGACTTTTAATAAGAAAAAGCAAAAGCAAAATGCTAACCAAAAACTGCTGTGAAAGACTTTTCCAGTGTTACTTACCATATGCACAAATGCACGAGCTGCATCTGTCAGGGATGGTGATGTGACAATAAGGATGAGGTTGAGATCATAGCTCTGGGATCTGGTGCCTGAGGCTAGAGCTGTCCTACTGAACAGTGGAGATGCTGGTCTTGCAGACCTCTTTTATTCATCACCTAGCAGAGCTATGTTGAAGAAATCCCAAGTAGCAGTTCAAAAGAATGTTAAATTCAGAGAGAGTATAATTCTCCATTGGTAAAGTTGGGTGTTGTATTTTGAAAAAGATAAAGCATAAATAAATATTATACTTAGCCAATTTGCTACTATCTCTTTCCTCCACTAGGTTTGAATAAAGGAACCAGTGATACTTTCTTTGCTTTGTGGGTGAAGGAACTGTGGAGTATGGAAAGAATTGCTTCAATGGATAAAAGTATGGTGTTAAATAATCCAGACACATTTCAAGGATTTTAGTTTTTTGAGTTGGGGATATCCATCCCCTCCCCTCTTCCAAGAACAAAATAAAGTAGACAACAGGGGCGCCTGGGTGGCACAGCGGTTAAGCGTCTGCCTTCGGCTCAGGGCGTGATCCCGGTGTTCTGGGATCGAGTCCCATATCAGGCTCCTCCGCTATGAGCCTGCTTCTCCCACTCCCCCTGCTTGTGTTCCCTCTCTCGATGGCTGTCTCTATCTCTGTTGAATAAATAAAATCTTAAAAAAAAAAAAAGTAGACAACGAAAGAAAGAAAGAAATCATATTTTAATATCAGCATTAAAAGATTTACGTGAATAAAGTTTAGAAGAGAAATAAAAGATAATTTTTAAAAAGAGAGTGAAAAATAATTTAAAAAGCCAATGCATTGCAATGACATGTCCTGGAACAAGGCTTTATGGTGAGGAAGACACATCAGAACCTACCAGAGAGACATATACTGTGACTGGCTGAGGGGGAGAAAGGTGTAGGCCTTTTCTAGAAGACAGCTCATAAAAACCAAAATGAATGTCCCACAAATAACGTACTGGATATATAATCCATGTTTATTTTTAAGTAGTTTTATTTAAAAAAAAACTTAAAAACTGAAATCCATGTAGGAAATAAACAGAGAGTTTCTTTGAGACCTAGTTCATGACTTGAATATGTAAGACCACAAGTGTTTTTTGTTGAGGACTTCACATTCTGAGGTAACTTCAGACAAAACATCAAAGACCTAAGGTGAAAAGGAGCTAAATTGAACTCAGCACAGATATGTTTGAAGTGCCCCCTGCTGACTTCTAGTGACACTGTAACATCTCAAAAAAAGCTATTTTAGGAAGCTTCAGACAGAATTAACTTGAATAATTATTAACTCTTTTATTACTTGAATTTTTCTTGTTTATCTTGTTAAATTTTATGTAACATGAAGGAAGGTATTGTTCTTATCACCTCTGTGGTACTTCCCATAGCGTCAGACTATGCTGGGAACTTAAGAGGTTCTTGGTCAATAGCTGTTGGGGGAATTAATAACACTGAGGAAAAGATGATCCAGTGTTAAATGTGGGAGAAAGCAAGATATTTTTTATTTTTAATTTTTACTGAATTTTGAAATTGTGAAACTTGTCATAATCTAAGCCAAATCTACCTGGATTATGAAAATGGAGGATAACTTTATTTGACTGGAGCTTTCTGCTGGCCTTATATTTCTCTTCTTCCTCTTAACTAACTCTTTAGTAAAAAAAGTAATTTATTCTTGACCAAAATAAAACCACAAAAGACAAAAAAACTTCAAACAGCACAAATGTGTGTGCAACCAAATAAAAGTCTTCTTCTAACCTCATACTTTCAATCCTCCAGTCTTTCTCCAGAAGCAGCTAGTTCCCTTTCTTATGTACCTTTGTAGAAAGTCTATGCATTTATAAGCATAAATGTGTTTGTAAATGTGTGCTTGTGTATGTTCATATTTATCCACAAATTCACAACTTACTTTTACAGTAATGTTAGCATACTGTAAGAACTGTTCTGCAATTTATTTTTCCACTTAATATGTGACTTAGAGATGAGCTTATGAAGAGCACCTCTCTTTTTAAAATTTTAACGGCCAGGTGAATTTCCCTTATATGGTGGTACCATCATTTATTAAACCAGACATCATTAATAGTTATTTAGATCTTTTGATAATATAAACTAGGCTATGATGAACAAAGACAAATTCTTTAAAATTATTGAGTCAAAAACTATGAATATTTATCATCTTAATAAGTAAAGTCTCCTGTCCTCTAACTAAAAGGAACCGACTTACATTCCTACCTACAGTGTGGGAGAGTTGAGTGCTTGTGGATATTCTGGTCATTACTATATATTATTGAACTATTTAATCTCTACCAACCTGGAAAGTGAAAAATGATCTCTTGTTTTAATTTTTATTTTAAATAATAACAGCTAGCTCTCATATAGCACTTGCGTCATTCTAAGAGCTTTAGATATATGACTAATGTGATACAAAATACCTTTATTAAGATATAAGTCATATACAATCCATCCATTTAAGGCATGCAATTGTTTTTAATATGTTAACAAAGCTGTGTGTACATGACCAATTTTAGAACATTTTGATCATGCCCAAAGAAGGTCTGTACCCATTAGTTGTCACTTCCCCTCCTCCTTCCCCCAGCCCCAACCCTGGGCTACTTTCTGTCTCTATAGTTTTATCTATTCTAGATATTTTATAAAAGATAAAATCATATAATATGTGGTTTTTGTGAATTTTTTTCATTTAGTATAATATTTTTAAGTTTCATTCACCTTGAAGATGAGTGAGTACCTCATTCCTTTTCATTGCTAAATAATATTTCATTGTATGCATATAACATTTTATTTATCTATTTGTCAGTTAATGAATACAGGTTGTTCCCACTTTTTGGTCACCATGAGTAAAACTGCTAATAAATATTCATGTACAAGTTTTTGTGTGATCAGTATGTTTTTAATTTTCTTAGGTATATATGAAGGAATAGAATTGCTGTGTCATACAGTAAGTAACTCTATTTCTAAGTCTTTGAAGGACTGCCATATTATTAAGTACCTCTTTCTTCATAGAGTTTCCCAGATTTCCTTCCAAGAGTTTGTTATGACCTCCCGGTGTTGCAAAACAGTATCCATTTATTGATATTATACATACAATATAATATTGTTTACTGTCTATTTATTGCTTGAGATGGTAGCCTCACAAAGTTACGGATGAAACCTCAATCATAGCCTCTGTTTCCCTAGCACCAAATATAGATTTGGGCACCACTATAGATACTCAAACATTTATATGAACAAATGATGAATAGAGTAAGAAAGGAAGGGAAAGTTTAAAAGGTGAAAATCAGTATATAATACAAGGTATTTACATTTATCTCAAAATTTGTTTCTAGTTTCCTTGGCAAAATAGTTAAGTAAAAAGCCAGAATTAAAAGGATAAATTGAAATCTTTGAAGTTTTAGAGAAGCTTACGTATGACTGAACTTGGCAATGTAATGCCATTCACAAATGAAATGCAAATCAGAACCAAATCAAGAGGATCCAGATCTGAGCTTGCCTTGTCATAAACATTTGTGATTATACAGTAATATGTTTTAATTTTATTGTATGATTTAGAAATGTTATAGCAACCAGCATAATTTTATAAGTGATATTTTTCTCCTACTTGTATTGCTATTTTAGTATAAAACTAACCTTGCCATTTTACTGATTTTTTGTCATCACTAGTAGAGTTAGAGTACTATTTTATCAAAAATTATGTATATGTTGTCCAGTACCAATGCCAATGCCTTTCATGCAAGATATGTAAATAGTCTAATAATACATTGTGCCACATGTGAACAGTCTTCAGCATTATAAAGGCTGAGGCATCATACTCAGAACTGAGAATTTGCCTGGACTTGGACAATCACTTGGGAAAATCAGACAAATTAATCTTTAGAATTATTTCTACAAAGCTTATTCTCTGACTTCACACACCCATTACCATATGTCTTCTCACTACACAGAGATTTGATTGACCCTTGTCCAAAGTTCTACACAGTCATCCCAAGACTACTACACATATCCTACCCTAGATGCACTCTTTGGACTATTTCAAGCTACAGGTCAACCCAGTTGACTTATTACCTAAGAGAAATGAAAGAAGGGCATAAATCTGCCAGGACCTTGAGCCCATATTGTTAAGGGCTTTCTCTAGAGGCCTTGAATCCAATTTGTCTACTTGACTGGCCAGGAGGAAATAGGGAGTCTTGTCATCTCAGTCCTGCCTGAATGGCAAAGACTTTTCTATCTTGGAATTCGGCTGTAGCAGCTTCACTGAAAAGTTCCAAGGAAAGCGAGTCATTAGATCTTGATAGAGAACATTGAGAATAGGTGTCAAAGTCCACAATGAAAGGAAAGGAGACCACAAAAGTTGGAGCTCTGGGCCTATTCTTGGTTACTAGAATCCTGGTCCAGGAATCACTTTAACATCAACAGTCTCAGTTGGACTGCTCTATTCACTCAAGCACTGTTAATCCTTATCTGTAATTTGCTGAAGCAGGCTTTATAAAACCTTGCTAAAGATTACTGCTAAACCTTTAGGAACTATGCAAGCAGGTTGATGGCATTTGAGCTTGAAACAATCCATTAAGGGAGTATGGAAATTGGCAAATAGTACAAACTAAAACTAAGTCGTGTGTGTGTGTGTGTGTGTGTGTGTGTGTGTTTTCCACAAAACAGTGAGTAGGCTAAATATTTATGGTACAGCACTTATTCCTACCCTTTAAAGTGTTATATATAAAACATAAGTTCTCAACCAGGGGTGATTTGGGCTCACAGGTGACATTTGGCAATCTATGGGGACATTTTTGGTTGTCATGAAAGGTAAGGGCAGGGAGGTGTTACTGCCATCTTGTGGGTAGAAGCCAGAAATGCTGCTAAACATTTTTTAAAAAATTTTTATTTAAATTCTGATTATTTAGCATACAGTGCAATATAAAACCAAACCATATAGCAATACAAGTAGGAGAAAAATATCACTTATAAAATTATGCTGGTTGCTATAACATTTCTAAATCATACAATAAAATTAAAACATATTACTGTATAATCACAAATGTTTATGACAAGGCAAGCTCAGATCTGGATCCCCTTGATTTGGTTCTGATTTGCATTTCATTTGGTTTCAGGAGGGGAGTCTGGGTGGTTCAGTCGGTTAAGCATCTGCCTTCAGCTCAGGTCATGATCCTGGGGTCTTGGTATTGAGCCAGTGTCCTGATCCCTGCTCTGCAGGGAGTCGGCTTCTCCCTTTCCCTCTGCCCTTCCCCAACCCCTCTACTCATGTGTGTGCTCTCCCTCTCTCTCTCAAACAAATAAAAAAGATATATTGGTTTCAGGAGTAAAATTCAGTGATTCATCACTTAGATACAACATCCAGTGTTCATCAGAACAAGTGCCCTCCTAAATACCCGCCACTCATCTAGCCCATCCATCACCCACCTCCCTCCATCAACCCTCAGTTTGTTCTCTATCCTTAATAGTCTCTTATGGTTTATTTTTCTCTATTTCCTCCCCTCCCACATGTTCATCTGTTTTGTTTCTTAAATTCCACATATGAGTGAGATCATATGGTATTTGTCTTTCACTGACTGACTTATCTCACTTAGCATAATATACTCTAGCTCCAACCACATTGTTGCAAATGGCAAGAATTCATTCTTTTTGATGGCAGAGTAGTATTCTATTTTATATATATACCACATCTTCTTTATCCATTCATCATTTGATGGTCAATGGGGCTCTTTCTATAGCTTGGCTATTGTTGATAATGCTGCTATAAACATCAGGATGCGTGTACTCTTTCAAATCTGTATTTTTGTAACTTTTGGATAAATATCTAGTACTGCAACTGCTGCATCACAGGGTAGCTCTATTTTTAACTTTTTGAGGAATGTCCAAAGTGTTCTCCAGAGTAGCAACACCAGTTTGCATTCCCACCAACAGGGTAAGAGGGTTCATCTTTCTCCACATCCTCACCAATGCCTGTTGTTTCCTGTGTTGTTAATTTTGGCCATGCTGACAGGTGTGATGTGATATCTCCTCGTGGGTTTGATTTGTATTTCCCTGGTGATGAGTGATGTTCAGTGTCTTTCCATGTGTCTGCTAGCCATCTGGATGTCTTCCTTGTAAAAGTGTGTATTCATGTCTTCTGCCCATTTCTTGACTGGATTATTTGTTTTTTAGGTGTTGAGTTTGATAAGTTCTTTATAGATTTTGGATACTAACACTTTATCCAATAATGTTGTTTGCAAATATCCATTCTGTAGGCTGCCTTTTAATTTTGTGGATTATTTCCATCACTGTGCAGAAGATTTTTATCTTGATGAAGTCCCAATAGTTCATTTTTGCTTATGTTTCCCTTGCCACCAGTGACGTGTTGCATAAGAAGTTTCTATCGCCAAGGTGAAAGCGGTTGCTGCCGATGTGCTACTCTAGGATTTTGATGGATTCCTGTCTCACACTTAGATTTTTCATCCATTTTGAATTTGTTCTTGTGTATGGTATAAGAAAGCAGAGTCCAGTTTCATTCTTCTGAATGTTGCTGTTCAGTTTCCCCAACACCATTTCTTGAAGAGGCTTGTCTTTTTTCCACTGGATATTCTTTCCCTCTTTGTCAAAGATTAGTTGACCATATAGTTGTAGTACCATTTCTCGGTTTTCTTTCCTTTAAAAAATATATTTTTTATAAATATTAAATATTTAAAATATTTATTTATTTGTTTATTTGACAGAGGGGGAGAAGGGCAAGGGGGAGAGAAACCCAAGCAGACTCCCACTGAGTACAGACCTAAACTTGAGGCTCCATCCCACAACCCAAGCCAAAATCATGAGTTGGACACTTAACGGACTGAGCCACCCAGGAGTCACCTTTTCTGGGTTTGGGTTCTGTTCCATTGATCTATGTGTCTGTTTTTGTGCAGATACCGTACTGGAACAGTTTGAGAAGAATAGGTATTAACTCTTCTTTTAAATGTCTGGTAGAATTCCCCAGGGAAGCCATCTGGCTCTGGACTTTTGTTTGTTGGGAGGTTTTTATTACTGATTCAATTTCTTTACTGTTTATGGGTCTGTTCAAATTTTCTATATCTTCCTATTTCAGTTTTGGTAGTATGAATGTTTCTAGGAATTTGCTTCCAGATTGCCCAGTTTGTTGTCATATTATTCTTCATAATATTCTCTTATAATTGTTTGTATTTCTGTAGTATTGTTTGTGATCTCTCCTATTTCATTCATGATTTTATTTATTTGGGTCCTTTCTCCTTTGTTTTTTGATAAGTCTGGCTAGGGGTTTTTCAATTATATGGATTCTTTCAAAGAACCAATTCTTAGTTTTATTGATCTGTTCTACTATTTTTGTTTGTTTATTTCTATATCATTTATTTCTGCTTTAATCTTTATTATTTCTTTCTTATGCTGGATATGGGCTTCCTTTACTCTTCCTTTTCTAGCTCCTTTAGATGTAAGGTGAAGTTGTGTATTTCAGTCATTTTTTTCTTCTTGAGGTAGGTCTGTATTACAATATACTTCCTTCTTAGAACTGCCTTTGCTGCATCCCAGAGGTTTTGGACTGTCATGTTTCATTTTCATTTGCTTACATGTACTTTTTAAAAATTTCCTCTTTAATTTCCTGGTTAACCCATTCATTCTTTTGTACTATGTTTAACCTCCATGGATTTGAAGTCCTTCCAAATTTTTTCTTGTGGTTGACTTAAGTTTCATAGCATTGTGACCTTTAAATACATATGGTTTGATCTCAGTCCCTTTTGGTACTTGAAGAGAGGCCTGATTTGTAACACAGTACGTGATCTATTCTGAAGAATATTCCATGCGCACTCAAAAAGAATGTGTATTCTGCTGCTTTAGGATGAAGTGTTCTGAATATATCTGTTAAATCCATTGGGCCTTGTCTGTCATTTGAAGCCATTGTTTCCCTAGATGATCTATTCATTGCTGTTAGTGGGGTATTAATGTCCCCTGCTATTATTGTATTATTATCAATGGGTTTCCTTATCAATTAAAATTGATTTAAATATTTGGCTGCTCCCAAGTTAGGGGCATAAATATTTGTAATTGTTAAATCTTCTTAATGGAAAGACCCCTTAATTATGATATAATGCCCTTCTTCATCTCTTGTTGCAGTCTTTGGTTTAAAATCTAGGTTGTATGACATAAGTATGGCTACTCCAGCTTTCTTTTCATGTTCATTAGCAAGATGGACAGTTCTCCAACCTTTCACTTTCAGTCTGCTGGTATCTTTAGGTTTAAAATGACTCTCTTGTAGGCAGCATATAGATGGGTCTTCTTTTTTTTTATCCATTCTGATACCCTGTGTCTTTTGATTGGATTATTTAATCAATTTACATTCAGAGTGATTATAGAAAGATATGAATTTAGTGTCATTGTGTGTCCTATAAAATTGGTATTCCTGATGATGTTCTCTATTCCTTTTTTGTCTTTGTTGCTTTTGCTCTCCCTCCACATCCCCCCAAATGGTCCTTTTAATGTCTCTTTCAGGGCTTGTTTAGTGGTCACAAACTCCTTTAGTTTTTGCTTGTCCTGTAAACTCTATCTCTCCTTCCATTCTGAATGACAGCCTTGCTAGATAAAGTATTCTTGACTGAATATTTTTCCCATTCAGCATGTTGAATATATTATGCCACTCTCTCCTGGCCAGCCTAATTTCTGTGAACAGATCTGCTGTGACCTGATCTGTCTCCCCTTGTGGGTTAAGGACTTTTTTTTTCCTTTGCTGCTTTCAAAATTTTTCCATGTGCATTTGTGAATTTGACTACCATATGTCTTGGTGATGGCTGGCTTTCGTTGAATTTAGTGGGAGTTCTCTGGGCTTCTTGGATTTTGAAGTCTGTGTCCTTCCCTAGATTAGGGAAGTTTTCAGGTACAGTTTGTGCAAATAAACGTTCTGCCCCCTTTCTCTCTCTTCATCTTCTGGGACTCCTACAATACAAATGTTAATGGGTTTTAAGGAGTCACTGAGCTTTCTAATTCTACATTCATGATCCAATACCATTTTCCCCTCTTCTTTCAGCTTCATTATTTCCCATAATTTTATCATCTATATCACTGATTCATACCTGTGCTTCATCCATCTTCATTGTCATGACATCGACTTGGGTTTGATTGGGTTTGGCTATAGCATTTTTAATTTTGTCCTGACTAGGTTTTAGTTCTTTTATTTCTGCAGTAAGGGATTCTCTAGTGTCTTCTATTCTTTTTCCAATCCCAGCTGGTATCCTTATAATTGCTTTCTTTTCTTTTCTTTTTTTTTTTTCATTCTAGTTCAGACACCTTATGTCTATATTGATTAAATTCCTGGCTGTAACTTCTTCCTGTTCTTTCTTTTGAGGTAAATTCCTCCCTCTTGACATTTTGGAGGTTTAAAAAAATACAAATAAAAGTTTTTAGGTATGTTTTGATCTGCTTGTTAAGAGAAGCTTGATCCAAAAAATAAAAATTAAATTAAACTTAATTTAATTTAATTTAATTTAATTTAAAAAAAATAAAATAATAAAAATAAAAATAAAATAATTTTTAAAAAATTGTTTTCTGTAACCAAAAAACAAAACAAACAAAAATGAAACAACAACAACAAAAAAGGAAGCTAGATTCTGTTTCCCCAGAGCTGAAGCTTTGCAGGACTTTTAGTAGACTTGGTGCATGCAAGGGGTTTGTGCTGGTCTTCTGGGGGAGAGGCCTGCTCCTCAGATTCTCTGGTGAACTTGCTCTAGTGGAGATACACCTGCATGGCACAAGGGGGTAGGGCTTGGTTTAATTGGCTCCAGCCACCACTTGGTGGTGCTGTTTTTTTCACCCATGTAGGTCAGTGCTGATGGGTTGGGGGTGAAAATGGCTTTGCCCTGACATTCTGCACACCTTTCCTGCAGCCTGCCATTCTTCAAGGATGCAGCCTTGAGAAACCAATGTGCTGTTGAGACCATCCGAACAGTCTATGTGGGGACTAAACCCAGCTATGCCCTTCATATAAACTTCTAAGATTCTGGTGGGAGTGTGGAGATCTGTTCATCTTGCGGGTGCCCAAGACAAGCGTCAATACTCTTGGACATGCAGTGAAGCCATTTGGGAACCTCCTGACCATCCCATCTGCCAGTTGTGGACCACTTAGCTGATGGCACAAAGAGCAAAGGAATTGCCCATCCACACCCTGCCCAGAACCCAGAATTCTCCAAGATGGTGGAGGAGCAGAAGACTTAAAGTTCGTCTGGTCCCAGGAATTCAGCTAGAGAGCTACCAAACCATTCTGAATACCTATGAACGCAACTGGAGAACAAAGAAAAGAGTAGCAGAAACTATGAACAAAAATGCAACCACTTTCTGCAAGGAGGAGAAAAGATGGCAGAGGAGTAGGGGACCCCTTTCTCAGCTGGTCCCCTGAGTCAAGCTGGATATCTACCAGACCAACCTGAAAACCCAAGGAATCAGCCTGAGATGCAGGAAGATACATCTGGATCTCTACAAACAAACATCTCCAGTGCTGAATATTGAGGTACGAAGTGGGGAGCCATGAATCCGTGCACAGATATCCGAAGATAAATGGAAGGGGGAGGGAGCCAACATGCTCAGGTGCCAGGAAGCAGTAGCCACCTGCACTGGGGAGTGGGCTGGACTCATGGACCAGCACCCATGCAATAGCAGACTGAGACCATGAGCCTGGGAACGGGCATGTGACCAGAGTGAAAACCAGAGCTCCGGAGCACTCACTGGAAGTGGACTGATACTGGGAGCTTGGGAGCGTGTGCACGAACCAGACTGAAACCAGGAGATCCGGAGCGCAAACCACACTGAAACAGAGAGGTCAGGAGCATGCACAGGAACCAGGGGCGGCTGGTGGTGTTAGAAGCACAAAGGAAAGAGTTGTGCCAGCCCTGGAAGTGAGGGCTGGGAGAGCAGCTGTGGGGTGCACAACCCTGGATGCTGCAGGGTTTTTAGCAGCACCAACAGAAACAGAGTTACACTGGCCAGGAGAGCTCAGTGGAGAGTGGACTGTGATCTCTCTGTTCTGAGACAGAGGCTAGGAAACAGCCACTGCTGCTCTGACTCTCAGAAGAGTCACAGAAAACCACCAGGGAAAGCTGGCAGAGAACAAAAGCCCAGAAATACCAGCTCACATTGTGCCCATCCCGATCCCCCCTCGCAGGGGACAGAGCAACTCTACCCAAACAGTGTTGCCTGAGTACCAGCGTGGCATGACCCTCCCCCAGAAGGCAGTCTGAAAAATCAAGAAGCCCACATCCCTAAGGTCCCTATAAAACAAGTGAACACTGCTTGGGTCCTGGTCAATAATTTCGGCTCTAGGCATCCCAGCAAACTCTCCTCATTAGAATGATGAGAAGGAGAAATCCCCCACCAGCAAAGAAAAGATAATGAGTCTGTGGCCTCTGCCACAGAACTGATGGATATGGATATAACCAAATTGTCAGAAATGGAGTTCAGAGTAACAATGGTCAAGTTGATGTGTAGGCTGGTAAAAATACTAACAAAAATATTAATGAGAATATAGAATCTCTAAGGGAGGAAATGAGAGCAAATCTGGCAGAAATTAAAAATGCTAAGAATCAAATGCAGTCTAAAATAGATGCTCTGACGGCCAGTGCAAATGAGGCAGAAGAACGAATTAGTGAATTGGAGGATAGGATGGTAAAAGACAAAGTTAAAACAGAAACTTGTCTCAAAAAAATCCAATCTCAAGAATGTAGATTACGGGAGATAACTGATTCAATGAAACGTTCCAATGTCAGAATCATTGGCATCCCCAAGGTGGTGGAGAAAGAGAGAGGTCTAGAAGAGATATTTGAACAAATTGTAGCTGAGAACTTCTCTAATCTGGCAAAGGAAACAAGCATTCATATCCAAGAGACAGAGAAGACCCCTCCCAAGGTCAATGAGAGCAGACCTACACCACGTCACGTCATAATGCATTTCACAAATATTAGATCCAAGTATACAGTATTGAAAGTAGCCAGGGCAAAGAAATTCCTTATGTACAGAGGTAAGAATATCAGAATAAAGTCAGACATGTCTACACAGACCGGGTAAGATAGGAAGGGTTGGCAGGGTATTTTCAAAGCTCTATCCGAGAAGAACATGCAGCCAAGGCTCCTTTATCCAGCAAGGCTGTCATTTAGAATTGATGGAGAGATAAGGACCTTTCAGAATCAGCAGAAACTGACCAAATTCGTAACCACCAAACCAGCCCTACAGGAGATACTAAGGGAGGTTCTATAAAAGTAAAAAGACCCCAAGAGTGATACAGGAAAAAAATTTACAATCTACAGAAACAAAGACTTCACAGGCAACATGACATCTTTAAAATCACATCTCTCAATAATCACTCTCAATGTGAATGGCCTAAATGCTCCCATAAAGCCACAGGGTTGCAGATTGGATAAAAAGACATGACCCATCCATTTGTTTCTATAAGAGACTCATCTTGAATCTAAAGATACACCCAGACTGAAAGTGAAGGGATGGAAAACCATTTTTCATGCCAATGGACCTCAAAAGAAAGCTGGGGTAGCAATTCTCATATCAGACAGATTAGATTTTAAACTAAAGACTGTTGTTAGAGATACAGAAGGACACTATATTGCTCTTAAAAGATGTATCCAACAAGTGGATATGACAATTATAAATATCTGTGCCCCCAACAGTGCAGCAGCTAGATACACAAGATAACTCTTAACCAGAATAAAGAGACATATAGATAATAATATGTTAATAGTAGGGGACCTCAATACTCCATTTTCAGCAATAAACAGATCACCTAAACAGAAAATCAACAAAGAAACAAGAGCTTTGAATGCCATACTGGACCAGATGGACCTCATAGATATATACACAACACTACACCCAAGAACAACAGAAAACTCATTCTTTTCGAATGCACATGGAACTTTCTCCAGAATAGACCATATACTGGGTCACAAAACAGGTCTCAACCAATACCAAAAGACTGAGAATATTCCCTGCATATTCTCAGACCACAATGCTTTGAAACTGGAACTCAATCACAGAGAAAATTTTCGAAGAAACTCAAATACTTGGAAACTAAGAACCATCCTGATCAAGAATGATTGGGTAAACCAGGAAATTAAAAATCAGTTTAAACAATTTTTGGAGATCAATGAAAATGAAAACAGATTGGTCCAAAACCTGTGTGACACTGCAAAGGCAGTCCTAAGGGGAAAATACATAGCCATCCAAGCCGCACTCAAAATAGAAAAATTTAAAGTGCAGTTTTATATTCTCACCTCAAGAAGCTGGAGCTGGAACAGAAGAATAGACCTAACCATCACATGAGAAGGCAGTTGATCAAGATCAGAGCAGAGATCAATGAATTAGGGACCAGGAGCACAGTAGAGCAGATTAACAGAACTAGAAGCTGATTCTTTGAAAGAATAAATGAGATCAATAAGCCACTTGCCAGATTTATTCAAAAGAATAGAGAAAGGACCCAAATTAATAAAATTATGAATGAAGGGGAGAGATCACGGCCAATGCCAATGAAATAGGAAGGATCATTAGAAACTTTTATCAACAACTTTATGCCAATAAATTAAACAACTGGGAAGAAATGGATGCCATCCTGGAAACCTATAGACTACCAAGACTGAAACAGGAAGAAATTGATTATTTAAACAGACCGATTAATTATGAAGAGATTGAAGCAGTGATCAAAAACCTCCCAAAAAACAAGAGTCCAGGGCCTGATGGATTCCCCAGGGAATTCTACCAAACATTCAAAGAAGAAATAATACCTATCCTCCTGAAGCTGTTTCCAAATATAGAAACAGAAGGAAAACTACCAAACTCATTCTATGAGGCCAGTATTACCTTGATTCCCAAACCAGGCAAAGACCCCATCAAAAAGGAGAATTACAGACCAATTTCCCTGATGAATATGGATGCCAAAATTCTCAACAAGAGCCTAGCTAATAGGATCCAACACAACATGAAAAGAATTATCCATCATGACCAAGTGGGATGCCAGGGTGGTTCAACATTCGCAAATCAATCAGTGTGACAGATCATATCAACAAGAAAAGAATCAAGAACCATCTGATTCTCTCAATTGATGCAAAAAATCATTTGACAAAATACAGCATCCTTTCCTGATTAAAACCCTTCAGAGTGTAGGGATAGAGGGTACATTCCTCAATTTCATAAAAACCATCTATGAAAAACCTGCAGTGAATATCATTCTCAATGGGGAAAAGATGAAAGCCTTTCCCTTAAGATCAGGAACACGACAAGGATGCCCACTCTCACCATTATTATTCAACATAGTACTAGAAGTCCTTGCAACAGCAATCAGACAACAAAGAGGGATAAAATGTATCCAAATTGGCAAAGAAGAAGTCAAACATTCCATGATACTCTATATGGAAAACCCAAAAGACTCCACCCCCAAACTACTAAAACTTATAGAGCAATTCAGTAATGTGGTGGGATACAAAATCAATTCTCAGAAATCAGTTGATTTTTCTATACACGAACAATGAGACTAAAGAAAGAGAAATTAGGGAATCCATTCCATTTACAATAGCACCAAAAATCATATGTTATCTCAGAATTAAATTAACCAGAGATGTGAAGCATCTATATTCTACTAACTACGAATCACTCTAGAAAGACACTGAAGAAGACACAAAAAGATGGAAAAATATTCCATGCTCATGGATTGGAAGAATTAACATAGTTAAAATGTCTATGCTACCCAGAGCTATCTACATCTTCAATGCCATCCTGATCAAATACCAAAGACATTTTTCAAAGAACTGGAACAAACAGCTCTTAAATTTGTGTGGAACCAGAAAAGGCCCTGAATCGCCAGCGAATCGTTGAAAAGGAAAAACAAAGCTGTGGGCATCACGTTGCCAGATTTCAAGCTGTACTACAATGCTGTGATCACAAGGACAGCATGGTACTGGCACAGAAACAGACACATAGACCAATGGAACAGAATAGAGAATCCAGAAATGGACCCTTGGCTCTTTGGGCAACTAATTTTTGACAAAGCAGGAAAAAACATCCAGAGGAAAAAAGACAGTCTCTTCAGTAAATGATGCTGGGAAAATTGGACAGCTACATGCAATAGAATGAAACTTGACCAATCTTTCACACCATATACAAAGATAAACTCCAAATGGATGAAAGACCTCGATGTGAGACAGGAATCCATCAAAATCCTAGAGGAGAAATCAGGCTGCAACATCTCTGACATTGGCCACAGCAACTTTTTTCATGACACATGTCCAAACAAGAGAAACAAAAGAAAAAATGACCTTGTGGGACTTCATCAAGATAAAAAGCTTCTGCACAGCCAAGGAAACAGTCAAAAAAACTAAGAGGCAGCCCACGGAATAGGAGAAGATATTTGCAAATGACACTACAGATAAAAGACTGGTATCCAAGACCTACAAAGAACTTCTCAAACTCAACACACGAGAAACAAATAATCAAATCAATAAATGGGCAGAAGATATGAACAGACACTTTTCCAATGAAGACATACAAATGGCTAACAGACACAGGAAAAAGTGTTCAAAATCATTAGACGTCAGGGAAATTCAAATCAAAACCACATTGAGATACCACCTTACACCAGTTAGAATGGCAAAATTGGACAAGGCAGGAAACAACAGATGTTGGAGAGGATGTGGAGAAAGGGGATCCCTCTTATGCTGTTGGTGGGAATGCAAGTTGGTACAACCACTTTGGAAAACAGTGTGGAGGTCCCTTAAAAAGTTAAAAATTGAGTTACCCTATCATCCAATAACTGCACTACTGGGTATTTACCCCAAAGATACAGGTGTAGTGAAGAGAAGGGCCATATGCACCCCAATGTTCATAGCAGCGTTGTCCACAGTAGCTAAATTGTGGAAGGAGCCGAGATGCCCTTTAACAGATGACTGGATTAAGAAGATGTGGTCCATATATACAATGGAATATTACTCAGCCATCAGAAAGAACAATTTCACATTTGCAGCAACATGGAGGTGACTGGAGGGGATTATGCTAAGTGAAATAAGTCAAGCAGAGAAAGACAATCATCATATGGTTTCACTCATTTATGGAACATAAGAAATAGGAAGATTGGTAGGAGATGGAAGGAAAGAATGAAGGGGGGTAAACAGAAGTGGGAATGAACCATGAGTGTCTGTGGACTCTGGGAAGCAAACTGGGGGCTTCAGAGGGGAAGGGGGTGGGGGATTGGGATAGGCCAGTGATGGGTATTAAGGAGGGCACATATTGCATGGTGCTCTGGGTGTTATACGCAAATAATGAATCATGGAACATTGCATCAAGAACTGGGGATGTACTGTATCGTGACTAATGTAACAAAATAAAAACTAAAAAAAAAAAAAAAAAAAAAAAAAAAAAAAAAGAAGAAGAAGAAGAAAGAAAATAGCCCTGCCCTGCTCTCTCACGTCTGGACCAGGAAGCTTCACCCACTACTCTTCAGGAAACCCTCACAGATGAGCAATCGCCCCTCCTGTGTTCCTGGCTTCTGTCTGATCCCTGCCTTCACCCTGTCTGTGTCTCAGCTGTCTGCCTGCCAGGCTGCACACCACTCCAGTGTTTTATCTCAGGCATGGCTGGGCTTCAAAACTCCAAACTTCAGAGACCCCTATGACATGGACCTATGCTGATCCTCTGGGGGAGGGTCTTCCTGCACTGTGGTTGTTGCAGGAAGCTTGTCCCAGAAAATGGTGGCATGACTGTGCAGCAGTGCAGAGTTTATGGAGAGCACAGCACAAAGCCAGAGCCAAGGTTTGCTGCCCTCATCCAGCACCTTAATTCCTATGCTGGTGAACAAGGCTGCTCAATGGTGCGTGCAGGGTCTTTTGCCCCCTGAGAGACTATATCACCTCTACCAAATGCACTCCAAGCAGGGGACTTGTTTCTATGCATATGACCCAGGGAATCCTCAGACCATGCTACCTGATTCTGGGTCTCCACCCTCCTACCCTGCTGGAGCACCACCAAGAACTCCAGGTATGACACTGGCAATGCTGAAGACCTCTGAAACTTCAGACTCTGTGCTCCACTGTTTATTAAAAAAAAATGTGATATTTAAACTCTCTCCTTTTCCCAGTCAGTGGTTAAGGGGAAGAGTTTATCTTGTGCAATTCCCTGCATGTGTTTTTTTTTAAGATTTTATTTATTTATTTGACAGAGAGAGAGAGAGAGAGACAGCCATGAGGTGATCATTTTTCTGCTTATAGATGTACAGCTTTGTTCTCTCAGTCCTCAGATTGATTTCTTCACTGTTCAGAATGATTTAATATTTACCTAGCTGTGGGTTTGAGAGAGAAGGCAAGCTTAGGGTCACCCCACTCCTCTGCCATTTTAACCCTCCTCTCACTGCTAAACATCCTAATACAACTCCACATAATAAAGAATTGTCCAGCCTCAAATGTCAATAATGTTGTCACTGAGAAACCTTGGTGAAACCTTGAGAAAAATAAAGCTTCCTAATGTCATGTTATTAAGACTCACATAGATTCCCAGGGGTAGAACTGACTAGGATATCGATATCCCTATAATTATTCTCTCCTTCTTCATTTAAAGGTTCATGGGACCACCTTACAACCATGGCTAGTGCCCGTGTATTAAAACTTAAACTTGCAGGGGCTTCACACCTGAAATGTTGCCTCTTCTGTATTATTCATATCTGCTTGTATTACAGCCCTGCCCACCTCCCAATGACTTGTATCTCATTGCCTTTTTATACCTATCCCAGCGACATTCTGCTACCTGTAACCACCCCTACCACTATTAAAGAGGGAGGGAGAGAGAGAGAGAGAGAGAGAGAGAGAAGACAGCTTTATCGAGATATAATTCACATACCATAAAATTTATCTTTTTTTTTTTTTATTAGAGAGAGAGAGAGCTAGAGAGAACAAGCAGGGTGAAAGGCAGAGGGAGAAGAAGACTTCCCACTGAACAGGGAGCCCAATGTAGAACTTGATCCCTGAACCCTGGAATCATGACCTGAGCTGAAGGCAGACGCTTAACCAACTGAGCCACCAGGCACCCCAAATTTATCTATTTAAAGTATACAATTAAATGTCCTTTAGTATATTCACAGAGTTCTACAACCATTACTACAATCAATTTTAAAACGTTTTCATCACCTCAAAAACAAACCTCAAACCTATAACAAGTCAATCCCAATTTCCCCCAAGCTTCCCAGCCCTAGGCAACCACTATTATACTTTCTATTTCTATAGATCTGACTATTCTCAATATTTCATATGAATGGAATTGTATAACATGTGGTTTTGTCATCATGTTGAATCATGTGTCAGTACTTCATTTCTTTATATGACAGATAATATTCCATTATATGGATATACCACGTTTTATTTATCCATTTATTGGTTAATGGGCCTTTGAATTGTTCCAACTTTTTGGCTATTTTGAATAATGCTGCTATAAACATTCATAGGTACAAATTTTTATGTGGACATGTGTTTTCACCAAGGAGTAGAATTGCTGAGTCAAATGGTAACCCTGTGTTTAATCATTGGAGGAATTACCAGACTGCTTCCCAAAGTCACTGCACCATTTTGCACTCCTACCAGCAGTGTATAAGGTTTCTAATTTCTCTAAATCCTCACAAACACTTATTATTATCTGTCTTCTTGATTACAGACATCTTAGTGTAAAGTGTTATCTCATTGTGGATTTGATTTACATGTACTTAATAGCTAATGATATTGAGGATCTTTTTCTGTGCATACTAGCCATCTGTATATCTTCTCTGAAGAAATGTGGATTATTTGGATTATTTGTCTTTTATTATTGAGGTGTAGTTTTCCATGTATTCTATATACAAATTGTTTATCAGATATATAATTTGTAACTTTTTTTCCAGTTCTTTGGATTGTCTCCTCACATTCTTGATGGTGCCCCTTGAATCTCAGATGCTTTGCTGTTGTTGTTGTTGTTGTTGTTGTTTTTAATTTTGATGAAGTCCAATTTATGTATTTTTTTCTTCTATAGTGTGTGTCTTTGTTATCATGTCTAAGAAACCATTGCCTACTCAAAGATCACAGAGATTTACCCCTGTTTTCTTCTAAACGCTTTGCGGTTTTAGCTATTATGTTTAGATTTCTAATCCATTTTGAGTTAATTTTTATGAATGCTGTGGTATAGGGATCCGAGTTTATTCTTCTGACCATGGATAACCAGTTCTCCAGCAACATGTGTTGAAAAGACTATTCTTTCCCTAATCTTATCAAAAAATCAATTGACCACAAATGTGAAAACTGATTTATTTCTGGACTCTCGATTCTATTTCTTTGATTATATCTCTATCTTTTAGTCTGTACCATACTATCTTGATTGTAATGGTTTTGTAGTAAGTTAAGCAGGAAATGTGAAACAGCTAACTTTATTCTGTCTTTTAACACTGGTTTGGTTATTCTGTTTTTTTTTTTAATTTCTATATGTTATTGATTTCTAATTTCATCCCACTGTGGTCATGGAACCTTCTTTGTATAAGTTCTTTAAATTTACTAAGGCTTGTTTTATGACATAGCATGTGTTCTCTTCTATAGAATATTCCATGTGCACTTGAGGAGACTGAATACTCTGCTACTGTTGGGTGAAATGTTCAGTAGATGTTTGTATCATATGTGTTTTTAATTTTCTGTAGGTATTATGATGTTTGGACATCTTAATTTCTGGCTGGGGAGAGACTGCCTTTTGCTGGGATGGTCAATTCCAAAAAAAAAAAAATGGTAAAGACCTAGTGGGGATATGACTTTCATAATGCAAACTAACAAATCCAGAGCCATATTTCCTCTAGCCTGCCATTTCAGGAGACAATACTCCTCCATCTTAACCATTCCCAGGCCATATATTAGGCAAGAGAGACCACCCTTATAATTCAAAGCCCACCAAAATTATTCAATGAGTGTTTCTTTAATTGCAGTGAAATACGTATAACATGACATTTACAGTTGTAAGCATTTAAGAGTACAATCCAAGTGGTGTTAAGTACATTCACATTGTTGTGCAATGCTCACCACTATAAATCTCCAGAGCTTTTTCATCAGCCCAAATCAAAACTCTATATTCATTAAACTATAATTCTCCATTTATTCTCCTTCCCCTGGTAACCACTACTATAATTTATTTCTCTATGATTTTGACTATTCTAGGTCCCTCATATAGGTGAATTCATACAATATTTATCTTTTTTATGGCTTATTTCATTTTGCACAATGTCTTCAAGATTCATCCATTCTGTAGCATGCGTCAGAATTTCTGTCCTTTTAAAAATTGGATAATATTCCATCATATGCATATAACACATTTTGTTCATGCATATTTTCATCAATGAACATTTGGGTTATTTCCACCTGTTGGCTATTATGAGTAATAACATTTGTGTATAAACATCTATTTAAGTCCCTGCTTTAAATTCTTTTGAATAGTTACCCTTAAGTAGAATTGTTAAATACAGCAGTTCTATATTTTTTTTTGAAGAACTGTCATGCTGTTTTCCACAGAAGCTGGATCATTTTACATTCCCAACAGCAATGCACAGGGCACCAACTCTTGTTAGTTTCTGTTTTGGGGTTAGTTTAGTTTATAATAGCCACTGTAATAGATATCAAGCCTTACTCCAGATTCTCTTCCTGGATGTTCTATTGTTGCATATTCACCCATAATCTCTTCCCCCAGATGTCTGTGAAATTTAGTCTCCCTAAAACATTGCTAAGCACCATCTGATCCTTGTCTCTGCTTGAGCTCTGAGTGAGAAGAAACTGAAACCAGTCCTTCGTGAAACCCTCAGATAAGTTAGAATATAACAAATAAGATCTTTTCTGCTTCATTTGGTTCAAAAGAGGAACTGGGAACTGGGCTGCTGCATTCAGCGGTCTACCATATATCTTCACTTGTAATTTCTTGCCCTAGGCATCTGTGGATTTTTGTCTCCCTGTAGCTTTTCTGAGCCCTCTGCTTGGATAGGAATGAAGAAAAAGAGACCATTTCTTCAGGCTGCCCCCAAATGGGTTAGAATTTTTCAAATAAGGTCTGCTTTACTCCTTTTGGTTCATGAGGAGATTTGGAATTGGGCTGTTTACTTCTCTAGACCAAGCCTGTCACACGGGATATGTAGAAGAAGGGATAGGGAAAAGGCAAGCAAAAACATCATAAACTTTCCTACTGATTTAAACGTGTCTTTTTCTTGATTGGGTGTTCACTTAGTTGCTATAGACTTGTAACTAGTTTTCAGAGCTTCCTATTAGTTTTTTTTTTTTAGCAAGGTTTTGATTATATCTTGATGTCTCCATGGAAGAACAAGGACTCAGAGCTTCCTAATGTGCCATTTTGCTGATGTCACTCCTCGCCAATAAGTTTTGACCACAATAATCAAGATATAGAATATTTTCATCATGCCAGAAAGTTCTCATTCTACTTGTTGTAGAAATGTTGTATAACGGGAAACAAACAGTACATACTCTATCATGTCTATCTCTTTCAGCCAACTTAATATTTTTGAGATTCTTGCATATTGTTTTGTACATCAGTAGTTTGTTCCTTGGTATAGTTGGGTAATACTTCATTGTATAAATATGAATCCATGTTTACCTAATCATCTCTTGGTAGACATTTGGATTATTTCCATTTTTTTTTTGCTATTACACAGAAAGCTTTTTATGAATATTCATATATAAGTGATTTCTTTTGGGTATATGCCTAGTAAAATAGCTAGATCATAGGGAAGTTGTATGTTTATAAGAAACTCTCAAACTGTTTTCCAACATAGTTTTACCATTTTGCACTCCCAACATCTAGTTATGATAATTCCAATTCTTCCATATCTTTATCTACACTTTATATATTCAGTCTTTTAAGTTTTAGACATTCAAGTGTACATAGTGATATCACATAGTTGTATTTTACATTCTCTGATAATTATTGATTTTGAACATGTTTTTCATGTGCTTATTGACAATTGGTGATATTTTTTAATTATTTTGCCTAATTTAAAATTGTGAGAGGGGAGGAGTTAAGGTGACAGAGTAGTAAGGGGACCCTGAACTTGCCTTGTCCTTCAAATACAGGTAGATCAACATTCAACTATTTTGAACAATTAGGAAGACGATCTGAGGATTATGGAAATAATCAGCACAGTTGGAGCAAGAGAACATGGCAGATGTGAGATTTGGGACCGTGAATTTGGGGAGAGGAAAGTGGCATGGCTGCAAAGGGGAGGTAACCCTTTTCCAGAGCAAAGTCAGGAAGAGGGAGAAAGTCAGAAAGAGCTCAGTGGGTAGGGACCACATAATAAGCCAAGATGAGGAGATCCCCTGGGTAGCACAGGGAGAGATCACTCCCCTTCCTAGAGGGTATTTGGAAGAGTGCATTTTGCCTCTGCAAGGACAAAGGGGCAGCCAGGGAGCTATTGAGCAGCGCTCAACAGCAGGGTCAGAGATTCATGCACAGGGCAGAATATCTCTTAACAACTTTTCACTGTGAGCCACAATAGGCTTAAGTCTCTGCATGCATGCTTAGTGGTTGCTTTGCAGCAGCTGAACTGAGCAGAGAGCAGAGAGACTGGAGTATATTGCAGGTAACCTGGCTGCCACTTTTCACTGTCTGCCACAATAGATTCAAGCCTCTGTGTGACTGCTTTTCTGGGACAGAAGGAAGTAGGGGACTGAGCAAAGTGCAGATGGCTGATAACATGATTCCAGCTTTTCACAGAACATTGCAATAAACTCTAGGCCCTGGACACACACTGTGTAATGGCTTTTCTGGGGCAGGATGGTGCTGAGCATGCCCTGAGCCTCTCCTCTGGGGGATAAGTGTGGGCCCACACCTTACCAGGTCCTTTAAAACTTGGAGTTTTGAATCCCAGCCACTGGACAGAGATAAAATACAGGAGATTTGTGGCTCTGGGCATTCTGACAGCCCAGGTGCAGACAGGTTAAGGGCAAGGAGCTGATGAAAACCTGGCCACAGGAGATTGCTTTTATAAGAGGGCCTTCTGAACAGCAGTGTCTTGGAGTCCCACTCCCCAGGGAAAACAGGGCAGGTGACACAATATTCTACATCCTCCACCACCCCTCCCTCTTCCTGACCACGAGCACAGTCCTACTTCAGAGAGAAATACAGCACCTCCACTGGAGGTTGGAGTTCCCTACACTAAATTCTGTCCCCCTGTGCCTGACAGACATATCTTTACAAGGGCAAGTCAGCTTGTGAGTCAGCCCAGCAGGCCTCTCCCTCAGAAGACCAACACAGGCATCCATATCTACCAAGTCTACTGATTAAAGAAAGCTCCAAAACATCAGCTTCCAGTGGAAATAGGACCAGACTTCCTTCTTTTTTTTCCTCCTCTTTTCTTAATTTAAAAATAAATAAATAAAATATATATTTTTAAATTTTGTATTATGTTATGTTAGTCACCATACAGTACATCATTAGTTTTTGATGTAGTGTTCCATGATTCATTGTTGGCATATAACACCCAGTGCTCCATGCAATGCGTGCCCTCCTTAATACCCATCACCAGCCTAGCCCAATCCCCCAAGCCCTCCCCTCTGAAGCCCTCAGTTTGTTTCCTAGAGTCCACAGTCTCTCGTGGCTCATTCCGCCTTCTCTTTGCCCCCCGCTTCATTCTTCCCTTCCTTTTCCTACCGATCTCCCTGCCGTTTCTTGTGTTCCATAAATATTTTCTTTTTCTTTTTCTTATGTTTTATTCTTTATCCCTTATTATATATATATATATATGTAAATATATATATATATATATATATGTATTTCTTTAATCTTTCTCTCTCACACACACTTTTTTTTAACATCAGACTCATAATCTTTTGTTCATTTGTTGGTTCTTTTGTTTCCTTTTCCTATTTTTTGGGTCAGCTTCATCTTTTTTTCCCCTTCACTTTTCTTCTTTTCCTACTTTTTTTTTCCTTTCTTCTTTCTTCTTTTTTGGAATAAGGCTTATAATTTATTGTTTGTCTGTTTCCATCTTTGTTCTATTTCCTCTTCTCTTATCTTGGATCAGACTTTTGTTTTTTATTTTTGTTTTTCATTTTATTTTGTCTTCTTTTCTTTTCTTTTTTCCTTTACAGGCTTATCTTGACAAACAAATCAAAGGACACCTACTCCTCAATACAAGCAAGGAGGAACTCTGTAGAAGAAGGACCAGTGGGAAAGAGGAGCCAAAACACAACAAAAGAGTGCACACACCATACGCCAGAAACACTTCCTGAAATTTTTGTTGTTGTTGCTGTTATTGTTTTTGATGTTTTTATTTCTTGTATTTTTTCTTTCCTCCTTTCTTTTCTGAACACAATGACTAGATGGAAAAAAAATCACCTCAAAAGAAAGAACAGGAGGTAATACTCACCACCAGGTATTTAAT
>NW_024426119.1:27648552-27685811 GCF_017311325.1 Ursus maritimus
TATTTTGAACAATTAGGAAGACGATCTGAGGATTATGGAAATAATCAGCACAGTTGGAGCAAGAGAACATGGCAGATGTGAGATTTGGGACCGTGAATTTGGGGAGAGGAAAGTGGCATGGCTGCAAAGGGGAGGTAACCCTTTTCCAGAGCAAAGTCAGGAAGAGGGAGAAAGTCAGAAAGAGCTCAGTGGGTAGGGACCACATAATAAGCCAAGATGAGGAGATCCCCTGGGTAGCACAGGGAGAGATCACTCCCCTTCCTAGAGGGTATTTGGAAGAGTGCATTTTGCCTCTGCAAGGACAAAGGGGCAGCCAGGGAGCTATTGAGCAGCGCTCAACAGCAGGGTCAGAGATTCATGCACAGGGCAGAATATCTCTTAACAACTTTTCACTGTGAGCCACAATAGGCTTAAGTCTCTGCATGCATGCTTAGTGGTTGCTTTGCAGCAGCTGAACTGAGCAGAGAGCAGAGAGACTGGAGTATATTGCAGGTAACCTGGCTGCCACTTTTCACTGTCTGCCACAATAGATTCAAGCCTCTGTGTGACTGCTTTTCTGGGACAGAAGGAAGTAGGGGACTGAGCAAAGTGCAGATGGCTGATAACATGATTCCAGCTTTTCACAGAACATTGCAATAAACTCTAGGCCCTGGACACACACTGTGTAATGGCTTTTCTGGGGCAGGATGGTGCTGAGCATGCCCTGAGCCTCTCCTCTGGGGGATAAGTGTGGGCCCACACCTTACCAGGTCCTTTAAAACTTGGAGTTTTGAATCCCAGCCACTGGACAGAGATAAAATACAGGAGATTTGTGGCTCTGGGCATTCTGACAGCCCAGGTGCAGACAGGTTAAGGGCAAGGAGCTGATGAAAACCTGGCCACAGGAGATTGCTTTTATAAGAGGGCCTTCTGAACAGCAGTGTCTTGGAGTCCCACTCCCCAGGGAAAACAGGGCAGGTGACACAATATTCTACATCCTCCACCACCCCTCCCTCTTCCTGACCACGAGCACAGTCCTACTTCAGAGAGAAATACAGCACCTCCACTGGAGGTTGGAGTTCCCTACACTAAATTCTGTCCCCCTGTGCCTGACAGACATATCTTTACAAGGGCAAGTCAGCTTGTGAGTCAGCCCAGCAGGCCTCTCCCTCAGAAGACCAACACAGGCATCCATATCTACCAAGTCTACTGATTAAAGAAAGCTCCAAAACATCAGCTTCCAGTGGAAA
The DNA here is from genome assembly GCF_017311325.1 of Ursus maritimus. Classification (NCBI taxonomy): domain Eukaryota; kingdom Metazoa; phylum Chordata; class Mammalia; order Carnivora; family Ursidae; genus Ursus; species Ursus maritimus. The sequence continues at coordinate 27,649,782 of NW_024426119.1, forward strand.
TAGGACCAGACTTCCTTCTTTTTTTTCCTCCTCTTTTCTTAATTTAAAAATAAATAAATAAAATATATATTTTTAAATTTTGTATTATGTTATGTTAGTCACCATACAGTACATCATTAGTTTTTGATGTAGTGTTCCATGATTCATTGTTGGCATATAACACCCAGTGCTCCATGCAATGCGTGCCCTCCTTAAACCCATCCCAGCCTAGCCCAATCCCCCAAGCCCTCCCCTCTGAAGCCCTCAGTTTGTTTCCTAGAGTCCACAGTCTCTGTGGCTCATTCCGCCTTCTCTTTGCCCCCGCTTCATTCTTCCCTTCCTTTTCCTACCGATCTCCCTGCCGTTTCTTGTGTTCCATAAATATTTTCTTTTCTTTTCTTATGTTTTATTCTTTATCCCTTATTATATATATATATATATGTAAATATATATATATATATACTATGTTTCTTTTAATCTTTCTCTCTCACACACACTTTTTTTTAACATCAGACTCATAATCTTTTGTTCATTTGTTGGTTCTTTTGTTTCCTTTTCCTATTTTTTGGGTCAGCTTCATCTTTTTTTCCCCTTCACTTTTCTTCTTTTCCTACTTTTTTTTTCCTTTCTTCTTTCTTCTTTTTTGGAATAAGGCTTATAATTTATTGTTTGTCTGTTTCCATCTTTGTTCTATTTCCTCTTCTCTTATCTTGGATCAGACTTTTGTTTTTTATTTTTGTTTTTCATTTTATTTTGTCTTCTTTTCTTTTCTTTTTTCCTTTACAGGCTTATCTTGACAAACAAATCAAAGGACACCTACTCCTCAATACAAGCAAGGAGGAACTCTGTAGAAGAAGGACCAGTGGGAAAGAGGAGCCAAAACACAACAAAAGAGTGCACACACCATACGCCAGAAACACTTCCTGAAATTTTTGTTGTTGTTGCTGTTATTGTTTTTGATGTTTTTATTTCTTGTATTTTTTCTTTCCTCCTTTCTTTTCTGAACACAATGACTAGATGGAAAAAAAATCACCTCAAAAGAAAGAACAGGAGGTAATACTCACCACCAGGTATTTAATCAATAAGGAGATAAGTAAAATGCCTGAACTAGATTTTTAAAAAACAATTATAAAGATACTAGGCTTGAAGCATAGAAGGCACTACAGAATCCCTTACTGTAGAAATAAAAGAACTAAAATCTAATCAGGCTAAAATTAAAAATGCTATTACTGAGATGCAGTCACGAATGGAATCTTTAACAACAAGGATAAATGAGACAGAAGAGAGAGTCAGTGTGACATAGAAGGCAAAACAATGGAGAATAAGGAAGCTGAAAAGAAAAGAGGAAGACAACTACTGGATCACAAATAGGGACTTTGAGAAATTGGTGACTCCATAAAGCAAAATAACATCCAGATAGTAGGAGTCCCAAAAAATGAAGAGAGAGAGAAGGACAGATTGTTTATTTAAACAAATTATAGCTGAGAACTTCCTGAATCTGGGGAAGAACCCAGGAGGCACAGAGAACCTCCCTCAAATCAATAAAAATAGGTCAACATCTAAACATATAATAGTGAAACTTGCAAATTTCAAAGATAAAGAGAAAATCCTGAAAGCAGCCCCAGACAAGAAGTCTTTAACTTACAAGGGTGGAAACATTGGGCTGGCAGGAGCCTGTCCACAGAGCCATGACAGGACATAAAGGACTGCCATGATATATACAACACACTAAATGGGAAAGATAAGTAACCAAGAGTACTTTATCCAGCAAGGCTGTCATTCAGAATACAAGGAGAGATAGAGTTTCCAGGACAAATGAAAACTAAAGGAATTTGTGAAGATTAAACCAGCCCTGCAAGAAATATTAAAGGAACTCCTTTGAGTGAAGAGAGAGCCCAAAAGTAACAAAGATCAGAAAGGAATAGAGACAATCAAAGGAGTGGTGACTTTACAGGTAAAACAATGGCACTAACTTCATATCTTTCAATAATTACTCTGAATGTAAATGGACTAAATGCTCCAAAGACATAAAGTATTAAAATGGAAAAAAAAACCCACAAAAAACCAAGACCCATGAGTATGCTGTGTGGAGGAGACCTGTTTTAGACAAAAAGGCACCACCAGATTAAAAATAAGAGGGTGGAGAACAATTTATCATGCCAATGGACATCAAAAGAAAGATGAGGTAACTGTCCTTATATCAGGAAAACTAGATTTTCAACCAGAGATTGTGATAGGAGCTGAAGAAGTACACTATATCATAATAAAAGTGTCTATCCAACAAGAATATAAAACAATTATAAATATTTATCCCCCCAACATGGGAGCAGCCAAATATATAAGCCAATTAATAACAAAATTAAAGACACACATTGATAATAATACAATAATAGTAGGCAATGTTAACACTCCACTCACAGCAACAGACAGATCATGTAAGAAGAAGATCAACAAAAAAGCAAGGGTTTTGAATGACACACTGGATAGATGGACTTAACAAATTTATTAACAGCATTTCATTGGAAAGCAGCAGAATATGCATTCTTTTCAAGTACACATGGAACATTCTCCAGAATAGATCACATACTGGGCCACAAAACCATTTGCAACTGGTACAAAAAGACTGAGATTAATGCCCTGCATATTTTCAGACCACAAGGCTTTAAAACTTGAAGTCAAACAAAAAAAAGTTTTGGAAGAAACATAAATATACAGAGAGGTTAAAGAACATACTAAGGAATGAATAGGTCAATAGGGGAATTAAAGAAGAATTTAAAAAAATACATCAAAGCAAATGAAAAGGAACACAACAGTTCAGATCTTTTGAGATTCAGCAAAGGCAGTCTTAAGAAGGAAGTATATATGGCAATAAGGACTTTCTCAAAAAACAAGAAAAGTCTCAAATATGCAACCTTACCTTACATCTAAAGAAACTGGAAAAAGAACAGCAAATAAAACATAAATCCAGTAGAAGAAAAGGAATAATAAACATTAGAGCAGAAATAAATGATATAGAAATTTAAAAAAAAGTAAAATGGAAAAATGAAACTAGAAGCTGGTTCTTTGAAAGAATTATTAAGATCAATAAACCCCGAGCCAGAATTACCAAAAAGACAAGAGAAAGCACCCAAATAAATAAAATCATGAATGAAAGAAGAGAGATCACAACCAACACCACAAAAATACAAACAATTCTAAGAGAATATTATAAGCAATTATATCCCAAAAAATTAGTTAATCTGGCAGAAATGGATGCATTCCTAGAAACATATAAAGTACCAAAACTGAAACGGGAAGAAATAGAAAACTGGAACAGACCCATAACCAGCAAGGAAATTGAAGCAGTAATCAAAAATCTCTCAACAAACAAAGTCCATGGCCAGCAGGCTTCCCAGAGGAGTTCTACTAAACATTTAAAGAAAAAATAATACCTATTCTTCTGAAGCTGTTTCAAAAAATAGAAATAGAAGGAAAACTTCCAAATTTGTGCTATGAGGCCAGTATTATCTTGATCCAAAACCAGACAAAGACGCCACCAAAAGGAGAATTACAGACAAATTTCCCTGATGAACATGGATGCCAAAATTCTCACCAAGATCCTAGCCAATAAGATCCAACAGTACATTAAAAGGATTATTCACTGGGGTGCCTGGGTGGCTCAGTCATTTAGTGTCTGCCTTTGGCTCAGGGCATGATCCCAGGGTCCTGGGATCAAGCCCTGCATCAGGCTCCCTGCTCTGCTCGGAGCCTGCTTCTTCCTCTCACACTCCCCCTGCTTGTGTTACCTCTCTCGCTGGCTGTCTCTCTCTCTGTCAAATAAATAAATAAAAACCATAAAAAAAAAAAAAAGACTAACCACCACCAAGTGGGATTTATTCCTGGGCTAGAAAGGTGGCTCAACATGCTCAAATCAATCAATGTCATATACACATTAATAATAATTAAAAAAAGACAAGAACCATATGATCCTCTCAACTGATGCAGAAAAAAACATTTGACAAAATACAGCATCCTTTCTTGATTAAAACTCTTCAAAGTGTAGGGATAGAGGGAACACATCTCAATATCCTAAAAGTCATCTATGAAAATCCCACAACAAATAACATTCATAATGGGGAAAAACAGAGCTTTTCCCCTAAGATCAGGAACACAACAGGGATGCCCACCCTCACCACTGTTGTTCAACATAGTACTAGAAGTCCTGGCCTCAGGAATCAGACATCAAAAAGAAATAAACTATTTCAAATTGGTAAATAAGAAGTCAAACTCTCACTTTTCACAGATGACATGATACTTTATGTGGAAAACCTAAAAACTCATACAGCAATCAACAATGTGGCAGGGTATAAAATCAATACACAGAAATCAGTTGCATTTCTATACACAAACAATGTGACTGAAGGAAGAGAAATTAAGAATTGATCCAATTACAATTGCACCTAAAACCATAAGATACCTAGGAATAAACCTAACCAAAGAGGTAGAGGACTAGGTGTTATGCAACTAATGAAGCATTGAACACTACATCAAGAACTAATGATGTACTACATGTTGGCTAATTGAACTTTAAAAAGAAAAAAAGATGTAAAAGACGTGTACTCTAAAAACCACAGAATGTTTATGAGAGAAATTGAGGAAAATACAGAGATGGAAAATCATTCCATGCTCATGGATTGGAAAAATAAATATTATTTAAAGGTCTATGCTATCCTGAGCAATCTACACATTTAATGCAATCTCTATCAAAATACCACGGACATTTTTCACATAGCAGGAACAAACAATCCTAAAATTTGTATGGAACCAGAAAAGACCCTAAATAGCCAGAAAAACTTTGAAAAACAAATCCAAAGCTGATGGCATCACAATGCTAAGCTTCAAGCTCTATTACAAAGCTGTAATCAACAAGATAGTATGGTACTGACACAAAAACAGACACATAGATCAATGGAAAAAAATAGAGAACCCAGAAATGGACCCTCACCTCTATGGCCAACTAATCTTTGACAAAGCAGGAAAGAATATCCAATGGAAAAAAAGACAGTCTTTTCAACAAATGGTGTTAGAAAAATTGGACAGCTACAATTAGAAGAATGAAAGACCATTTTCTTACGCCATATACAAAGACAAACTCAAAATGGATGAAAGACCTAAATGTGAGACAAGAATCCATCAAAATCCTAGAGAAGAACACAGGCAACAAACTCTTCAACCTCAGCCACAGCAAATTCTTGCTGGACAAATCAAAAGTGAGAGAAACAAAAACAAAAATGAACTATTGGAACTTCATCAAGATAAAATACTTTTGCACAGCAAAGGAAACAGTTGACAAAACCAAAGGAAAACCTAGGGAATGGGAGAAAATATTTCCAAATGTCTTATCAGATAAAGGCTAATATCCAAGATCTATAAAGAGCTTACCAAACTCAGTACCCAAAAAACAAAGAATGCAGTCAAGAAATGGGCAGAAGACATGAACAGACATTTCTCAAAAAAAAAAAGAAAGAAAAAGAAAGAAAGAAATACAAATGGCCAACAGACACATGAAAAAATGCTCAACATCATTCATCATCAGAGAAATACTAGTCAAAACCACAATGAGAAACCACCTGACACTGATCAGAATGGCTAAAAGTAACAACTCAGGGAACAACAGGTGTTGCTGAGGATGATCAAAAATGGGAACCAATCTTACACTGTTGGTGGGAATGCAAACTGGTGCAGTCATTCTGGAAGACAGTATGGAGGTTCCTCAAAAAGTTAAAAATAAAGTTACCCTATGGCCCAGCAATTGCAGTACTAGATATTTATCCAAAGGATAGAAAAATAGTGATCTGAAGTGGCACATGCACCCCAATTTCATAGCAGCAATATCCACAATATCCAAACTATGTACAGAGCCCAGATGTCCTTCAGAGATGAATACATAAATAAGTGGTATATATGTAAAATGGAATATTGCTAAGCCATCAAAAGAATGAAACCTTGCCAATTGCAACAATGTGGATGGACCTAGAGGGTATTATGTTAAGTGAAATAAGTCAGTTAGAAAAATACAAATATCATATGATTTCAATCATATGTGGAGTTTAAGAAACAAAACAGATGAACATAGGGGAAGGGAAGGGAAGGAAAAATAAAATAAAAGGAAAGCAGAGAAGGATATAAAGAACAAAGTGAAGGTTGTTGGAGAGGATGTGGGAGCGCAGATGGGGTAACTGGGTGATGGGCATTAAGGAGACCACTTGAAGTAATGAGCACTGGGTGTTGTATGCAACTGATGATACACTGAATTCTACCTCTGAAACTAATACAATATATGTTAATTAAGTTGAATTTGGATAGAAAAAAATTTTTAATTGTGTTGATCATTTTTTATTACTGAATTAAATTCATATATCCTGAATGTGTTTTTGTCAGATACACTTACTACAAATATTTCCTCTCAGTATGTGGTGTGACTTTTTATATTCATAACAGTCTTTTTGAAGAGAAGGTTTTAACTTTAATGGAGTCAAATATGACCTTTTTACCCCTTTATTTAGCTTCCTTTCCCGAGGAACTCTTCGCCAACTGGAGGTTTGGAAAGATATTGTACTATGTAATCTCCTCAAAGTTTTTATAGTTTTCACTTTTTTATTAATGTCTATGATCCTTAATTTTTATGAGGAAAGGATTCAATTCTATCTCCTTTTGACACCTTTTCTGAAAATCAGTTGATCTGATGTGTATGGTTTCTACACACACTTTGTGTTTTTTTAACTTTGTCTACACTTCTGCTAGGACTATACTCTTTTAACTTTTTATTTAAATTCAATTAGCCAACATTAGTACATCTTTAGTTTCAAAAGTAGTGTTTAATACTTTACCAGTTGCATATAACATCCAGCGCTCATCACATCACATGCCCTACTCAATGCCTATCACCTAATTACCTCATCCATCCAATTACCCCATTCCCCCACTAACCTCCCCTCCAGCAATCCTGTTTGTTTCCTATAGTTGAGTCTTTCATGGTTTTTCTCCCTCTCTGATGAATTCCCCTCAGCTTTTCCTCCCTTACTCTATGATCCTTCCGCTGTTCTTATATTCCACATATGAGTGAAGCCATATGATAATTGTCTTTCATTCTTTGATTTATTACTTTCAGCTTAATACCCTCCAGTTCCATCCACATTGATGTAAATGGTAAGTATTCATCCTTTCTGATGACTGAGTAATATTCCTTTGTATATATGAACCACACCTCTTTATCCATTCATCTGTCAATGGACATCTTGGCTCTTTCCACAGTTCAGCTATTGTGGACATTGCTGTTATGAACATTGGGGTCCAGGTGCTCCTTCGGATCACTATATTTGTATATTCAGAGTAAAAATCTAGTAGTACAATTACTAGGTCATAGGATAACTCTATTTTTAACTTCTTGAGGAACCTCCAAACCATTTTCCAGAGTGGCTGTACCAGCTTGCGTTCCCACCAACAGTGTAAGAGGGTTCCCTTTTCTCCACATCCTCACCAACATTTGTTCTTCCCTGCCTTGTTAATTTTAGCCATTCTGACTGGTGTTAAGGTGGTATCTCATTGTGGTTTTGATTTGTATTTCCCTGATGTTAGAATTACTTCTTATTTGACAGTAATTCCCATGTAATTTAGGATATCAAATAGTTCTAGTTTACCAAACCCTTTAAAATGTTTCAGCTTAAAAATATTTAAGCAGACAAAAGTCCAAAAAACAAAATTCTGTCCTTTTAACAGAGAGAAAATAGTTAATAGTTAAACTTTGAATTGCCTCTAGAGCTGCATTTCTAGTTCTGTAGGATTTGTAAGATAGAAACTGTTGCCGAGTAGAAGTACCTTTGGCTTGTGTGGTCCCAGGAACGTAACTCAATAACTACCAAATCATTCTAAATACCCCAGAAATCAACATGAAGACTGACAGAACACATTCCACAACTAGAGAGAAGCCATATTGAAGAAGAAGGAAGTGTGGACCATGGTTTAGAGGGATAATAGGTCAAAGGTATTGCAGAGAGGAGGGAGCCATGGTTACAAAGAAAAGCAAGAGAAAGAGGAGCACACAGGGAAACACACAAGGATAACATTTCCTCAAAGCCATTGGCTGGGAAAATGAGACTGACGTTTTAATGTTTAGCAGGCTTGGCTGGGATAGAGCCCTGAGGACACCGCCCTACATTGCCCCATTAAACAACAAAGGGTCAGACAGTGTGAAAACAGCAAACTGAAAAATGCCTAGGACACAGAAGGGGAAGATTAATTGATCTTCTTGGAGCACATTTCTGAGAGGCAGCATTCACCAAGACACTTCTCTAGAGACAAAGGAGTTTCCCCTCAGTATAAACACAGAGACACCTGCACAGGTAGAGCAGAGCTGACACAGGTTGCCTATCTTGCTTACACCAAGTCTCACACCCCTGCACTCTGGCACTACTGCCCTTCTTGGTCAGGCTTGCCTCAGTCCAAGTACAGTGGGCCCCTCCCCCAGAAGAACAGCTCAAACCCCCATCCACACTATGTCCCTAAAGCTTGGAGTTTTAAAAGTCAGCAGGGTTGGTTGAGATAGAGCTTGGGGGACACTGCTCTGCTCCTGGAGAGAAGGCAGGCAAACAAGTAGAAGGCAGACTGTGGAAACAGCGATCTGAAAAATGACTGGGACAAATGGAGGGGGGAGGGGGAGATTATTCACTCTTCTTGGAGCACATTCCTGAGAAGCAGCACTGATGGAGATGTCTCTCTGGGAGCAAAGGAGCTGGCTGGCACCATTTCCTTCTCCCACCTCTCAGCATAAACACATGGCCACATGCAGGAAACAGGGCAGTGCCCACCTAGGCTGCCTAACCTGCTTACGCCAGGCTCCACCCCCTTGAGCTCTGGCAGAACTGCCCTTCAAGGTCAAGCTTACCTCAGTCTAAGCATGGTGGGTCCCTTTCCCAAAAGACCAGCAGAAACTCCTGCCCCACCACATCTCCCAAGCAGAGAGTTCTGCAGGGTTTCAGTTCTAGGGGAAGGAGCATCAGGTTTCATTGAATAAGCAGTTAAAACTTGTCACATTCTGGCAAAGATCCAAACACTGCCCATTGCACACAAGGGTAGCCTCTGCAGATGACTAGATTGGAGAATAAAGCAGCCAAAACAACAGCAAAGCACACGCAGCACACACCAAAGACACTCCCTGAAGCACCAGGCCCTGGACACTAGATGACCTCTTCATAAAACCATTACTCTCAGGGGCAGAAACATAACAAGTTCTAAAATACACAGAAGAAGACAGAGACTTAGACATAATACCCAGAGAGAGGAATTCATCGCAAATGAAAGAACAAGATAAGGTCATGACTAGAGACTAAGTGAAACAGATATAAGGAACCTGCCTGATGCAGAATTTAAAGCAACAATCATAAAGATACACCCTGGGTTTCAGAAAAAATTGGGATATAAGTCAGTCAAAGAAAAGCAAATACCATATGATTTCACTCATATGTGGAATTTAAGAAACAAAACAGATGAACATAGGGGAAGGGAAGGAAAAATAAAATAAAACAAAAACAGAGAGTGAGGCAAACCATAAAAGACTTTTAATTATAGGAAACAAACAGGGTTGCTGAAGAGGAGGTGGGTGGGGGAATGGGGTAATTGTGTGATGGGCATTAGGGAGGGCACTTGATGTAAGGAGCATTGGGTGTTATATACAACTGATAAATCACTAAATTCTACCTCTAAAACCAATAATACACTATATGTTAACTAAATGGAATTTAAATAAAATAAAAAAAATTTGCATACATATGGTTTAAATGTTACTTATTGCTAGAATAATTCACGGTTCACCTTAAATTTCATTTATTTTTAAAATTTAATTCCTGTGTAATTAACATACAGTGTTATATTCACTTCAGGTGTACAATATATTGATTCAACAATTCCATGTATTACTCAGTGTTCATCAAAATCAGTGTACTCTTAATACCTGTCATTTATTTCACCCACCCCCTCTACCCAGCTCTTCTCTTAACCATCTGTTTGTTCTTTATAGTTAAGAGTCTGTTCGGGGTTTCTCCCTCTTTTTTTTCCCCCTTGTTCATTTGTTTTGTTTCTTAAAGTTCAAATATGAGTGAAATCATACGGTATTTGTCTTTTCCTGACTGACTTATTTCCCTTAGTATTATACCCTCTAGATCCATCTGTGTTGTTGCAAATGGCAAGATTTCATTCTTTTTCATGGCTGGATAATATTTTATTATATATGGCATATACATAATACATTATATATTACTATAACATATATAATATTTTATATATATAAACATACACATACCATCTCTTCTATATCCATTCATCTATCAATGGACTCTTAGGTTGCTTCCATAATTTGGGTATTGTAAATAATGCTGCTATAAACATAGGGGTGCATATATCCCATTGAATCAGCATTTTCATATTCTTTGAATAAATACCCAGTAGTGAGATTGATGGATCTTAGGATATTTCTATTTTTAACTTTCTGAGGAAACTCCATACTGTCTTCCACAGTGGATCATTTTGTTTTCATTTTCATTTCGTCTTTTTTTATTTCCTCTTGGACTTCTCGGTTGACCTATTCATTGTTTAGGAGAATGATATTAATTTCCATGTATTTGTGCTTTTCCCAGTTCTTTTCTTGTGGTTGATTCCTAGTTTCGTTGTGTAATGATCAGAAAAGATGCATGGTATAAGCAATATTTTTGAAATTGTTGAGACTTGTTTTGTGACCCAATATGTGATCTGTTCTGAAGAATGTTCCATATGCTCTTGAAAAGAATGTGTATTCTGATGTTTTAGGATGTCACATTCTGAATATATCTGTTAAATCCATCTGGCCTAGTGTGTCATTCAAAGCCACTGTTTCCTTGTTGATTTTCTGTTTAGATGATCTGTCCATTGATGTAATCAGGGTGTTAAAGGCCCCTCCTATTATTATATTACTATTGGTTATTTACTTTGTATTTGTTTTTAACTCTTTTATATATTTGGGTCATCCCATTTGGGGTGCACGAATATTTATAATTGTTTTAAAAATGTACTTTTCACAATTTTATTTTTATTTATATGTGTTTAAGCATTAGCAATCCTTTTTAATTTAAATAAATAAGTAAAAATGCAGAAAAATTTGTAAAACCAATGTCATTCTGTTCTTATAATTCTTTTGTAGTTACAGAGAAAAACCACATACTGATCTACCACTAAACATGATTTTAAGAAGCATTTATTTACAAATAGACTAGATTCTCCTAGTTTTTTTTATTTGGTTCTGTTTTCAGAAAACAGAAATATATTGTTCCCAAAGCAGTTATTTATTTTTTCAATACTGGATACCAATGTTTTTAATTGTTTCACTTCTTAGTTTCTCTGAGGATTTCATGCCCCGAGGCAAAGTACTCAATAATGGTAGCTGTTGATAGCAATATCTGTGAGTCCCAGATATCCCTCAAGGCACTGACTAAGCCTCTAGTGTGACAATTTCCTTTTGTTATATTCAGAATACCAAACATCAATTCACAGTTTCAAATGGACTATCTATTTACCTAGATAAATGTTACCTTCTTCATGAAAACTTCCTTCACATTTCCAGCTTTCATCAGAACTCTTCAAACACTATAAACTATTTTATATGATGTTAAGGTTAGCTACATAGTGTTTTATGTTGTTTCATTTCTGTGTATTAATCATGTGATCTAAGTCAGGTCATATTCTTTCTGAGGACAACAATTCTGATTTATAATCCTATGTATTGTGATTTGGGAAACAAAGGCAGAAGAGAAATTATTAAATTTCCTTACCTACAGCCCATTGACAAGTCTTTGAAACAGGCAGAGTGACACTCTTCTAGGGACTCAACTGTTGACACTTTGCTAAGGGCAAAAGGCAGTTCTAGCCCAAACCCACCCCCCCCATCCTGTAAGTCTACTTTAACATATAAAAATTCCTTTAGAAATTTCCTTTATCTCTAAACCCCCCAAGATACATGTTCGCAATCATCCCCCAAGTATATGTCCCACCAAGATACATCTGAAGTGTCTCATGACTAGGGTTTTCTTAGACCGTAATAAATGACCTTCTCCCACAATAGCACCCTCAAGGTCCTGGAAGCCTTGCTTCCAAAATTCCTTAGAAACTTATGCTACCCCAAACCCGTTCCCAACGTGAAAGTATATAATGGGCCACTCCACATGACCCCAGTGCAGCTCTTTGTGTCCATAGGTCCTGTTCCCATGCTTTAATAAAACCACCTTTTTGCACCAAAAAATTCTTTCTCAAGAATTCTTTCTTGTAATCGGCTTCAAACCCTATCATTTTTCCTCTACCATACGGCACCCAAACATGGGGCTTTGAGTCCAGAGTCTCATCTCTACCCTGAGCTGCAGTGCAAACTTGGTGAATACTTTCTCTCCTCTTCCTTTACTCTCATTCCAGGGGCTCTTCAAGGAGTATGGTCATATTGGATTTCATGTCAATTGCCCAGGCTGCAATCCTTTAACCTGTTGTTATTCTATGGGGAGGAGAAAACCTGCCTTTTGGCCGGAACTTAGTACCCTGGCTATAATGGTAATAACATCGAGAAACTTGATGCCCTCTCTTTATTCCTGCCTTTTACAAAGTTCTCTGTCTTGGGCACAGGACAGCCACCTAAGTCACAAGGACAGCTACTATTCTTAAGAATCCCATGTGAGGTTTCCTCCTGATCAATCTAATGTGATCTCCTTCCCATCCTTGGTCTAGCTGCTTGTGGACATGAGCACCCCACAGGGAGCCAGCCAAAACCAGTACCTGACTGAATTTGAACCTAACCAGGGACCGTTTCCTAGAGAAGATGGCTATGAAGACTACATGTATTAGAATGTTGCCTAGACCATGATGCATTTCTATCTCTACTGTTTTTCATCAATGTCCTCCATTAACTACTTAAATTATAAAATTGGGTAATTTCCCCTTCCTTTTTAAAAAAAGTTTTTATATTTTTTTACTTATTTTTTTATATTTTTACTTTGTGTTTTAATAATAATTTTTTTATGTTAGTCACCATACAGTATATCTTTAGTTGTTGATGTAATGTTCCATGATTCATTATTTGTGTATAACACCCAGTGCAGGATCAAACATGTGCCCTACTTAATACCCATCACCAGTCTATCCCAATCCCCCAACTACCTCCCCTCTGAAGCCCTCAGTTTGTTTCCCAGAGTCCACAATCTCTCATGGTTCATTCCTCCTTCTGTTTACCCCTCCTTCATTCTTCCCTTCCTTCTCCTACCGATCTTCCTACTTCTTATGTCCCATAAATGAGTGAAACAACATGATAATTATCTTTCTCTGCTTGACTTATTTCACTTAGCATAATCTCCTCCAGTCCCGCTCATGTTACTGCAAATGTTGTGTAATTGTTCATTCTGATGGCTGAGTAATATTCCATTATATATGGACCACAGCTTCTTAATCCAGTCATCTGTTGAAGGGCATCTCGGCTCCTTCCATGATTTAGCTATCGTGGACAATGCTGCTAGGAACATTGGGGTGCATATGGCACTTCACTTCACTCCGTCTGTATCTTTGGGGTAAATACCCAGTAGTGCAATTGTTGGATCATAGGGTAGCTCAATTTTTAGCTTTTTAAGGGACCTCCACACTGTTCTCCAAGTGACTGCACCAACTTGCATTCCCACCAACAGAACAAAAGGGATCCCCATTCTCCAAATCCTCTCCAACATCTGTTGTTTCCTGCCTTGTCAATTTTTGCCATTCTAACTGGTGTAAGGAGGTATCTCAATGTGGTTTTGATTTGAAATTCCCTGATGGCTAATGATTTTGAACATTTTGTACTGTGTATGCTAGGCATTTGCATGTCTTCATTGGAAAAGTGTCTGATCATATTTTCTGCCCATTTTTTTAATGTTTTTTTATTATATTATGTTAGTCACCATACAGTACATTCCTGGTTTCTGATGTAAGGTTCGATGATTCATTAGTTGCGTATAACACCCAGTGAACCATGCAATACGTGCCCTCCTTACTACCCATCACCAGTCTATCCCATTCCCCTACCCCCCTCCCCTCTGAAGCCCTCAGTTTGTTTCTCAGAGACCATAGTCTTTCATGCTTCATTCCCCCTTCTGATTAACCCCCTTTCTTTATCCCTTTCTTTCCCTACTGATCTTCCTAGTTCTTATGTTCCATAGATGAGAGAAATCATATGATAATTGTCTTTCTCTGCTTGACTTATTTCACTTAGCATTATCTCTTCCAGTGCTCCATGTTGCAGCAAATGTTGAGAACTCGTTCTTTCTGATAGCTGAGTAATATTCCATTGTATATATGGACCACAACTTCATAATCCAGTCATCTGTTGAAGGGCATCTTGGTTCCTTCCACGATTTAGCTATTGTGGACAATGCTGCTATGAACATTGGGGTGCATATGGCCCTTCTCTTCACTACGTCTGTATCTCTGGGGTAAATATCCAGTAGTGCAATGGCTGGGTCATAGGGTAGCTCAATTTTTAACTTTTTAAGGGAACTCCACACTGTTTTCCAGAGTGGCTGTACCAACTTGCATTCCCACCAACAATGTAGGAGGGATCCCCTTTCTCCACATCCTCTCCAGCAATAGTTGTTTCTTGGCTTGTCAATTTTTGCCATTCTAACTGGCGTAGGGTGGTATCTTAGTGTGGTTTTGATTTGAATTTCCCTGATGGCTAATGATTTTGAACATTTTTTCATGTGTCTGTTAGCCATTTGTATGTCTTCATTGGAAAAGTGTCTGTTCATATCTTCTGCCCATTTTATGATTCGTTTATTTATTTCTCGCATATTGAGTTTGAGAAGTACTTTGTAGATCTTGGGTACCAGTCCTTTATCTGTAGTATCATTTGCAAATATATTTTCCCATTCCATGGGCTGCCTCTTAGTTTTTTTGACTGTTTCCTTGGCTGTGCAGAAGCTTTTTATCTTGATGAAGTCCCACAAGCTCATTTTTACTTTTGTTTCTCTTGCCTTTGGACATGTGTCATGAAAAGGCTGCTGTGGCTGATGTGAAAGAGGTTGCTGCCTCTGTTCTCCTCTAGGATTTTGATGGATTCCTGTCTCACATCGAGGTCTTTCATCCATTTGGAGTTTATCTTTGTGTATGGTGTGAGCGAGTGGTCAAGATTCATTCTCTTGCATGTAGCTGTCCAATTTTCCCAGCACCGTTTATTGAAGAGACTGTCTTTTTTCCACTGGATGTTTTTTCCTGCTTTGGCAAAGATTTGTGACCCAAAGAGCCGAGGGTCCATTTCTGGGTTCTCTATTCTGTCCCATTGGTCTATGTGTCTGTTTCTGTGCCAGTACCATGCTGTCTTTGCGATCACAACTTTGTAGTGTAGCTTGAAATCTGGTGACGTGATGCCCCCAGCTTTGTTTTTCCTTTTCAACAATTTGTTGAAATTCAGGGCCTTTTCTGGTTCCATGCAAATTTAAGAACTATTTGTTCCAGTTCTTTGAAAAATGTCATCGGTACTTTGATCGGGATGACATTGAAAGTGTAGATTGCTCTGGGTAGCATAGACATTTTAACTATGTTTCTTCTTCTGATCCATGAGCATGGAATGTTTTTCCATCTTTTTGTGTCTTCTTCAATGTCTTTCAAGAGTGATCTGTAGTTTCTAGCATATAGATCCTTTACCACTCTGGTTAATTTAATTCTGAGATAACATATGATTTTTGGTGGTATTGTAAATGGAATCGATTCCCTAATTTCTCTTTCTTCAGTCTCATTGTTCACGTATAGAAATGCAACTGATTTCTGAGCATTGATTTTGTATCCCGCCACATTACTGAATTGCTCTCTCAGTTCTAGTAGTTTGGGGGTGGAGTCTTTTGGGTTTTCCATATAGAGTATCATGTCATCCGTGAAGAGAGACAGTTTGACTTCTTCTTTGCCGATTTGGATACCTCTGATCCCTTTTTATTGTCTGATTGCTGTTGCTAGAATTTCTACTACTATGTTGCGTAATAATGGAGAGATGGGCATCCTTGTCGTGTTCCCATTCTTAAGGGAAAGGCTGTCAGCTTATCCCCATTAAGAATGGTATTTGCTGTAGGTTTTTCATAGATGGTTTTTATGAAATTGAGGAACGTACCCTGTATCCCTACACTCTGAATGGTCTTAATCAGGAAATGATGCTGTATTTTGTCAAATGTTTTTTCTGCATCAATTGAGAGAATCATATGGTTCTTGACTCTCTTCTTGCTGATGTGATCTATCCCACTGATCGATTTGCGAATGTTGAACCAAACTTGCATCCCAGGGATGAATCCCACTTGGTCATGATGGATAATCCTTTTAATGTTCTGTTGGATCCTATTAGCTAGGATCTTGTTGAGAATTTTGGCATCCATGTATATCAGGGATATCGTTCTATAATTCTCTTTTTTGATGCGGTCTTTGCCTGGTTTGGGAATCAAGGTAATCCTGGCCTCAGAGAATGAATTTGATAGTTTTCCTTCTGTTTCTATTTTTTGAAACAGCTTCAGGAGGATAGGTATTATTTCTTCTTTGAATGTTTGGTAGAATTCCCCGGGGAATCCGTCAGGCCCTGGAGGGGAGAGATCACTTGTTTTTGGGGAGGTTTTTGATCACCGCTTCATTCTCTTCATAATTAATCGGTCTGTTTAAATAATCAATTTCTTCCTGTTTCAGTCTTGGTAGTTTATAGGTTTCCAGGAAGGCATCCATTTCTTCCCGGTTGTTTAATTTATTGGCATAAAGTTGTTGATAAATGTTTTAATGATCCTATTACATTGGTGTTGGTCGTGATCTCTCCCCTTTCATTCTTAATTTTATTAATTTGAGTCCTTTCTCTATTCTTTTGAATAAGTCTGGCCAGTGGCTTATCGATCTTATTTATTCGTTCAAAGAACCAGCTTCTAGTTCTGTTGATCTGCTCTACTATGCTCCTGGTTTCTAATTCATTGATCTCTGTCCTAATCTTGAGCAACTGCTTTCTTGTGTATTGGTTGGGTCTTTCTTCTGTTCCAGCTCCAGCTTCTTCAGGTGGGAATAAAAAAACCCCTGCATTTTAGATTTTTCTATTCTTTTGAGTGAGGCTTGGATGGCTATGTATTTTCCCCTTAAGACTGCCTTTGCAATGTCACATAGGTTTGGGAACGATGCGTTTTCATTTTCGTTGGTCTCCAAAAATTGTTTAATCTCCTTCTTAATTCCTTGGTTTACCCAATCATTCTTGAGCAGGATGGTTCTTAGTTTCCAAGTGTTTGAGTTTCTTCGAAAGTTTTCCTTGTGATTGAGTTCTAATTTCAAAGCATTGTGGTCTGAGAATATGCAGGGACTAATCTCAGTCTTTTGGTATCAGTTGAGACCTGTTTTGTGACCCAGAACATGATCTATTCTGGAGAAAGTTCCATGTGCATTCGAAAAGAATGAGTATTCTGTTGTTCTTGGGTGTAGTGTTGTGTATATATCTATGAGGTCCACCTGGTCCAGTATGGCATTCAAAGCTCTTGTTTCTTTGTTGATTTTCTGCTTAGGTGATCTGTGTGTTGCTGAGAATGGAGTGTTGAGGTCCCCTACCATTAACATATTATTATCTATAAGTCTCTTTAGTCTGGTTAAGAGTTATTTGTGCTGTATGGTCACTAACATAATATAATAAAAAATATTATTAAAACAAGCAGCAAAACAAAAGAAATCCCTAAGCTAGAAGCTAAGACAAATCAGGATAGCAAGAGATCTTTCTACAGTATTTCTGTGTTTTGTCTCAGGCATGTGGCTATGTTTCAAAACTCCAATTTTTAAGACCCAGGGCACCATGGATTCATGCTGATCCTTCAACTGAGGATGCTGTGGCTGGTACCTGTTTTTCATAGAAAAGCAGTTGCAGGAATCACAGGGTATCAGAGTTTATGATAAAGTGTAGAAAAAAGCTGGCACAAAGGTTTGCTGCCCTTAGCAGGTGTCTCTGTTCCTATGCTAATAAACAGGACAGCATTTTGGCACCCTTCATCTCTTTGTCCCCTTAGAGGCCATATCACCTCTCCCAAATGTACTCCAAGAAGGGGACCTAGCTTTCCCAATGTGTCCCATGGGATCTTCAGTCCATGTTGACTGCTCCTGAGCCTCTGGTTCTCTCCCCACAGGAGAAACTCTATGCCCACCTGTCTCCATCCAGCAGTGGCTCGGACTTCCACAACTTCAGACTTTAATCTCTGCTCTTTGTAATATTTGCAATAATCAGCCCCTCTAGTTTTCTCAGCCAATAGTTTTGGGGAAGTGTGTCTCTTGCACAATCATGTGTGCACTGCTTTCTCTCTGCTTCTCTATCTCTCTCCTCTTTCTGAGATCAAGCCTCCCTCCCCTCCACAGCACCTGAGATTTTTTTTCTCCCTGGAATCACACCTCTGCAGCTCCTACCTTCCATGATGTGGCTTCTTTTCTCCCTCTCATTCTGCAGTTTGTTCTCTCAGCATTCAGATCAATTTCTTGGGTATTTGGAATGATTTGATATTTATTTAGCTGTGTTTAAAGGATGAGGCAATCATATCGTCCCCCTACTGTTCTGCTATCTTAACTCCCAGCTCACCATTATTTATTTAAATAAGACTTCTGGATCCTTCTCTCTCTTTCCTGAAATTCTGATGATTCACAAATTGTTTTTTTTCTTGGTGTACCATAGATCATATGCTCTTTATTATTTTTAATTCTTTTATTTTTTCCTCTAGTTGGAAAATTTCAATTGGTCTGTCTTTATGCTCACTGATTTTTTTCTTCTGTTTTTTCAAACCTGATTTGGAAGCTATCTACTTAATTTTAGTTCAGTCATTGTGAGCATCTTGAGAACAATTACTTTCAATTATTTGTTAGGTAATTCCTTTATCTCCATTTCTTTGGGTTCAGTTACTGGAGGTTCATAGTATTCCTTTGGTGGAATCATGTTTCCCTGATTCTCCCTGATCCCTGTGGGCTTGTGGAGGTGTTTATGTATTTGAAGAAGCAATCACCTCTTCTAAGCTTTATGGAATGACTTTGGTAAAAACAAAACAAAACAAAACAAAAACAAAAAAACCTTCTACTTGGAAGTCACACTAGGGTGTGTTTTGTCCCTGGGCCTACTGGTAGGCATCAAATGGGAGATGTGTGGTGGCATGGGGGTATGATGTCTCTTCAACTCGGGCCACTGGGTCCACAGCCTTGCAAATGTGCGGCTCTTGGTGAATGCTACCACGTATCCATAGTGGCTGCAAGGGCTATTGGGTTCTTCAGCTGTGCCTCCAGATCCAGTTGGTAGGGACCACAGCAGTCAGTGGTGCTATCTGGAACTGCTGGTGTGCACACATTTGGCTGTGTGGGCCAGGTGCAGGTACCTATTTACTGGTAGTTACCAGACAGAGACACACATATTATTCAGCCCAGGTTGGCAGCTGCTGTCACACTGCTGTTTCAGAGGCCCTGACTATTGGCACCTACTACCCTGGCTGCTGGGTCTTGTTTTCTGCAGTAAGATGAGGGGGTTGGGATGACAGAATTCAGGTGCTCGGCTGTAGAGGTTATCTTTGCAGGTGATCACAGTGGTACAGGCCAGTGACAGAAAATAGGGTCTCATCCCAGCCCAGAAGCTGCTGTGGTGGCCATGGCTGCCAGATGTTCTCTCCTGTGGCTGCAGTCTTTCCTGGGTGTGCATATACAGTGAAAGCTGGTGGTGAGTGTCAGGCTGGCAATGTGCAGGCATACAACTAGAGGGGCTAGACTAAAGCACACACACAACTGTGGGAATTATCCACAAGGACCTAGACCGGTATCTTGCACTTAAATAGGTACAGAAGTATGGCTGGCTGCTGTTGTGATTCCTGGGCTGGGAGGGGGAGGTAGAGGTGGAGACTCCAGTGGCTGTAGTTAGTGAATGTGAATACTTGGGAAAGCTGGCAAAATCTACAGGGTGTTTGCAGCAGCTGTGCCAGCCATTGATTTTTTTCCTCATTATCAAAAGCTGTTGTGTTTGTCTACAGAGCAGGTTACGGTGAACCGCAATCACATACATGTATGGATGTTATCAGTAGCCCCTGCTATTCTTCTTTGTTCCTAGCCATCTTTACAGATCTCAGCTTTGCTGGTCTGGGAAGAATAAAATGGAAGCAGAACCTTCATACAGTACTCTGAAAGGCTGGAGAAGCTAGTGGATCACTCAATTCTCTATTTTGTTGAGGAAAACTTGAACTCATTCTAGCTAGGATGTTCCCTCTTGGCAATGAGTAATGCCAGTTTGGAGATGGGATGAAGTAGGGGAAATAAAGCTGTCTTCCTTCTCACCTTGTGTACTTATATTCAGGTTTTTTATTCCACTGTGTTGCCTAATGAACTCCAGAGCTCTCCCAGAGGTTTTTGTTCACAGATAGCTGTCTAATTGTCGATCTTTGTGAGGAGAGGGAGGCAGGAGCCTCCTATGCTCCTATATTGATGATGTCATTCTGGCCTCAAGTGCTGGTTATATAAATAGATGCAGTTCTTACTACAACCCTGGTGGTGATTTTATCATTGTCAATATTTCATGTAAGTGTAAACAGCCTCTAAAATGGTCAGGATTTGCAATGTCGTGTGCTTAGAAGTGGAGCTATCTGATAATAGGGACCCAGTTCTTCCATTTACCTCCAGCTATCTGCAAGTGATACAGCTTTTTAAAAATATTTTATTTTTTAAAAAACCTCTACACGCAACATGGGGCTTGAACTCAAAACCCCAAGATCAAGAGTCACATGCCCCACCAACTGAGCCGGTCAGGTATCTTGTGACACAGCTTTTAATTTGGAGATTTTATGTTACTTCTTTCAGATCCAGGAATGAAAATGGTAAAGGTCGCCATCAGCTGGCTTCAACAATGCACACAAAGTTACATGACCTTTAGGATTTGCTTATTGACTAATGTGGGTCATTCCCATTTTCACCTGGGGAAGGAGGTAGGGACAGGTGTCTAAATGGGATAAGGATACTCTACTTATCTCAGAGTTTTTTGAATCTCAAATAAGGTAATGTGTATGAACACTTCTTAAACTGTAAAACACCATAACAAAAAAGCATATTGTTAATAATGCTAAATAAATTGTTTAAGTAAACTTATTTTTATGATCCTATGCTGTCACCTTTCATAGTTTGAATTAAATATGTACTATCAAATCTTGTTACACACTGGGCAAGGCAATTTCTGATTTTCTTGTCTCCTATAGAGTTTAACTTGTATATTTTCATGTTTTGTGACATTTTATTTCAGTAGATATTTAATTTTTTAGTTTTCTATTTTAGGACTTCCTGGTTTTATAAAGTCACTTCATGTGACTGTTAATTTTATGTTTTGGAGGAGAAGTACATATTAGGCAATTTTCCCCTTTTATTTAACCTTTCTAACTCTATTAAGCAACTATAAGAAATTGTTCTTTGATATTTCTCAGTTTTCATAGTGACACAACTTCTATGGGGCAAGATTTTCTCTATTTTAAGATCTTTATCTTGCTCAATTCACATGCATGGCTGTTGGTTGTCATTGGCCAGACATTGGAAAGCTGCAAAAGACATTTTCATAATGTCTTCACATTTCAAAATTCATGCAAATATTAAAAACAAGTAATTTTCCAGGCACTCCTGATGTCAGATCAGAATTGCATTTTAAATTTGCAATACATTACTTATTGATATTATATCAGACTTGTCTAAAAATCTATTGAAGTAATTGTGTACCTTTTATGTTGCAGGTGAGAAAGAAAAAAAAGCCCAACATATAGTGATTTGTTTAAGATAATGTAGTTAGGTAAAAAGAGAGTTCTGGGGCTTCTGTATGACTTTCCCTATGTTATGCTACCTACCTTGAAGTGATTGGAACCACTTTTGCTACAGAGAGCGGACAGCCTCAATTCCTACAGGACTCTGTCCTTGAATATATATTTAATCATGTTCTGTCTCTGGATTTGGTGAGGATTTCAGTATCTTGCATTCATGGTCATGTTTAGTTTATTGTCATCTGTAAAAGGTTCAGAAATTATTGTATTGTGTGCAGATCTGAACTGGGCATCTGAAATATGTGTGAAGAAGACAGAAATTACACTATTTGCTTTTTTAAAAAGTTCACAACTTCATTTTATTTAACCTCTTACCCATTTTTTTATCATTGTTAATAAACTAGCATTCAATCACTTGAGATTTTTTGACTTGTAATGATTTTCAGTTGCAATACACCAAATGATCTAAAAATATATCTTTAGACATGGTGAATATAAAATATAATTTTTAATAATATTTTTTATTATATTATGTTAGTCACCATACAGTACCTCCTCAGTTTTTGATGTAAAGTTCCATGATTCATTACTTGCATATAACACCCAGTGCACCATGCAATATGTGCGCTCCTTAAAACCCAACACCAGCCCATCCCATTCCCTCACTCCCCTCCCCTCTGAAGCCCTCAGCTTGTTTCCCAGAGTCCATAGTGTCTCATGCTTCATTCCCCCTTCTGTTTACCCCCCCTTCATTCTTCCCTTCCTTCTCCTACCGATCTTCCTACTTCTTATGTTCCATAAATGAGTGAAACCATATGATAATTGTCTTTCTCTGCTTGACCTATTTCACTTAACATACTACTTTTATAAAAACAAAAATAAAACCATATATATATTTGTGCATGAATATATTTAGATATTTGTTTCTCACAGAGATTATGGAAAAATAATACTTTGTGGTTAGTCAAATTTGCCTTAAGATAAGAGGAATGAAAGAGTCGTAGAGAGGTTAGTAATATTTTCTTCATGAACTTTGTATGGGTTCAGTGTTTATGAGTATTTATTTTGTCATAAATGTATTTAAAATATTGGCTAATGATTTTGAACATTTTTTCCTGTGTCTGTTAGCCATTTGTATGTCTTCATTGGAAAAGTGTCTTTCATATCTTCTGCCCATTTTTTGTTTTGTTTATTTGTTTCTCGTGTATTGAGTTTGAGAAGTTCTTTGTAGATCTTGGATACCAGTCTTTTATCTGTAGTAATTTTTAAATAAAATTGATTATTCTTAAATGACTTAATTCAACAGTTTTCACTCAATCTTGCCCTTAAGTTGCTCTCAGGAGGAATCTCCATATTCACAAAAGTAGGCACAGAAGAAAAGCTGAATGGAAGTCAAAGCAAAGCAAAACTCTCGTATCTCTCATAATGTTCTGTATTTATAAATCTATTAAAGCAAGTTTCCTCATGCCTTTGGAGAGTTCATCGAGCTTTTTTTGTTTTTTTTTTTTTAATTTGGGAACTTTGATAAATTCAGTAAAAGTTGATTAGAAGTACTTTGTTCTCTGATATAAGCCATGCTTGTTCTAGTGGGCACCTGGTCCATTTCTGAGCAGGAGCGACTATCTAAAATATTTCTTTGTGTATTGAGTTTGAGAAGTTCTTTGTAGATCTTGGATACCAGTCTTTTATCTGTAGTGTCATTTGCAAATATCTTCTCCCATTCCGAAGGCATACAAATGGCTAACAGACACATGAAAAAATGTTCAACATCATTAGCCATCAGGGAAATTCAAATCAAAACCACTGTATGGTGACTAACATAATATAATAAAAATACTATTATAATAAAAAAAAGAAGAATCTCATAGTACAATTCAAAGGGATTATGAGGGAAAAAGGGAGGGGCTCTAGAATTTGATAGCAATACTTTCATGGCTATGTTAAACTCAAAGTAACGTATTTTGTTCATTTAAGTGTTCTAGTCTTCCACACTGGGAAGATATTCATAACCAAAATTAATTGAGCTAGTGTACAAATGGATTGTATCTATTTTGCTATTTGGTGTATTTTTTGGTTCTTTATATTCAATACAATATGATGTATACAATTTGAAATAAAACAAAATGGTTGAATGCCCTGTGGGAAATATTTAGGCTGGCACGTAGAAGTAACTTAAAGATGCCTCAAGAGAATGGTGTTTTTAAGGAACTTTGGGAGTATAAAATATTTTTCTTAAGGCTTATTTGTGATTATTTAAATTTATATTTGGGAAAGAAAAAGGTGTTGAAGTTTTAGTCTGCATATGGCAATTTTCCTCTACAGATGGTTTCCTTAGTAAGAGAAGAGTCAAAGCCATTTTAATGTTTAGCATTCTTACAGCAAGTATATTTTGGCTCAATATGTATCATGAATTAAAAAATAATTTTATGTTAGTCAAGATGACCCAGATAGAAGAATGTTTTTTCTTAAACTGATCTCTCTGAGTGATATAAAATAGTTGAGCTAAACATACTTAGATCTGTCCTTCTTCCCCTGAATTCTTGAAAGCAAATAAGACAAGGAGAGGAACTATTCCTCTGACCCAGATTCTCAGGGGAAAACCATGAACATTAGTGAAAAATGTGTACAACTTTGAAAGACAGAAATAATGTAGTTTGAGCAATATGGACAGTTACTCAAATGTCTGTGCCTCATCTCAGAATAGTATTGTTGTACTGGCATTAAATATGCTCTATTAACACAATATTCTGAGCCCTAACCTTGCTGCTAAAGCCCTCCTAGGATTAGAGACATAGAACCATATTCACTTATGGTCCAGGATAAGAGTTAAACCTAAGTACCACGAGCCTTTCATTCCAAGGGTGTAAGTGCTGAGAGTCATTCATCCACACAGCAGAAGAATTGTTGCCTTGGGAAAAAGATCAGAGCCCATACTTCTTTTCCCACTGTTGTGTTAAATGATGCTTAATTTATCCATACGAAGATTGCAAAAATCTGCCTATAAATTAATGAAGTTAACACAAATAAATCATTCTGAATACCTAAAAAAAAAACACACATTGAGATACCACCTTACGCCAGTTAGAATGGCAAAAATTGACAAGGCAGGAAACAACAGATGTTGGAGAGGATGTGGAGGAAGGGGATCCCTCCTACACTGTTGGTGGGAATGCAAGTTGGTACAGCCACTTTGGAAAACAGTGTGGAGGTCCCTTAAAAAGTTAAAAATAGAGCTACCCTATGATCCAGCCATTGCACTACTGGGTATTTACCCCAAAGATATAGACGTAGTGAAGAGAAGGGCCATATGCACCCCAGTGTTCATAGCAGCATTGTCCACAATAGTTAAATTGTGGAAGGAGCCGAGATGCCCTTCAACAGATGACTGGATTAAGATGTGGTCCATATATACAATGGAATATTACTCAGCCATCAGAAAGAACGATTACACAACCTTCCCAGAAACATGGACGGGACTGGAGGAGATAATGCTAAGCGAAATAAGTCAAGCAGAGAAAGACAATTATCATATGGTTTCACTCATTTATGGAACATAAGAAGTAGAAAGATCGGTAGGAGAAGGAAGGGAAGAATGAAGGGGGGGTAAACAGAAGGGGGAATGAAGCATGAGACACTATGGACTCTGGGAAACAAGCTGAGGGCTTCAGAGGGGAGGGGAGTGAGGGAATGGGATGGGCTGGTGATGGGTTTTAAGGAGCGCACATATTGCATGGTGCACTGGGTGTTATATGCAAGTAATGAATCATGGAACTTTACATCAGAAACTCGGGATGTACTGTATGGTGACTAACATAATATAATAAAAAATATTTAAAAATAAAATAAAATAAAATAAAATATTTCCTTATGCTGAATCCAAATCTCAATTTGCCTAATGCTATTTATTGAGGAAAAGACACATTTTGCCTGATTTGGGTATTGTGGGGAAAAAACTAGAATTATAGAGATAATTATAATTATAGAGATAAAGAAAATAACTCATTTTTTGAGTTAATAAGAGTGTAGCAAGTCTGGAAATGGTGAATAAAAAAGTGAATTACACAGACAAATATGGTGACAGATACAGTACAATGTGATAGGTATTATGACTTAGGCATCCCTGTAAGAGTATCCGCAAAGTCTTCAGACCTAGACCAGGCAACATAGTTGCAAATATAGCACTTGACTTAAAATATAGGTCTCAGGCAAGGACCAAATAACCTTAGAATCCAAACTTACAAATATCTCAGCTCACAGAAAACTATTAACTAGATGTATGTCAAAGGCAAAATTTTAAAAATCAGGTTTATCAGGAAATAACTTACATTGTACAATATACCCTTTTTAGTGTATAGTTCTATGAGTTTTGGTAAATGCATTCAACCGTGTAACCACCATCATGAAGCAAAACAATTCCATCGCCCCCCAAATTTCTTTGGTATCCTTCTGTTATAAGCTCCTCTCCTTACTGATAGTCCCTTGACAACCATTGATTTCTTCTTAATCCTGGTAGTTTAAAAGCAGGACTCTCAATCTTTATAAGCTTGACTTTCTCATTTATCAATGGAAATATTATATTATATTATATTACTTATTATTACCTATTTCCTGGGATTGTTTAAAAATTACACACACGTACATATTTGGCACAACACCTGATTTATTATGAGCATGAGATAAATGTCAGTGAAAATGATGACAATGACAAGGATGATGATGGTGATGGTGAAAGCATTGAGGATTGAATTGTAACCCTAAAATTATAACAGTATAGTAAGTAAATCTAAGTTAGATTTTGTAAAACCACAATCTCCTATGTAATGTAGAAGCATTTTCTATAGTATCCTGACAATTGATCATGAAGCCTCAATTAGAATGCTTCCATTAATGAGAAACTCAGGATTTCTCAAGGCAGTTTATTGAATTAATGGACAGCAATGATTACGTAATTTTTTTTTGCCTTTCCATAACTTCTTTTTTTTAATTAATTTATTTGTTTATTTATTTGACATAGAGAGAGACAGCCAGCTAGAGATGGAACACAATCCGGGGGAGTGGGAGAGGAAGAAGCAACCTCCCAGAGGAGCAAGGAGCCTGATGCAGGGCTTGATCCCAGGACCCTGGAATCACACCCTGAGCCAAAGGCAGACACTGAACAACTGAGCCACCGAGGTGTCCCTGCCTTTCCATAACTTTTATTCATAGATCACAATGACCTCAGTACACACATTCAACTTCACTTTCCATAATGGGTCCTTATAAAAACTAGGACCATTTTCCCTTTAAGCTCATTTGTTACTGATTTTTCCCTTATCACAGGAGGAATATTTGGCTCTTTGTCGCTGGTTAAAAGAAATAGTTCTGAATTTTGCACAGTGGCACCATTCCTGGTATAGCACTAGGAGGAAGCTCTGAGGTCATGGATGTCAATGGTAAAAACTAACTACACACACACACACACACACACACACACACACACAAACTGGTGTCCTTGAATCTGCTGGACACCTTCCATCATGTGGTGTCTTATTCTTTCAAACTGCCAGGAACTGTACTCACAAACTTTACACTCAATGCCCAAGTACATTTTTTATTATTTTATTTTATTTTATTTTTTAAATATTTATTTTTTTATTTGAAAGAGAGGGGGGAGGGAGAGAGAGAGAGACTGTGCACGAGATGGGGAGGGGCACAGTGGAAGAAGACTTCCCTCTGAGCATGGAGCCCAACATGGCCCTCAATATCACAACCCTGAGATCACAACCTGAGAAAAGGAAATACTGAGTAGACCTGGGTGGTGTGACAAACATGAGCTCTATTAGATGTTAATAGTAGAAACCTTGGGCAGTTCCCCTATTCCCATTTCCAGTTATTAAGTTTCTTAATCTCAGTTTTCAAAACTTTTCTCTGTTGTCCCTATTCCTATGGAAAACAAATCCATACTGTCTCCTTTTTCATGTCTCAAGAAATTGTCAGAAGTGAGCTAAGTATCTGAAAATTGTATGAGTACAAATACTTTTTTCAATGAATAAATATAATGTCAAGGGAGAGATTTAGTAATCCCACTCAATGACTACGGAAGAAGTTGAATTATTCTATGGACCAGACACACTTTTGGAAGCAGGTAAATTTTGTGAGCAGATCTAAGTCAATGACAGGATTATTTCTTAGAAAGTGCAAAGTTCTATTTCTTATCATCATGTCATGAAGCTAAATTCCCCTAATTTTTTTATGGTGCAGGATGCCATTCTATCTTCATATAATAATGGTTGAATCACCAGGTAAAAGTTTTATCAAGTCCCTTTCTTTCCCGAAGCTCTTTACTGTGTGCCAATTTAAAGGAATTGTGAGAGCTGTACGATAAAATTACAGATCTTAAAAATGGACAGGGATTCAAGGTTGGTACTTTTCCAGGGACTCTGGCTGCGGTCATGCCTATTTTCATACACTTCTTTACAGATAAAGGAAATTAGTTCTCAGACCCACAAAGTAAAGGGACTTGTTTAAGATTACTCATCTGTGACAAGTGGAGATAGTGTCATTGCCTGTTCCATACGTCTCTGTTCTTTGTAAGTTTAATCCTAGTTCATTCATTTTCACCTGAAGTCTCATCATTTGCATATTTTATTCTAAAACTGAGGCAAAATAACTCCATCACTGACCAATACCAAGTTATTCAATATCGGAAAAACGTTTCAGTTTGTTCATTTGTTTGCTTCTACACTCACCAAATGTTTGTAAATGCTGTGGTGACCTTTATTTGTATAGCTCTTCACTATTTTCATAGTGTTCCATACATATTATTTAATGTGTGAGGTGAAATGTTGTTACTGAATCCATGATAAAAGAGAGAGTGCACAATTTGTTCAGAAGGATAACAAAAGGAAAGAAATATAGCAAAAGGAAAGAAAACTAATCTTAGCCTTAACCTTAACCCATACAGAAGAACAAAGCAATGTTATTACCAATGGAAAGAAAATGGACAAGAATTAAAAACAAACAAAAAACAAAAGAAACCACATCAAAAAAGCCCCAGAAAAAATAC
Source organism: Ursus maritimus (assembly GCF_017311325.1). Classification (NCBI taxonomy): domain Eukaryota; kingdom Metazoa; phylum Chordata; class Mammalia; order Carnivora; family Ursidae; genus Ursus; species Ursus maritimus. The sequence goes on from NW_024426119.1 coordinate 27,678,618, forward strand.
AATACAAAATGTTAAAAAGAATAAAAACTACTAAATGGAGGAAAGAGTGGGTAAGATAAAGTGATGAGAATGAGTGCAAAGAAAGTGATATGAGAAAGCTGTTAGATAGTAGGTGAATAGACAGACTGACAGGTGAGAGGAGAAGAGATGAACACCAAAATTAGAGAGAAAGTGTGAGAAGAGGGCAGGGTCTAAGAGTGAGCAAGTGTCAGGTGCCAGACAGGACAAAACATTGATAAGGCAATTATAGGTGAGTAGTATTCAGGAACTATTACTCAATAAATTAATATTTTCTGTTGCTTCAAGATTTACTTTCTAGTGTCATGTAGAGATAGTGGAGGTGGACTTAAGTGAAATCAATTGAAGCTCTAATCTTACCCTTTGGGATCAGTGCCTATTTAGATTCCAAATTATATCATCATAACAGACCACATTGGTATTTTCTCTTTTTTTAAACAATATTCATAAAGGTTTATTTTTTTAATAATAATTTTTTAATCATATCACCATACAGTACATCCCTAGTTTTTGATGTAAAGTTCCATGATTCATTACTTGTGTATAACACCCAGTGCACCATGCAATACGTGCCCTCCTTACTACCCATCACCAGCCTATCCCTCCCCCTGCCGAAGCCCTCAGTTTGTTTCCCAGAGTCCATAGTCTTTCATGGTTCATTCCCCCTTCTGTTTACCCCCCCTTTCTTCTTCCCTTTCTTCCCCTACCGATCTTCCTACTTCTTATGTTCCATAAATGAGTGAAACCATATGATAATTGTCTTTCTCTGCTTGACTTATTTCGCTTAGCATTGGTATTTTCAAAATTTGATACTTGTTAATGAATTATCAGGTTAAGTAGGTAAATGCATAGCTGGCTTTGTGAAAATCTGCTGGTGTTTTTCGAAGGCAGGTATTTATGAAAAATGGAAGAGGTTAGTGAATTCATCTCCGCTTTACAAAAAAAATCAGTATAAATTTACATTATTAGATAATGTTTGACAATTTCGGTTTAGTGTAATCACTATACAAAGATACGTAGTTGCCTAAAATCTATAGAAACAGTTTTCAATTTTCTCAATGCAAATTAGTTTATACTTCTTATTTCCTGTGGGGGAGAGAGTATACAATTTAATGTAATCAAACAAGTGGGGAAAAGTAGAGGAGGCAGGATTTAGGGGAATAAAATCTCACATGGAGAAAAAGACAATAGTGCCATCTGCTGGTAAACAGGTAACACCTTTTTTTAATATCCTTTTTTTTTTTTTTTTTTTTTAATCTTACTCAAGTTCAAGGAAGTTAACATACAGTGTATTATTAGTTTCAGGGGTAGAGGTCAGTGAGTCATCAGTCTTTTATAATACCCAGTGCTCATTATATCACATGCCCTTCTTAATGTCCATCACCCATTTACCCATCCCCACCCACCACCCCTCCAGCAACCCTGTTTGTTTTCTAAAGTTGCGTCTCTTATGGTTTGCCTCCCTCTCTTTTTTAAATCTTATTTTATTTTCCTTCCCTTCCTCTATGTTCATCTGGTTTTTTTTCTTAAATTCCACATACGAGTGAAATCATATGATATTTGTCTTTCTCTGACTGATTTATTTCCCTCAGCATGATACACTCTAGGTCCATCCACTTCATTGCAAATGGCAAGATTTCAATCTTTGTGTGTGTGTGTGTGTGTGTGTGTGTGTGTGTATACACACATACCGCATCTTCTATACCCATTCATCTGTCAATGGACATCTGAGCTCTTTCCATATTTTGGCTATTGTGAACATTGCTGCTATAAACATTGGGGTGCATGTGCCCCTTTGAATCACTATTTCTGTATCCTTTGGGTAAATACATAGTAGTGAAATTGCTGGGTCAAACAGTAGTTCTATTTTTAACTTTTTGAGGAATCTCCATACTGTTTTCCAGCTCAAGACTTTTGGTTGTTGGAGAATTTTGATTACTGATTCAATTTCTTTGTTGATTATGGATCTGTTCAAGGTTCGTATCTCTTTTTATATCAGTTTTGGTAATTTGTACGTTTCTGGGAATTTGTCCATTTCTTCCAGATTTCCCAGTTTGCATATAACTTTTCAAAGTATTCTCATAATTGTTTGTAATTCTGTGGTGGTGTTTGTGATCTCTCCTCCTTCATTCATGATTTCATCTATTTGGGTCCTTTCTCTTTTCTTTTGATAAATCTGGCTAGGGATTTATCAATTTTATTGATTCTTTTGTAGAACCAGTTCTTAGTTTTGTTAATTGGTTCTGTTATTTTTCTGTTTCTATGTCATTTATTTCTACTCTAATCTTTATTATTCCCTACATGTAAGGTTAAGTTGCGTATTTGAGACTTTTCTTGCTTCTTACAGAAGGCCTATATTGCTATATGTTTCCTTTTTAGGACTACCTTTGCTGGCATCCCAAAGGTTTTGGACTGTGGGGTTTTCATTTTCATTTTCTTCCATTTACTTTTTTATTTCTTCTTTAATATCCTGGTTGACCCATTCATTCTTTAGTAGGATGTTCTTTAAACTTCATATATTTGTGTGTTTCCTAATGTTTTCTTGTGCTTGACTTCAAATTTCATAACATTGTGGTCTGAATGTTATGAATCGCAATCTTTTGTTCTTGTTGAGGGCTGATTTGTGACCCAGTCTGTGATCTATTCTGGAGAATATTCCATGAGGACTTGAGAAGAATGTGTATTCTTAAGGGTGCAATGCTCTGAATATATCAGTAAAGTCATATGTTTCAGTGTGTCATTCAAAGTCATTGTTTCCTTGTTGAGCTACTGCTTAGATATCTATCCATTGCTATAAGTGGGCATTAAAGTCCCCTAGTATTATTGTATTATTATCAGTGAGTTTCATTATGGTGTTATTAATTGATTTATATATTTGGGTGCTCCCAAGTTGGGATATTTTTACACTTGTTGGATCTTCTTGATGGATAGGCCCCTTAATTATGATATAATGCCTATCTTCACCTCTTGTTATATTATTTGCTTAAAAGTCTAGTTTGTCTGATATAAGTATTACCCCTCTGGCTTCTTGTTTCCTTCCATCAGCATGACAGATGGCTCCCCATCCCCTCACTTTCAATCTGCAGGACTCTTAAGATGTAAAATCTGTCTCTTTAGGCAGCATATAGATGGATCTTGTTTTTAGTCCATTCAGGTACCCTAGGCCTTTTGATTGGAGCATTTAATCTATTTACATTCAGAATGATTATTGAAAGATATGAATTTATTGTCATTGTGTTACCTGAAGAGTTGGTGTTTCTGGCGATGTTCTCTGGTCCTTTCTAGTCTTTCTTGATTTGGGTCTTTTTTTTCTCCAAAGAGTTCCCCTTAAAATTTCTTGTAGGACTGGTTTAGTGGTCACAAACTCCTTTAGCTTTTATTTGTCTTTTATGACAATCTTTTATGACAGTCTTGCTCCATAATGACTGCTTAGCTACATATTTTTCCCCATTCAGCATATTGAACATTTTCTTTCACTGGTTTTGGCCTGCCAAGTTTCAGTGGAAAGATCTGCCACCAACTCGATCTGTCTCCCTTTGTACGTTAAGGACTTTTTTCCCTTGCTGCTTTCAGTATTATTTCCTTATTGTATTTTGTGAGTTTGACTGTGGTATGACTTGGAAATGTGGACTTTTAGTGGGAGTTCTCTGTGCTTCTTGGATTTTGATGTCTGTGTCCTACCCCAGATTAGGGAAGGTCTGTCCCTTTATGTCTCGCTTCATCTTCTGGGATTCCTATGATATAAATGTTATTACATTCTAATAAGTTGCTTAGTTTCCCAAGTCTATCTTCATGGTCTGATACCTTTCCTTCCGTCTTCTTTTCAGCTTCCTTCTTTTCCATAATTTTATCTTCTATATCATTGATTCACTCCTCTACTTTGTCCATCCTCATTTTTATGGCCACCACTTGGGACTGCATTTCAGTTATAGCATTTTCAATTTTGGCCTGACTAGATTTTAGTTCTTTTATCTGCGGTATGGTATTCTCTAGTGTCTTCTATGCATTTTTCCAGTCCAGCTAGTAGCTTTATAATCATTTTTAAATTCTAGTTCAGACATCTTATTTTTATCTGTATTGATTAAATCCCTGGCTTTGAGTATGACTTTCTATTCTTTCTTTTGGGAGGAACTTCTGTGTCTCATCATTTTGTCCAGAAAAGAAAAGAAGAAAGAATAAGAAAACAACAACAACAACAAAAACACTAGATCCTGGGTGTGTTTTGGTCTGCTTCTTAAAAGAAGCTGGATCTCAAAATAAGAAAGAAAGAAGGAAGGAAAAAAGGAAAAAAAAAGAAAGAAAGAAAAAAGAAAGTAAAATACAATGAAAGGAAACAAAAAATTTAAAAATATATATGTATATAAAGTATGCATATATACATAATTTTTTTAATTTAAAAAATAATTGAAAAAATAAAATAAATGAAAAAAGTAATAAAACTTAAGAATAAAACTACAAAGGAAGCTAGATACTATTTTCTCCTAGAGCTGAATCTTTGCAGCTCTCTCTCATCAGTAAGCTTTGTGCAAATTATTTGTTTATGCTGGTCTTCTGGGGAGAGGCCTGTTGCACTAATTCTCAGGTAGACTTGTCCTAGTAGAAATGTGTCTGCAGGGTGCAGAGGCAGGGATTGGTGTAAGGTGCTTTGGAGTAAACTGGGGAAAATACCTAGTAGTGCAATTGCTGGGTCGTAGGGTAGCTCTATTTTTCACATCTTGAGGAAGCTCCAGGTGCACTCCTGTCACCTGGAGGTGCACTAATGTCACCTGGAGGTGCACTAATTCTCAAGTAGACTTGTCCTAGTAGAAATGTGTCTGCAGGGTGCAGAGGCAGGGATTGGTGTAAGGTGACTATAATAGTCACCACCAGGTGACTCTGTTTTGCTTCCCTAATTCTGATCCCTGATGGGCAGAAAATGGCAATTTTCAGCCCCAGAGCTGAAAATTCCCATCACTCACTCCTCAGTGAGCCCTCACAGAAGAATAATCACTCTTGTCTCCCCAGTTTCTGTCAGAATCCTATGTTCAACCTGTGTGTCTGAGCTTTTTTATCTTAGGTATGAACTGACTTTCAAAACCAAATTTTAGGGCCATGGCATGGGCCCAAGCTATTCTTCCTTGGGAGGATCTCACCATGCTTCTGTCCTTTGCATGACCAGTCCCAGGAAAGCACTCACACAGACACACAGTGGTTGGCAGTTTATAGCAATAAAGAACAGATAATTGGCACCTAAGCTTACTGTTCTCAGTTGGGTTCCAACCTCCTATGCCTGGGAACAGTACAGTATTTAGGTGCCACCCATTCTTGTGACCCAACGAATCCTAAGCATGGTATAACAACCAGGATTCCATACAGTAGTTCTATTTTTAACGTTTTGAGGAACATCTGTACTCTTTGTCGGAGCGCCTGTCCCAGTTTGCATTCCCATCAATAGTTCTCCATGTACTTGCTAACATCTGTCGTTTTTAATTTTAGATCTTCTAACAGGTTTGAGGTGGTATCTCATTGTAGTTCTGATTTGTATTTCCTAATGATGAGTGATGTTGAGCATTTTTTTCATGGTTGTCTGTTTGTATGTCTTCTTTGGAAAAATGTCTGTTCATGTTTCTGCCCATATCTTAACTGGATTATTTATTCTTTTGCTGTTGATTTTGATGGGTTCTTTATAGATTCTGGATACTAGCCCTTTGTGTTATATGTCATTTGCAAGTATTTTCTCCCATTCTGTAGGTTACCTTTTAGTTCTTGCCTTTCACTGTACAGAAGCTTTTCATCTTGATGAAGCCGAATAGTTCATTTTAGCTTTTGTTTCCCTTGCCTCAGGTGACATATCTAGTAAGTTGCTATGACTGAGGTGAAAGAGGTTTCTGTATGTGTTCCCCTCTACAATTGTAATAGTTTTCTGTCACACATTTAAGTCTTACATCCATTTTGAGTTTATCTTTGTGTATGGTGTAAGAGAATGGTGCAGTTTCGATTTTCTGCATGTGGTTGCCTAGTTTTCCCAGCATGATTTGTTAGAGAGACTCTCTTTTTCCCACTGGATATTCTTTCCTGCTTTGTTGAAGATTAGTTGGCTGTAGAGCTGAGGGTCCATTTCTGGGTTCTCTATTTTGTTCCATTAATCTATGTGTCTGTTTTTGTGCCACTACCATACTGTCTTGATGATTACAGTTTGTAATACAGCTTGAAGTCTGGCATTGTGATGCCACCAGATTTGTTTTTCTTTTTCAACATACCCTTGGCTATTCAGGGTCTTTCTGGTTCTGTACAAACTTTATGACTTTTTGTTCTAGCTCTGTAAAAAATCCTGGTGTTCAGTTAGAATAGCAAAAATTAACACAACAGGAAACACCAAGTGTTGGCAAGGATGTGGTTTGGAAAGGGGAACCCTCTTGTACTGTTGGTAGGAATGCAAGCTGGTATTGCCACTCTGGAAAACAGTATGGAGCTTCCTCAAGATGTGAAAAATAGAGCTACCCTATGACCCAGCAATTGCACTGCTAGGTATTTACCCCAAAGATACATATTTAGTGAAAAGAAGGGACCCTGCACCCCAATGTTCATAGCAGCAATGTCCACAATAGCCAAACTGTGGAAGATGAGATGCCCTTCACAGATGAATGGATAAAGAAGATATGGTTCATATATACAATGGAATATCACTCAGCCATCAGAAAGGATGAACATCTACCATTTTCATTGCCATGGAAAGGACTAGAGGGTATTATGCTACATGAAATAAGTCAAGCAGAGAAAGACAATTATCATATGGTTTCACACATATGTGGAACAGAAAGAATAGCATGGAGCACCATATGGGAAGGAAGGGGAAACTGAATGGGAAGAAATCAGAGAGAGAGACAAACCATGAGAAACTCTTGACTTCCAGAAACAAACTTAGGGTTACAGAAGGTAGGGGGGTGGGGTGAAAGGGTAACCTGGTGATGGGTATTAAGGAGGGCATGTGTGGTGATGAGCACTGGGTGTTACATGCAACTAATGAATCATTGAACAGCATATCAAAAACTAATGATATGTTGACTAACTTAACATAATAAACATAATTTAAAAAACAACATAATAAGAAAAAAGAAAAATGCTGGTGTTATTTTAATCAAGATTGCATTGAATATGTTTGGGTAGTATAGACATTTTAACAATATTTGCTCTTCC
>NW_024426119.1:27685824-27708834 GCF_017311325.1 Ursus maritimus
CCATAAGCATAAAATATTTTTTTCATTTCTATGGGTCTTCCTCAATTTTTTTCATAAGTGTTCTATAGTTTTCAGAGTCCATATTCATTACCCTCTTTGGTTAGGTTTATTTCTAGGTATCTTATGATTTTGGTGCAACTGTAAATTGAATCAATCCCCTGATTTCTTCTGCTCTTTCATTATTGGTGTATAGAAATGCAACAGATTTCTCTGCATTGATTTTATGTCCTGCAACTTTTATGAATTCCTGTATCAGTTCTAGCAATATTTGGTGGAGTCTTGTTTTCTACATACTGTATCACATCATCTACAAAAAGTAAAAATTTGACTTCTTCCTTGCTGATTTGGATCCCTTTTCTTTCTTTTTGTTGCCTGATTGCTGAGGCTATGACTTCCAACACTATGTTGAAAAACAGTGGTGAGAGTGGACATCCTTGCTGTGTTCCTGACCTTAGGGGAAAAGCTCTGTTTTTCCTCATTGAGGATGATATTAGCTGTGGGTCTTTCATATATGGCATCATGATGTTCTAGCATATTCCCTCTATGCCCACTTTGCTGAGGGTTTTTAATAGGAAAAGAGGCTGTACTTTGTCAAATGCTTTTTCTGCATCTTTTAAGAAGATCATATGGTTCTTATCCTTTCTTTTCTTAATGTGATGTATCACATTGATTGTTTTGTGGATATTGAACCACCTCTGAAACCCAGGAATGAATCATGGTGATTTATAATCCACTTAATATACTGTTGGAATCTATCAGCTAGTATTTTGGTGAGAATTTTTGCATCCATTTCATCAGGGATATTGTTCTGTAGTTCCTTTTAGTGGGATCATTGTCTGGTTTTGAAATAAAGAGAATGCTGACCTTGTAGAATGAGTTTGTAAGTTTTCCTGTCATTTTTAATTTTTGGAACAGCTTCAGAAGAACAGATATTAATCGTCTTTTAATGTTTAGTAGAATTCCCCTGGGAAGCCATCTGGCCCTGAACTCTTGTTTCTTGAAAGATTTTTGATTACTGCTTGTGGGAATTCATAGTGTCTGGATAGAGAAGATTTAATAAACACAGCCCTTCCTGGATGAGACTAGTTCAAAGGCAAAGAAGGAGTGTCCAGAAAACTGGGCCCCCTTAAAGGTTTCTGGGCTGAAAACATCCAGATTCATGTTGCAGCTCAATGCACTCATCCAGGGAGTAAATATTTGACTTAGGAGAAACATTTATCTTTGGAGGTCAGACACTCCATGTACTCCCTGTCTGCAATGCCCGTCATAGCACAATACTTGTTCTATTCACACAATATTCCCTATGCCACTGTCTTGATAGTTACAGCTTCACATTCCTTCTTGTTTTTCTTATTCCTTTGTTGTATTGATAATATTCACAATAAAGGTGGAGGCAGGGTCTGGCTCGGGACCTTTCACCACTGGAGCAGCTGGTCCCCAGGCCCTTTCCTTTCTCCTCCTAAGGTGTCTGGAGTAATCTTTTCATTTACCGCCTCAAGGTTTGCTGGCCAAACCTGACAACTGATTAAATTTCTTTCCTGGTTATGGATCTGTTCAAATTTTCTATTTCTTCCTTTTTCAGTTTTGGTAGTATGTATGTTTCTAGGAATTTGTCCATTTCTTCCAGATTCCTTACTTTGTTGGTATACAATTTTTTGTAGTATTCTCTTTTAATCACTTGTATTTCTGTGGTGTTGGTTGTGAACTCTCATCTTTCTTTCATGACTTTATCTATTCAAATCCCTTTTCTTTCCTTTTTGATTAGTATGACCAAGGGTATATCATTTTTTTATTATGTTCAATTAACCAACATATAATACATCATTAGTTTTTGATGTAGTGTTCAACGATTCATTAGTTGCATATAACATCCAGTGCTCGTCACAGCACATTTTTCCCATTCAGCACATTTCCTGCCACTGTCTTCTGGCCTGTCAACTTTTAGTGGACAAGTCTGCTGATAATCTTATGTGTATACCCTTGTAGATTAAGGACCTTTTGTCCCTAGCTGTTCTCAGAATTTTCTACTTATCTTTGTATTTTTCAATTTTCACTATGATGTGTCTTGGTGTTGATCTGTTTTTGTTGACTTTGAGCAGAGTTCTGAATGATTCTTGGTCTTAAATGCCTTTTTTTTCCCTCCAGATTAGGAAGCTCTTGGCTATAATTTGCTTTTTTTTTTTTTTTTGGTCAAAAAGAACCTTTATTATTGTTTTTAATAGCCTCTTATGCTTTTTATGCTTTCTTCCCAGATGCCTTTGGAGCAGGTGCTTTCTGGGCTGGAGCTTTCTGACCCTTCTGAGCCTTTGGAGGTGCTGCCTTCTGGCCTGCAGCTTTCGGGGCAGGAACCTTCTGGGCTGGAGCCTTTTTGCCCGCAGTGGCCATCTTTTTGGCTGGAACCTTCACAGCAGCAGCAGCTGCTGCAGCTACACCCTTAACAGCAGGTGCTTTTTTAGGAGACACTTTCAGGAGAGCTGCTGTTTGTAGCTTCCTAACTTCAAGCTTGATTATTCTGTTCCTCATTTTCTTTGCTTTCATGACTTTGTAATGATCAAAATCTGTCATCTTGGCTTTCCTTTCCTGTTGACTTATTTCACTTAGCATTATCTCCTCCAGTGCTCCATGTTGCAGCAAATGTTGAGAACTCATTCATTCTTTTTTTTTTTTTTAAGATTTTATTTATTTATTTGACATAGAGACAGCCAGCGAGAGAGGGAACACAAGCAGGGGGAGCAGGAGAGGAAGAAGCAGGCTCCCAGCGGAGGAGCCTGATGTGGGACTCGATCCCAGAACACCAGGATCACTCCCTGAGCCGAAGGCAGCTGCTTAACGACTGCGCTACCCAGGCGCCCCAAGAACTCATTCTTTCTGATAGCTGAGTAATATTCCATTGTATGTATGGACCACAACTTCTTAATCCAGTCATCTGTTGAAAGGCATCTCGGCTGCTTCCACGATTTAGCTGTTGTGGACAATGCTGCTATGAACATTGGGGTGCATATGGCCCTTCTCTTCACTACATCTGTATCTTTGGGGTAAATACCCAGTAGTGCAATGGCTGGATCATAGGGTAACTCAATTTTTAACTTAAAAAAAAAAACCTTATGCTCCCCTTTCCCCCACTCTTATTCTTCTCTCACTCTTATGATATGGATATTATTGCAATTTGTGAAATCCCTGAGTTCTCTAAGTCTCCCTCCATGATCTAATAGTTCTCTTTCCCTCTTTTCAGCTTCATTATTTTCCATAATTTTATCTTGTATATCACTTATCAATTCCTCTGCCTCTTCCATCATCATTGTGATTACATCTGGTCAGTTTTGTATCACAGTTATAGCATTTTTTATTTTGAACTGACTAGTTTTGGGGACTTTTATCTCTGCAGCCAGGGTTTCTCTGGTGTTTTCTATGCTTCTTTCAAGCCCAGCTAGTATTCTTTTTTTTTAAAGATTTTATTTATTTATTCGACAGAGATAGAGACAGCCAGCGAGAGAGGGAACACAAGCAGGGGGAGTGGGAGAGAAAGAAGCAGGCTCATAGCAGAAGAGCCTGATGTGGGGCTCGATCCCATAATGCCGGGATCACGCCCTGAGCCGAAGGCAGATGCCTAACTGCTGTGCCACCCAGGCGCCCCCCAGCTAGTATTCTTATGACTGTTGTTCTAAATTCAGGTTCAGATAAATTGCTTATATCTCTTTTGAGCAAATTCTTGGCTGTGGTTTCTTCTGGATCTTTCTTTTGGGGAGAATTCCTCTGTCTTATCATTTTGTATATTGTGTGTTGTGAAAGCTTGTTATGTTTCCTGCTCCTAATAGCAATACTATATTAAGAAGGGTTCCTACACTGTCTAGGGTCTGGTGCTTCAGGAAGTGTTCCTGTTGTATGCTCTGTGCACTATAATGTGTTTTGGCTGTTCTTTCCCACAGGTCAGTCCTCTGCAGATTTTCTTCTTGCTTGCAGTGGGGAGTTTTTGCACCATTAACTAGGTGCACTTTGGTTTGTTTGTTAAGATAAGCTTGATATGAAAAAGAAAGAAGAAAAAAGCCTGATCCACGACAAGAGAAAAGGAAAAGGAACAAGACACCAAACAGATAAAAAATATATAAACTGATTCTAAAGAAAAAGAAAGAAGGGGAAAAAAAGAAAGAGAAAAAAACTGTTCCAAAAAATGAGAAAAGGAAACAAACAAGCCAAAAAATGATGCCAAAGGCAAGGGGGGGGGGAGAAAAAGGAAAAGGAAAAATAAAGTTTTAAAAAAGAAAAAAAACATTTAAAAAACCATGTCCTATTTCCACCACAACTGAGTCTGATACTTTGGAGCACTCGTTTATCAGCGGCCTTAATGTATGTGGAGGGCCTGTGTTAGTCTTTGGAGGGAGAGGCCTGATTCACTGGATCACAGTCAGGCCTGTCCTTGTAAAGATTCCCCTGCCAGGCACAGGGTGGGGGTGGGAGTGAGGCAGGTTTTGGTGTGACCCCAGCCTCTGCTAAAGACACTGGGTTTCTCCCTGAAGTCCAAATGTGCTGGTGGGAAGGGGGATGGAAAATGGATTCTCCTACCCACTCTTCCCAAGGGAAGGGAAAGAGCAGCTGCTGATGAAGAAGGGGTCCTCACACAAAAATGAACAATTTCCTTTCCTGAGTACCAGATTTCATCAGATTACTGCCTTCAACCTGTCTGTGCCTGGCCATCAGCACACACAGTGACACAGTTCTTTTGTGTCTTATCTCTGGCTAGCAGCTGGGATTCTTTTTTTTTTTTTTAATTCAATTAGCCAACATTTCATTGTTTCAGAGGTAGTGCTCAATAATTCATCAATTGCGTATAACACACAATACTCATCACATCACATGCCCACCTTAATGCGCATTACACAATTTTCTTTTCTTTTTTTTAATTCTTTATTATGTTACGTTAGTCACCATACAGTACATCCTTAGTTTTTGATGTAGTGTTCTATGATTCATTGTTTGCATATAACACCCAGTCCTCCATGCAATATGTGCCCTCCTTAATACCCATCATTGGTCTAGCCCAATCCCCCACCTCCCTCCCCTCTGAAACCCTCAGTTTGTTTCCAGAGTCCATAGTCTCTCATGGTTCATTCTCCCTTCCATTACACAATTTTCTGATCCCCAGCCCACTGCCCCTTCCACAACCCTCAGTTTGTTTCCCAGAGTTAAGAGTCTCTCATACTTTGTCTCCCTCTCTGATTTCTTTCCATTCAGTTTTCCCTCAGTTTCCTTATGAAACTTTGCACTATTTCTTATATTCCACTTTTGAGTGAAACCATATAAAAATTGTCTTTCTTTCATTGACTTATTTCACTTAGCATAATACCCTCCAGTTCCTTCCATATCAATAGTAAATGGTAGGGATTCGTCCTCTCTGATGGCTGAGTATAATGCCGTTGAATATATGAACCGTATCATTTTTATCAATTCATCTGTAAAATGGCTTCTAGGCTCCTTAGATAGTTTGGCTATTGTAGACATTGCTGCTATGAACATTGGGGTGAATGTGCCCCTTCTTTGTATGACATCTATATCTTTGGGGTAAACACCCAGTAGTGCTACTGCTGGGTTGAAAGGTACTTCTTTTTTTTTTTTTAAGATTTTATTTATTTATTTGACAGAGATAGAGACAGCAAGTGAGAGAGGGAACACAAGAAGGGGGAGTGAGAGAGGAAGAAGCAGGCTTCCAGCAGTGGGGCCTGATGTGGGGCTCGATCCCAGAATGCTGGGATCATGCCCTGAGCTGAAGACAGACGCTTAATGACTGAGCCACCCAGGCGCCCCTCAAAAGTTCTATCAACATCCCGAAGAAGATGCATATTTTTTTCCAAAATGGCTGTACCAACTTGCATTCCCACCAACAGTGTAAGAGGGTTCCCCTTTCTCCACATCCTCGCCAACATTTGTTCATCCCTGTCTTGTTAATTTTAGCCATTCTGACTGGTGTAAGGTGATATCTCACTGTGGTTTTGAATTATATTTCCCTAATGGCAAGTGAGGTGGAGCATTTTTTCATGCGTCTATTGGCCAACTGTATGTCTTTTTTGGAGAAGCGTGTCTTCATGTTTTCCACCCAATTTTTTTAAGTCTTTTTTTTTTAAGATTTTATTTATTTATTCGACAAAGAGACAGCCAGCGAGAGAGGGAACACAGCAGGGGAGTGGGAGAGGAAAAAGCAGGCTCCCACCGGAGGAGCCCGATGTGGGACTCAATCCCGGAACGCCAGGATCACACCCTGAGCCGAAGGCAGACGCTTAACGACTGCGCCACCCAGGCACCTCTCCACCTATTTCTTGACTGGACTACTTCATCTTTAGGGATTGCGTTTGGTAAATTCTTTATATTTCTTGGGTATCAGACCTTTAACTGTAATCCCATCTGCAAATATCTTCTCCCATTCCATTGGTTGCCTTTTAGTTTTGTTGACTGTCTCTTTTGCCATGCAGAAGCTTTTTATCTTAATGAATTCCCAATAGTTCATTTTTCCTTTTGTTTCCCTTGTCTTTAGAGACATGTATTGCAAAAAGTTGCTGTGTTTAAGGTAAAAGAGTTTGCTGCAGGTGTTCTCCTCTAGCATTTTGATGGATTCCTGTCTAACATTGAGGTCTCTCATTCATTTTGAGTGTATCTTTGTGTATGGTGTAAGAGAATGTCCAATTTCATTCTTCATGTGGCAGTCCAATTTTCCCATCACCATTTATTGAAGAGATTGTCTTTTTCTCTTTGGATATTCTTCCCTGTTTTGTCGAAGAGTAGTTGACCATTGAGTTGAGTGTCCATTTCTTGGCTCTCTATTTTGTTCCTTTGATCTATGTGTCTGTTTTTGTGCCAGTACCCTGCTGTCTTGATGACCACAGCTCTGTAATATAGCTTGAATCAGACATCATGATGCCCCCAGCTTTGGTTTTCATTTTCAACATTCCCTTGGAGATTCAGGGTCTTTTCTGATTCCATACGAATTTTAGGAAATTTTTCGTTCCAGCTCTGTGAAAAATGTTGATGGTATTTTCATAGTGATTGCGTTGAATGTGTAGATTGCTCATAGAAATGTTCACAATGTTTATTCTTCCAATACGTGAGCATGGAATGGTTTTTCATCTCTGGTGTCTTCCTCAGTTTCTTTCATAAGTGCTCTGCAAGATTCAAGAGTACAGATCATGTACCTCTTTGGTTAGTTTATTCCTAGGTATCTTATGGTTTTTGGTGCAATTGTATGTGGGATTGATTCCTTAATTTCTCCTTTTCAGGGACATTGTTCATATATAGAAATGCAACTGATTTCTGGACATTGATATTATTTCCGGGTAGTTAAAATTTGGTTTATTTCCAGTGCTGTTTCCTAGAGTTAAGTATATGGCACTTTCTTTAAGCTTCAACATACATACTGGAAAATGCTGGACTCTCCATGAATCAGGATTTTAGTTGGAAGTTGCATTCTAGATACACAGACTTGGTTCTCAGAATTAAGTAGATGGCACTTTCTTGACGTGTTCACTTACACCTTTAAAATTTTGCCTCCATTTTCATGATGAAAGATGTGAAGTGAAAGATACTTTCTATGTGGTGTTCTTACTTAGAGTTAAGTAGATGGCACTTTCCTTAAGCTCTCACTCACACTTTTGCAAATTTGCTTCAATCTGCATGACAGAAGATGTGAGTAGGAAGATCTTTTCTATGTGGTGTTCTTACTGAGAGTTAAGTATATGGCACTTTCTTAAGGTTGAACACACATATTTGAAATCACTTGTATCTTTATGAATCAAGATGTTACTTCAAAGTCGCATCAAATCTATACAGACTTGGATCTCAGAATTAAGTAGATGGCACATCCTTTACACTTTAACCCACACTTGCAAATGCTTCCAACTTCATGACAGATGTGAGTTGAAAGATGATTTCTATACAGTGTTCTTAGAGTTAAGTATAAGACACTATATGCATTCACACACACTATTGCAAATACTACCATCTACACGACAGAAGATGTGAATTGGAACATGGTGTATTGCATGGTGCACTGAGTATTATACACTAGTAATGAATCATGGAACTTTACATCAAAAACTAGGGATGTACTGTATGGTGACTAACATATAATAAAAAATATTATTATTAAAAAAATAATAATTTATAATACTAATATGAAACAAAGGAAACATTTGAGACAAACAAAAAAGTATTTATTATAATGATAGCCACTTGTCACGGATGAAAGGCAAAATTGAAAATAGATTCATAAATCATAAAATATTTGCACTAAATTGCATAAAAATTAACAAAATAGGAACTGTTATAAATATAAAGACCACTATTATGGAAAGATGTGTGCCCCCCCAAATTCATTATGATGATATCCTTACCCCCAATGGGATGGTATTAAGAGGGGGCCATTTGAGAGGTGATTAGGTCACAAAGGCAAAGTCCTCATGAATGGCATTGATGAGACTAGAGCCCTTTTAAAAGAAATCCCAGAAAGCTCTCTTGTCCCTTCAACATATGCTGGACATGGTAAGAAGATAGCCCTCTGTGAAGCAAGAAGCAAGCCTCACCAGACAGCAAATCTGTCAGTGCCTTGATCTAAGATTTCACAGCCTATACAACTGAAAGAGAGAGGTCTAGAAGAGATATTTGAACTAATTGTAACTGAGAGCTTCCCTAATCTGGCAAAGGAAACAAGCATTCACGTTCAAGAGGCAGAGAGGAACCCTCCCAAGGTCAAAGAGAACAGACCTACACCACATCACGTCATAGTGCAAGTCGCAAATATTAGATCCAAGGATACAGTATTGGAAGTGGCCAGGGGGAAGAAAATCCTTAGGTACAGAGGGGAAAATATCAGAATAATGTCAGACCGGTCCACAGAGACCTGGCAAGATAGGAAGGGTTGGCAGGGTATTTTCAAATCTCTATCTGAGAAGAACATGCACCCAAGGATCCTTTATCCTGCAAGGCTGTCATTCAGACTTGATGGAGAGATAAGGACCTTCCAGGATCGGCAGAAACTGACCGAAAGCATAACCACCAAACCAGCCCTACAGGAGATATTAAGGGGGGTTCTATAAAAGTAAAAAGGCCCCAAGAGTGATACAGAACAGAAATTTACAATCTATAGAAACAAAGACTTCACAGTCAACATGACATCATTAAAATCATATCTCTCAATAATCACGCTCAATGTGAATGTCCTAAATGCTCCCATAAATGCCACAGGGTTGCAGATTGGATAAAAAGACATGACCCATCCATTTGCTTTCTACAAGAGACTCATTTTGAACCTAAAGATACATTCAGACTGAAAGTGAAGGGATGGAAAACCATTTTTCATGCCAATGGACCTCAAAAGAAAGCTGGGGTAGCAATTCTCATATCAGACAGATTAGATTTTAAACTAAAGACTGTTGTTAGAGATACAGAAGGACACTATATTATTCTTAAAGGATGTATCCAACAAGTGGATATGACAATTACAAATATCTATGCCCCCAACAGGGGAGCAACAAGATACACAAGATAACCCTTAACCAGAATAAAAAGACATATAGATAATAATACGTTAATAGTAGGGTACCTCAACACTCCATTCTCAGCAACACACAGATCACCTAAGCAGAAAATCAACAAAGAAACAAGAGCTTTGAATGCCATACTGGACCAGGTGGACCTCATAGATATATACACAACACTACACCCAAGAACAACAGAATACTCATTCTTTTCGAATGCACATGGAACTTTCTCCAGAATAGATCATGTTCTGGGTCACAAAACAGGTCTCAACTGTTACCAAAAGACTGAGATTAGTCCCTGCATATTCTCAGACCACAATGCTTTGAAACTGGAACTCAACCATAAGGAAAAATTTTGAAGAAACTCAAACACTTGGAAACTAAGAACCATCCTGCTCAAGAATGATTGGGTAAACCAAGGAATTAAGAAGGAGATTAAACAATTTTTGGAGACCAACGAAAATGAAAACGCATCGTTCCCAAACCTATGTGACACTGCAAAGGCAGTCCTAAGGGGAAAATACATAGCCATCCAAGCCTCACTCAAAAGAATAGAAAAATCTAAAATGCAGGGGTTTTTTTTTATTCCCACCTGAAGAAGCTGGAGCTGGAACAGAAGAACAGACTTTACCCATGCACAAGAAAGCAGTTGCTCAAGATTAGAACAGAGATCAATTAATTAGGGACCAGGAGCACAGTAGAGCAGATCAACAGAACTAGAAGCTGGTTCTTTGAACGAATAAATAAGATCGATAAGCCACTGGCCAGACTTATTCAAAAGAATAGAGAAAGGACTCAAATTAATAAAATTAAGAATGAAAGGGGAGAGATCACGACCAACACTGATGTAATAGGATCATTAGAAACTTTTATCAACAACTTTATGCCAATCAATTTAAAAACCGGGAAGAAATGGATACCTTCCTGGAAAGTTATAAACTACCAAGACTGAAACAGGAAGAAATTGATTATTTAAACAGACTGATTAATTATGAAGAGATTGAAGCAGTGATCAAAAACCTCCCCCCAAAAAAGAGTCCAGGGCCTGACGGATTCCCCGGAGAATTCTACCAATCATTCAAAGAAGAAATAATACCTATCCTCCTGAAGCTGTTTCAAAAAAAAAGAAACAGAAGGAAAACTATCAAATTCATTGTTTGAGGCCAGTATTACCTTGATCCTCAAACCAGACAAAGACCCCATCAAAAAGGAGAATTACAGACCGATATCCCTGATGAATTTGGATGCCAAAATTCTCAACAAGAGCATTAATAGGATCCAACAGTACATTAAAAGGATTATCCATCATGACCAAGTGGGATTCATCCCTGGGATCCAAGCGTGGTTCAACATTCACGAATCCATCAGTGTGATAGATCATATCAAAAAGAAAAGAGTCAAGAACCATATCAGCCTCTCAATTGATAGAAACAGCATTTGACAAAACACAGCATAGTTTCCTGGTTAAAACCCTTCAGAGTGTAGGGATACAGGGTACATTCCTCAATTGCATAAAAACATTCTATGAAAAACCTACAGCGAATATCATTCTCAATGGGGACAAGCTGAAAGCCTTTCCCTTAAGATCAGGAACACGGTTAGGATGCTCACTCTCACCATTATTATTCAACATATTACTAGAAGTCCTAGCAACAACAATCAGACAACTAAAAGGGATAAAAGTTATCCAAATCAGCAAAGAAGAAGTCAAACTGTCTCTCTTCACAGATGACATGATACCCTATATGGAAAACCCAAAAGACTCCACCAAAGTACTAGAACTTATAGAGCAATTCAGTAATGTGGTGGATAGAAAATCAATGCTCAGAAATTAGTTGCATTTCTATACACGAACAATGAGACTGAAGAAAGAGAAATTAGGGAATCGATTCCATTTACCACACCACCAATAATCATATGTTATCTCAGAATTAAATTAACCAGAGTGGTAAAGGATCTATATTCTAGAAACTACAGGTCACTCTTGAAAGACATTGAAGAAGACACAAAAGATGGAAAAATATTCCATGCTCATGGATCAAAACAAACATAGTTAAAATGTCTATGCTACCCAGAGCAATCTACAGTTTCAATTGCCATCCCTATCAAAATAACAATGACATTTTTCAAAGAAGTGGAACAAACAGTCCTTAAATTTGTGTGGAACAAGAAAGGGCCCCAAATAGCCAAGGAATTGTTGAAAAGGAAAAGCAAACCTGGGGGTATCACGTTGCCAGATTTCAAGCTACACTGCAAAGCTGTGATCTCAAAGACAGCATGGTACTGGCACAAAAACAGACACATAGACCAATGGAACAGAATAGAGAACCCAGAAATGGACCCTCGGCTCTTTGGGCAACTAATCTTTGGTAAAGCAAGAAAAAACATCTGGTGGAAAAAAGACAGTCTCTTCAATAAATGGTGCTGGGAAAATTGGGCAGCAACATGCAAAAGAATGAAACTTGATCACTCTCTAACACCATACACAAAGATAAACTACAAATGGATGAAAGACCTCGATGTGAGACAGGAATCCATCAAAATCCTAGAGGAGAACATAGTCAACAACCTCTCTGACATTGGCCACGCAAATTTTTTTCATGACACATCTCCAAAGGCAAGAGAAACATAAGAAAAAATGAACTGGTGGGACTTCATCAAGATAAAAAGCTTCTGCACAGCCAAAGAAACAGTAAAAAACAAAATGAAACAAAACACGAAAAGGCAGCCCACGCAATGGGAGAAGATATTTGCAAATACACTACATATAAAAGATTTGTATCCAAGATCTACAAAGAACTTCTCAAACTCAATACACGAGAAACAAATAAACAAATCAAAAAATGGGTAAAAGACATGAACAGACACTTTTCCAATGAAGAGATACAAATGGCTAACAGACCCAGAAAAAAATGTTCAAAATCATTAGCCATCAGGGAAATTCAAATCAAAACCACATTGAGATACCACCTTACCCCAGTTAGAATGCCAAAAAATTGACAAGTCCAGAAACAACAATTGATGGAGAGGGTGTGGAGAAAGGGGATCCCTCTTACACTGTTGGTGAGAATGCAAGTTGGTACAGCCACTCTGGAAAACAGTGTTGAGGTCCCTTAAAAAGTTAAACACTGAGCTACCCTATCATCCATCAATTGCACCACTGGGTATTTACCCCAAAGATACAGACATAGTGAAGACAAGTGCCATATGCTCCCCAATGTTCATAGCAGCATTGTCCACAATAGCTAAATCGTGGAAGGAGCCGAGATGCCCTTCAGCAGATGACTAGATTAAGAAGTTGTGGTCCATATATACAATGAAATATTTCTCAGCCAATCAGAAAGAATGGTTACCCAACATTTGCAACAACATGGATGGGACTGGAGGAGATAATGCTAAGTAAAATAAGTCAAGCAGAGAAAGACAATTATCATATGGTTTCACTCATTTATGGAACATAAGAAATAGGATGATTGGTAGGAGAAGGAAGGAAAGAATGAAGGGGGGTAAACAGAAGGGGGAATGAACCATGAGAGATTCTGGACTCTGGGAAACAAACTGAGGGCTTCAGAGGGGAGGAGAATGGAGGATTGGGATTGGACCGTGATGGGTATTAAGGAGGACACATATTGCATGGTGCAGTGGGTGTTATACACAAATAATGAATCATGGAACATTGCATCGAAAACTGGAGATGTACTGTATGGTGATTATTATAACAAAATAAAAATTATAAGGAAAAAATAAAGTTGTGTTCTGTCTACACAGACTTGGATCTCAGAATTTAGTAGATCGCACTTTCTTTATTCTTTCACTCATACTTTTGGAAATGCTTCCATCTTCATAAAGAAGACGTGAGTTGAAAGGTGGTTTCTATATGGTGTTCTTACCTGCAGTTGACTATAGGCACTTTTGTTATGCTTTCATACACAGTTTGAAAATAGACCCTCGGCTTTTGTGCCACTAATCTTTGACAAAGCAGGAAAAAACATCTGATGGAAAAAGACAGTCTCTTCAATAAATGATGCTGGGAAAATTGGACAGCTACATGCAAGAGAATGAAACTTGACCACTCTCTCACACCATACACAAAGATAAACTCCAAATGGATGAAAGACCTCGACGTGAGACAGAAATCCATCAAAATCCTAGAGGAGAACATAGGCTGCAACCTCTACGACATCGGCCAAAGCAACCTTTTTCATGACACATATCCAAAGGCAAGAGAAACAAAAGAAAAAATGAACTTGTGGGACTTCATCAGGATAAAAAAACTTCTGCACAGCCAAGGAAACAGTCAAAAAAACTAAGAGGCAGCCCACGGAATGGGAGAATATATTTGCAAATGATACTACAGATAAAAGACTTGTATCCAAGATCTACAAAGAACTTCTCAAACCGAGATGCCCTTCAACAGATGACTGGATTAAGAAGTTGTGGTCCATATATACAATGGAATATTACTCAGCTATCAGAAAGAACAAATTCTCAACATTTGCTGCAACATGGAGCACTGGAGGAGATAATGCTAAGTGAAATAAGTCAAGCAGAGAAAGACAACTATCATATGATTTCTCTCATCTATGGAACATAAGAACTAGGAAGATCAGTAGGGGAAGAAAGAGATAAAGAAAGGGGGTAATCAGAAGGGGGAAATGAAGCATGAGAGACTATGGAGTCTGAGAAACAAACTGAGGGCTTCAGAGGGGAGGGGGGTGGGGGAATGGGATAGGCTGGTGGTGGGTAGTAAGGAGGGCACATATTGTGTGGTGCACTGGGTGATATACACAACTAATGAATCATCGAACTTTGCATCAAAAAACAGGGATGTACTGTATGGTGACTAACATAATATTATTACTATTAAGTAATAAAAAAATAAAAAATAAATAAAAAAAGAAAATGCTGTCATCTTCATGACAGAAGATGTGCATTGGAAGATGGTTTCTATATGGTTTTCTTCCTTAGAGTTAAGTGTATGGCACTTTCCTTGTGCTTTCATAGATAGTTTTGAAAATGTTTTCACCTTCATGACAGAAGATGTGAGTTGAAAGCTGGATTCTATACAATGTTCATTCGTAAGATAAGTATATGTCATTTTTCTTATGCTTTCATACACATCTTTCAAATGTTTCAATCTTCATGACAGAAGAAGTGATTTAGGAGATTGTTTCTATGAGGTGTTCTTATGTAAAGTTAAGTGTATGGCACTTTCCTTAATGTTCAACACATATATTAGAAAAAGCTTCTGTCTACAAGAATCGGGATGTTTGAAGTTTCATTCTCACTACACAGATTCGGTTCTCAGAATTAAGTAGATGGCACTTCATTACGCATCCTCTCACACTTTGGACAATGCTTCCATCTTCATGATAGAAGATGTGAGATGAAAGATGCTTTGTATATGGTGTTCTTAGAATTAAGTGTATGTCACTTACCTTAAGCTTCAACACCCGTATGTGAAAATGCTTTTGTCTACATGAATCAGGATGTTATTTTGAAGTTGCAATCTATCTACACAGATTAGGGGCTCAGAATTAAGTAGATGGCACTTTCTTTACACATTCACACATATTTTTGGAAATGAGTCCATCTTCATGAAATAAGATGTGAGTTGAAAGTTGGTTTCTATACAGTTTTCTTACTTAGCGTTAAGTATCTGGCACTATCTGTATGCTTTCATACACAATTTTGCAAATGCTTCCATCTTCATACAAGATGTGAATAGGAAGATGTTTTCTATACGGTGTTCTTATAGTTAAGTACATAGCCCTTTCCTTATGCTTTCATACACAATGTTGAAAATGCATCCAACTTCATGACAGAAGATGTGAGTTGGAAGGTGGGGTCTACCTAGTGTTCTTACTTAGAATTAAGTACATGGCACGTTCCTTAAGGTTCAACACACGTATTTGAAGATGCTTGTATATTCATGAATCAGGATGTCAGTTCGAGTTACACTCTATCTACACAGACTGGGTTCTCATATAAGTAGATGACAGTTTCTTTACACGTTCGCTCACACCTTTGCAAATGCTTCAAATTCATGACGGAAGATATGTACTGAAAGATTTTTTCTATACAGTGTTCTTTGTTTTTTTTTTAATAATATTTATTTTGTTATATTAGTCACCATACAGTACATCACGAGTTCTTGATGCAATGTTCCATGATTCATTACTTGCATATAACACCCAGTGCACCATGCAATATGTGCCCTCCTTAATATCCATCACTAGCCTATCCCAATCCCCCACACCCCTCCCCTCTGAAGCCCTCAGTTTGTTTCCCAGAGTCCACAGTCTCTCATGGTTCATTCCGCCTTCTGTTTACCCCCCTTCATTCTTCCCTTCCTTCTCATATTGATCTTCCTATTTCTCATATTCCATAAATGAGTGAGACCATATGATAATTGTCTTTCTCTGCTTGACTTATTTCACTTAGCGTAATCTCCTCCAGTCCCGTCCATGTTGCTGCAAATGTTGTGTAATCGTTCTTTCTGATGGCTGAGTAATATTCCATTGTATATATGGACCACATCTTCTTAATCCAGTCAGCTGTTGAAGGGCATCTCAGCTCCTTCCACAATTTAGCTATTGTGGACAATGCTGCTATGAACATTGGGGTGCATATGGCCCTTCTCTTCACTACGTCTGTATCTTTGGGGTAAATACCCAGTAGTGCAATTGCTGGATCATAGGGTAGCTCTATTTTTAACTTTTTAAGGGACCTCCACACTGTTTTCCAAAGTGGCTGTACCAACTTGCATTCCCACCAACAGTGTAAAAGGGATCCCCTTTCTCCACATCCTCTCCAACATTTGTTGTTTCCTGCCTTGTTCATTTTTGCCATTCTAACTGGTGTAAGATGGTATCTCAATGTGGTTTTGATTTGAAGTTCCCTGATGGCTAATGATTTTGAACATTTTTTCATGTGTCTGTTAGCCATTTGTATGTCTTCATTGGAAAAGTGTCTGTTCATATCTTCTGCCCATTTATTGATTTGATTATTTGTTTCACGTGTATTGAGTTTGAGAAGTTCTTTGTAGATCTTGGATACAAGTCTTTTATCTGTAGTGTCATTTGCAAATATCTTCTCCCATTCCGTGGACTGCCTCTTAGTTTTTTTGACTGTTTCCTTGGCTGTGCAGAAGTTTTTTATCTTGATGAAGTCCCACAAGTTCATTTTTTCTTTTGTTTCTCTTGCCTTTGGATATGTGTCATGAGAAAAGTTGCTGTGGCCGATGTCGTAGAGGTTGCAGCCTATGTTCTCCTCTAGGATTTTGATGGATTCCTGTCTTACATTGAGGTCTTTCAACCATTTGGAGTTTATCTTTGTGTATGGTGTGAGAGAGTGATCAACTTTCATTCTTTTGCATATATGTGTCCAATTTTCCCAGCACCAGTTACTGAACAGACTGTCTTTTTTGCACTCGATGTTTTTTCCTGCTTTGGCAAAGATTAGTGGCCCAAAGAGCCAAGGGTCCATTTCTGGGTTCTCTATTCTGTTCCATTGGTCTATGTGTCTGTTTTTCTGCCAGTTACCATGCTGTCTTTGTGATCACAGCTTAGTAGTACAGCTTGAAATCTGGCAACTATGTGTCTGTTTTTCTGCCAGTTACCATGCTGTCTTTGTGATCACAGCTTAGTAGTACAGCTTGAAATCTGGCAACTATGTGTCTGTTTTTCTGCCAGTTACCATGCTGTCTTTGTGATCACAGCTTAGTAGTACAGCTTGAAATCTGGCAATGTGATGCCCCCAGCTTTGTTTTTCCTTTTCAACGATTCCTTGGAGATTCAGGGTCTTTTCTGGTTCCACACAAATTTAAGGGCTGTTTGTTCCAATTCTTTGAAAAATGTCATTGGTATTTTGATCAGGATGGCATTGAAAGTTATACGATGTTCTTTCTACAACTTAAGTACATGGTCCTTTCCTTCTGCTTTCATACACATTGTTCAAAATGTTTAAATCTTCATGACAGAAGATGTCAGTTGGAAGATGGTGTCTGTATGGTGTTCTTATTAGACTTAAGTTTATGGCACTTTCCTAATGTGAGACATGAATATTTGGGAACATTCAAATCCTCATGAATCAAAATGTTAGTTCAAAGTTGCATTCTGTCTACACGGACTTGAATCTCAAAATTAAGTAGATAGTACTTTCCTACTCTTTCACATATACATTTGCAAATGCTTTCATCTTCATGACAGATGGGAGTTGGAAGATGATTTCTCTATGGTGTTCTTACTTAGAGTTAAGTAGATGGCCCTATCCTTAAGAGTTCACTCACACTTTTCCAAGTTTCTTTCCATCGTCATGACAGAAAATGTGAGTTGAAAGATGGATTCCATACAGAGCTATTTCTTAAAGATAAGTACATGGCCCTTTCCTTATGCCATCGTACACACTTTTGAAAATGTTTCCTTCTTCATGACAGAAGATGTGAGTTGGAAGATGGCATTTATAAGGAGTTCTTACCATGAGTTATGAATATGGCATGGTCCCTAAGTTTGAACATACGTAAGGAAAACCCTTGAGCATTCATGAATCAGAATGTTCGTTCGAAATTGCATTCTGTCTACACAGACTTGGGTCTCAGAATTAAGTCGATGTCACTTTATGCTTTCACTTTCCCTTTTGCAAATGCTTCCATCTTTATGACAGAAGATGTGAGTTGGAAGATGCTTTCTATATGGTGTTCTTATTGAGAATAACATATATGGCACTTTCCTTAAGGTTCAAAAACATACATATACGAAAAGCCTTGTATCTTCATGAATCAGGATGTTAGTTTGATGTTGCAGTCTATATACACAAACTTCGTTCTCAGAATTAAGTACACGGCACTTCACGCTTTCACACACACATTTGGAAAGGCTTCCATCTTCATCACAGAAGATGTGAGTTCAGAGATGGATTCAAAGTAGTGTTCTGTCATAACCATAAGTATATATATCACTTTCCTTATACTTCCATACACACTCTTAAAAATGCTTCCATACTCATGACAGATGTGAGTTGGGAGATGTGAGTTGAAGACTGTTTCTGAATGGAGTTCTTTCTTAAAGTTAAGTATACATTAATTTTCCTCTGCTTAAGGGGGAATGAACCCTGAGAGACTATGGACTCTGGAAAACAAACTGAGGGCTTCAGAGGGGAAGGGTGTGGGGGAATGGGATAGGCCAGTGATGTGTATTAAGGAGGGCATGTACTGCACAGTGCACTGGGTGCTATACGCAAGTAATGAATCATGGATTTTACATTAAAAAACTAGGGATGCACTGTACGGTGACAAACATAATATAATAAAAAATATTATTAAAAAATGCTTCCGTCTTCATGAAAGGAGATGAGAGTTGAAAGTTTGGATTCTATAGGATGTTCTTTCTTAAAGATAAGTGACTTTTTCCTTATACTTTCATACACACTTTTGCAAATGCGTCTACCTTGATGATAGAAGACATGACTTGGACAACTAATTCTATTAGGTGTTCTCATGTAGCATCATGTAGGAAGCATTTTCCTTTAGGTTCAGCACACATATTTGTAAAAGCTTGTATCTTCCTGAAACAGAATGTTCAAACTTGCATTCTCGCTACACGGAATAGGTATGCAGAATTAAGTACACGGCACTTTCTTTTTGTTTTCACACACTCTGGAGAGGCTTCCATCTTCATGACAGATGTGAGTTGAGAGATGGTGTCTATACAATGTTCTTATATACAGTTAAGTAAAGCGCTTTATGTTTAGGTTTTCATACACACTTTTACAAAAGCTTCCATTTTCATGACAGAAGACTGTGAGATGCAAGATGTTTTCTATACAGTGTTCTTTCTTAGACTTCAGTATATGGCACTTTCCTTATATTTTCTCATACACCTGTGAAACGGTTTCAACTTCATGACCGAAGAAGTGAGTTGCAAGATGGAGTTGCTATAATGTTCTTTCTTAAAGATTAGTTGATGGCCCTTTCCTTAGGCTTTCATATGCACTCTGAAACATGCTTCCATCATCATGACAGATGTGAGTTGGAAGACCCTTTCTATACCCTCTTCTTACTGAGAGTTACGTCTATGGCTGTTTCCTTAAGTTTCAACACACATGTTGGGAAACACCTGTACCTTCTTCACTGATCAATGTTGCAGTCTCTCTACACAAACTCAGTTTGCTGAATTAACTGATGGCACTTTCTTTTCATTTTCACACAACCTTTTTGAATGGCTTTCCTCTTCAAGACAGATGTGAGTTGAGAGATGCTTTCTATGTAGTGTTCTTACGTAGTTAAACGAAGGGCATTATCTTTAAGCTTTCAGACAACATTTTGCATAGTGCTCCCACTTCATGACACCAGACGTGAGATGCAAGATGTGCATTCAGAGTGTTCTCTCCTAGCGTAAAGTAGGTGGCACATTCCTTATGCATTCAGAGACACTTTTGAAACACTTGCCATCTTCCTAACAGAAGATGTGAATTGGAAGATTGTGTCTATTTGGTGTTCTTACCGAGATTTGTGTATATTGCCCTTCCCTTAAGGTTCAACACATGTACTGGAAAACACGTGTATGTACATTCATGAGTCGCGATGTTAGTTCGATGTTGCATTCTATCAACACAGACTTGGTTCTCAGAACTAATTAGATAGAACCTCTCCTTATGCTTTCACTCACATTTCTGCAAGTACTTCCATCTTCATTATAAAATATGTGAGTCAGAAGATCTTTTCCAAAAGGTGTTCTTACTGAAGTATACAGCACGTTCCTTACGTTTTCATGGACGCTTTTGAAAATACATCCATCTTCATAGATGTGTAGATGTGATTTGGAATGTTGTTTCCAGATGGTGCCCTTTCTTAGTGTTAAGCATATGGCACTTCTCTTACCGTTCAACACAGATATTTGAAAAAGCTTCTCTCTCCATGAAATCAGGATGCTTGAAGTTGCATTCGCTATACAGAGGCTTGGTTCCCAGAATTTAGTAAACGGCATTTCTTTACACGTTCCCTCACCCTTGAGCAAATGCTTCCAGCTTCATGAGAGAGAGTGTGAGTTTCAGATGGTTTTCTATGGGGTTCTTTCGTAAAGGTAAGCATACAATCTTTTCCTTATACTGAGAAACACACTTCTGAGCCTCCTTCCAACTTCATGAAAGATGGATATGGCACAGCTCTTTCTTAAAGATAAGTCTCTGTCACTTTCCTTATGCTTTCAGCACAACTTTGCAAAAGTTTCCACCTTCATGACAGAAGTTGTGAGTTGTGAGATGCTATCTATCCAGTGTTCTCACCTACTATTAAGTTTATGGCACTTTCCTTAAGGTTCAACACCCATGGAAGAAAACCCTGGTAACCATCCTTCAGCAGGATTTGGATTTGAGATTGTTTTCTATCTACACAGAGTTGGTTCTCAGAATTAAGTAGATGGCACTTCCTTCACCTTCTCACACCTACTTTTGTAAATGCTTCCCTCTTCATGACAGACGACGGGAGTTGAGAGATGGTTTCTATACAGTGTTCCTACATAGCGTCAAGCATGGGGCACTATCTTTATGCTTTCACAAACACTTTTGAAACGCTTCCATGATCATGAAAGAAGGTGTGAGATGCAAGATGCTTTCCACAGAGTGTTCCGTCTTTCATTTAAGTATACGGCATCACCTTCCTTATGTTTTCTTACATACCTTTGCAAATGCTTCCATCTTCAAGGCGGATGATGTTAGCTGAAAGATGGATTTGATACAATGTTCTTTTCTTAACGACCAGTGTACGACCCTTTCCTGATGCTTTCATACATACTCTTGAAAATGCTTCATGACAGAAGATGTGAGTTGTCAAATGCCTTCTGCAGGGTGTCCTTACTGAGAGTTAAGTATGTGGCCCTTTTCTGAAGGTTCAACACACACATTGGAAAATTTGTGTATATCTCGATGAGTCACGATGTCCGTTTGATGTTGCATTCTATATAAGAAGACGTGGTTCTCAGAATTAAGTGGCTAGATCTCTTCTTAGGCTTTCACTCACACTTTCTGCCAAGGCTGCCATCATCAGCGCAGATATGAGTTGAAGATGGTTTCCAAAAAGTGATCTTACTTAGAGTGAAATATACATCTTGATCCTCAATGCTCTCATACACACGTTTACAAATGCATCCATCTTCATGAAAGATGCGGTTTGGAAGATTCTTTCTCTTTTTTTTAATGTTTTTTAATTATATTATGTTAGTCACCATACAGTACATCCCTAGTTTTTGATGTAAAGTTCGATGATTAATTAGTTGCATATAACGCCCAGTGCACCATGCAATACGTGCCCTCCCCACCACCCATCACCACCCTATCCCAATCCACCACCCCACCTCCTCTCTGAAACCCTCAGTTTGTTTCTCAGACTCCATAGTCTCTCATGCTTCATTCTCCCTTCTGATTACCCCCCTTTCTTTATCCCTTTCTTCCCCTACTGATCTTACTAGTTCTTATGTTCCATAGATGAGAGAAATCATATGATAATTGTCTTTCTCTGCTTGACTTATTTCACTTAGCATTATCTCCTCTAGTGCCATCCATGTTGCAGCAAATGTTAAGAAATCGTTCTTTTTGATAGCTGAGTAATATTCCACTGTATACATGTACCACAACTTCTTAATCCAGTCATCTGTTGAAGGGCATCTCGGGTCCTTCCATGATTTAGCTATTGTGGACAATGCTGCTATGAACATTAGGTGTGTATGGCCCTTCTCTTCACTACGTCTATATCTTGGGGGTAAATACCCAGTAGTGCAATGGCTGGATCATAGAATAGCTCAATTTTTAACTTTTTAAGGGACCTCCACACTGTTTTCAAAGGTACTGTACCAACTTTCATTCCCACCAACAATGTAGGAGGGATCCCCTTTCTCCACATCCTCTCCAACAATTGTTTTTTCTTGCCTTGTCCATTTTTGCCATTCTAACTGGAGTAAAGTGGTATCTTAATGTGGTTTTAATTTGAATTTCCCTGATGGCTAATGATTTTGAACATTTTTTCATGTGTCTGTTAGCCATTTGTATGTCTTCATCGGAAAGTGTCTATTCATATCTTCTGCCCATTTATTGATTTGTGTATTTGTTTCTCGCGTATTGAGTTTGAGAAGTCCTTTGTAGATCTTGGATACAAGTCTTTTATC
Organism: Ursus maritimus; assembly: GCF_017311325.1. NCBI lineage: Eukaryota > Metazoa > Chordata > Mammalia > Carnivora > Ursidae > Ursus > Ursus maritimus. The sequence continues at coordinate 27,708,503 of NW_024426119.1, forward strand.
TGTAGTGTCATTTGCAAATATCTTCTCCCATTCCGTGGACTGCCTCTTAGTTTTTTTGACTGTTTCCTTGGCTGTGCAGAAGCTTTTTATCTTGATGAAGTCCCACAAGTTCATTTTATCTTTTGTTTCTCTTGCCTTTGGAGATGTGTCATGAAAAAGGTTGCTTTGGCCGATGTCGTAGAGGTTGCTGCCTATGTTCTCCTCTAGGATTTTGATGGATTCCTGTCTCACATCGAGGTCTTTCATCCATTTGGAGTTTATCTTTGTGTATGGTGTGAGAGAGTGGTCAAGTTTCATTCTTTTGCATGTAGCTGTCCAATTTTCCCAGCACC